>NW_022639463.1:1914187-1968386 GCF_010583005.1 Odontomachus brunneus
CCCCCCCCCATTCCCCTTACATCGCGAATCAATTAAGATGCGGCCATATTGCAGCTGCAGGTGCAACGGCCAATACAAATTCATATTCGATATTCAAGTATGCTCTTCGAGCTTTTCTTCATTATGCACCAGTGGCTTGCAAATTCAGTTGAAAGTAATAAAACGTGATAAACAGACAAGCGATAGTCTGCGATGTAAACTGAAAACAGGAAATGAGAGAAACACGGGAAGATTTAATGCAACAGAAATTGGTGTAACTATTAGATTCCTAATCATCAAGTTCTTGTATCATCAGCCAGTTGTATCAATTGAATCTCCGAGTAACTGAAAAGATTGGATGAACCGCAGCTTCTTCACGAAGTCTAACTCTACAACATTTATTATAAATTTACCCCACCTGCTGCCAGCCTTCGCTGTTACTATATAGATAGGCCTCGAAACCCCTAACTTTCCTGCATTTCTCACGGTCCATTATATCATTCGGTACCCTCCGAAGGTACCGGCTGGAGAGCGGCTGGGCTAGAAGGGCGAAAGCAACATCGCGAATGTATTTTTCAATTTGGATCAACGCCAGACTGAGAGCTGGATGCGCGAATCCGAAAATTCTTCCGCGATTGTATCTCATGCTTTTATCGTCTACCATTTTGAATAAGATTACGTGCACAAATGAGCAAAGATTTTGTTTCATTCTATCGTTCGTCTCATAAGCATTTGTGCATTTGTAACCGCAAATTTGAATGAAAATAGGAGAAATATTTAAATTTAATCCAAGATATACCCATCATCTGAATTTGCAACGTTTTGTTATCTTACGACAAATTTTTCGACTCCATTTTTATGAAACTCTAAAGATTTCTCGAAATCCTATTGATCGCCACACGCGCGATACAATTACGCTAAGCGGCTGAGGAAATGAGAATAAATTGCAAAATCAAGTTATTGTGTAAACAATTAAACCGACTGGTCATGCGGTAGCAGGCGCTAAAAGTCGAAAACTAATTCAGTCCGCGCTATCTACACTTTTCCAAATTGAAACAGCTGAAAATCATCTAATTCTGCCGGTCGTTCCAAGTGGAAGTGCTCTCTCGCAGATTGTTCGATGAATCAATGGAAACCCGTGGTAACGTTTACCGGGATTGGATTACTTCACCGTAATACATATTCCCTGGTAACTTGCGAATCGAGCCAAGTCTCCGCCGAGCTGAGGAAACTTTGCATCTGCGCTTTTCAATTTGGTGCGTTGCCAGATAGGTAGTTGCGCGCGGAATAAATGAAAATCGACATTATAAGGCGTCTCAATATCGCCGCGTGATGATTTAGACGCTTTTATAAAGCGTCATCCCGGTCATTTGTATAAGGAAGACGGAATGTCCGAGGCGAGGGGGATCGAGACTCGTGAGTTCGGATTCGAATTCGGTAGTGGCGCCGGATGTGCGTAACGACGTCTTACGTACTCCATCCAAGTGCCCCCGCGCTTGTTATTTTTCTACTACCCAGTAGTCGTCCAACGATGTGGAGTCCGCTTTTGAGCATCGAACACGTGTTCCACCTCCACTAATCTATCCCGACCGTACTATCCGAAGGCGTTGGATATGGTCCCAGATGCTCTTACACAGCCGTCGGTCGATCTCGCCTTGTTTTCCAGACACTGACGCGATGTTAGCACGGACGCTTCCAAAGGGCAGGTGGAAGTTACGTAATAAAATTGCAGAGTTACATGCAACGATCAATACCCCAGTCAGGTGTACTTAAGTGTTAAGTGGAAATTGTATCACTTTAGGTTTGATTACGATGATTGCTTGATATTAACACGTGTGTGTAGCAGACCGGCTAGGTGACTCTTACTTCAGAATTTTGAAGTTACAACTTTTCAGTTATGACAAACATGATATAGCCTTCTACTAAATGTTAATGTCTATCACGATCCTGTTAATCGTACATTTTGTTTCGTGATAACCAGAATACAAACATACAGCAACGTGATTAACTTGTCCGTTTAGTTGTCTATTCTAGCGTAGAGTAAGAAAGTCACATATAAAATATGTATATCTGTTGATATTTCCGGGATCTCCGCAAGAGGGATCTCCACAACCCTCCTACCGATCTTTAATTATAATCCAACTTTACTTCATTCGTCCACATGCTTGATGTCAATCATTTTATTAGTAAACACTACTTTTAAAATCTGAACCAGTATATCATAACGTGCAAGAAATTTATTTTAGTTAGTAACATACCGTTTAACTTAACTCACTCGCGATGGAGAATATTAATACAAAATTTCAAGAGACTCGAAAATTTACTTTGCTATTACGAAATCAATTTTTTTTTATTTTTTATATTATTATTTTTATTATTATTATAATTCTATCATTATTTTCATTTTAAAGAAAGTAAAAATTCGAGGAAAAAGTACGTTAGCAATATAGTCTGGAGATATCTAGACTCCCGGTCTCCGCTACAATTAGGTTAGAACGTGTTTATATTCTGATAACATTCAAATATGTTTCAAAGGTATAAAAATTCGAAAATTTATATATTTCATTGACTTTTCGTACAGTGTTTCGTTATTGGTACAGTCAGGAAAAGGATGATTCAAGATTTCTAAAATACATCATTAAAAATGTATCATTAAGTTTTTAACCTAATCTGAGTCCTGTTTCTTTTTCGTATAAAAGTATAACCCTCTTGGGATTATTACCCTCACCATACACACAGCACAGCGTATATGCAAATAATCATGTAATATAGTATTTTTGAGTGCATGCTTTAATCTCAGAATGCGTTGCGAATGGTAAATTGCCCGACGGCGAGATTTGATATCTTTCGTATTTAACGTTGTCTCACATCGAACGGCTGCAGGCGAATAGATGTCGATTAAATCGTGCCATTAAAACCTAATGGCTCATTTGATTCGGCAGTGATATCTCCCTTATGAGAGATCTGTACGTATTTATCCCAAGGCGATTCACGTGCCATGAAATATAGTAAAAACTCGCATATCCCAAATTACACGTGTATAGAATGATTCTTTTATTTATCATTTGCTATGAAATGCTACAAGAAAATGCGCTAAGACGTATAATTATTTAATGAACGTGACAAACGTACGTGATGTAAATTTTCAAGTATTTTTCTTTAGTGTATCTATTAGATCCAGCCCTTAATTGTTTAGAAACTTCTTCATAATCCGCCAGTTACTTTGACTATTGTGATTTATTACTTGTTCCACTACACTTCTGTTAATGCAAAATCCAAATAAATGACGCTATAACGTGGTGTTTTTATATAAGCAATGTATTAACTCTGTTTTTCGAATAGAGTTCACAAAACTGGCTTCATTAAAGAACGCCAATTGACTCAGCTCATTAAGCCCTCCTCGAGTACAGTTAACCCTTCAGAATAAGGGAATGCGGTGCTTTTATCGCTCCCATTTTAATTTGATAACATCAGACTACCGTCGCTTTAGGGAATATTTAATATGCGTTTAAACACACGTTATACTGTACGAAATTTATTCATGCGCGTCTATTGCTGTTTTATCCATCGCGTTGTGAGCAATATTGGCAACTTTTATGTGCAAATAATATTTATTTTCTTTCCGCATGATTTAATTTTATAGCTATTATTCTGGCATTAGCATTGAAATGGATTTTGTAAAACGGGCAAATAATTAACGAACTATGGCTCTATAATTTGTGTGTAAAAATTATAACACGTACGTGTATTATGATCGTTATACAAAAGAAGAAGAACAACGTTATATGCGATTATAATAATAAAGATCCGTTCGAGTGATAAAAATTAAGAGCCGTAACGAAACGTAGATATTCATATGAAATTGGCGAAACGCCTCGACGATTTTGCAATCAGGGACGAGGTAATGATCAATTATATCATCGGAGTGGCAGGCAAAATAGCTTCCGTCTTCCGTTTAAATTATTACGGCCTGAATCTCATCATGATAATGGGGAAGCTATTCCTTCTGGAAAAAATAAGAGGATCGGTTCATAAACGAAGCAAATGATTCCCGTGAGCCTCTTCTTGGCAGTTTTGCGAAGTTAGTTTTTCCTTGTTCAAATTTATCGCAGTTTCTGTGTGCCTATGGTTCCCGTTGAATCGTCTAAATTCACGTATTCGTTATATTCCAGAATTTATTAGTTCGTTCGTGTTTGCGCATTTCATACGTCCGAAAATCGAGAAAGTCGCGACGAAATGCCGCAAGATTACGAAAGGTATGTAAACAAGGGATCGAACTCAGACGGGAAATGGTACGCGAGCGTTGGAGCGAATTCCCATGCGGCAGTAAGATATTGGTTTTCATCCGGCTCGTTCTGGTGCTCGTAACGTTTGATAAAAATGCGTGTTACGCGTTCCAGGCCAGACCCACCTCGGACCGAAAGGGCGCCTAGGGAGCCATACACGAAGAGATCACGAGAATTTTCCCTCTACCTAGTCTCACTCCAGATATTTGCGCATAAGAGGGTGACGATCAGACCTATGCCTATAAATACCTATATGCGATGATACCGTCTCCATCGGCAGATTTTTCAAATACTACGCGAATTAATGACATTCGCGATTTCGCATTTACATTTACATAACCCATCTTTAACCTTGCCGATCGCTGAAACACTGTTAAAAATATATTTAGAGGCAACTCGAATTCTCTCTCTCTCTTTCTCTCTAGATGATGCCTGCGTATTAATTTTTATATTTTTCTTTATTCGTTCGCTCGCGATTAGGGTATTTTAATTATACAATTATATAATCTAGGAACATTTTCTAACGAACGACAGTGGCAAAGTGTATTTTCTGCAGATATACAACATTCCCAACACGGCTGCACGTAAAACCGCACCAACTCTCGGATTTAAACTCAAGCGTGGAAAGCTTATACAAAGCTCCAAATTTATTGGATGGAAATCCTCTCGGCATAAGCGTGCAAGTTCCCTACAGGGGCGAAGTTGCCCGGTAGGATTAACACTTTCCTATCTTCTCCTCAATGCGTCGCTATATCGCGTAAACTCTTCTGTTTTCATGGCTTTTCGGCAAATTTATCGCAGCTCTAATGAGCACGTTTATATGCTTGAGGAAAATATTATTTTTGGAATACTGTAATTTTAAATAATTACTCGTTATTTCGAAATTTATATCGCAGGGATGATATGCTTCTCAAACACTAGATTGGAAAACTTCTCTTTATGCAACATTGTATTTTGTACTCTATATTTGTATACATGTGCGACCACGCGATATTGGGACGATAAACTCAACATTTATCTAGGCTTAGGGTCATTATAATTTGTCGATCGTTGCATATAATGTCCACATATTCGTCATGACTATCGATTATTCGAAGAAACAGCAACGACATCTCACATTTACCTCTTCTCTTATGTGTGATTTTATGTTACGTTACATATACTATTTTGAGTAATATTTGAGATATCATTGCTATTTATTCCATCAATACTTATGATGCGGGAATATACAAAATCAATATGTGTGATTAAGAAAGTTTAGTGATTTTAGATCTAACGTTAAAGATGTTGTATGTCGGTCTGTGAATCCTGATTTAAGCACAAGATTGGTATCACGATTACAAGACATGCATGTATGGCGGGCGAATAAACTAGACGTACAATCGATATTCGGCAGATACAATTATCGTTATAATCATATTTTTCGAAAGGTTTGCACAACCAGCACGTACTTTAGACTACTCTTCGCTTTCCTGCTCTAACATCCATTCAAACACACAGTCGGCGAAAACTTTCCTGGCGGGATTTGGGAAGCGAGGCGAAAACGCGAGCTTTCCTGCCGAGAAAATACTGCTTTGAGGGGGGTTCCCAGGGTAACGCCAACGGCAGCCAGCCAGCATCCCCCGGAGGATACCAGACGAAAGGCGAAAGAGGCATTTCGCTTGAGGAATATTTCTCCGGAATGTTTTAAAAAAAGATTTCGCGACATTGCGCGCAGAAAGTTAAATATTATAATTGTTCCTGCAAAATAAAGAAATTTCTTTGTAGAAACTTCAATAGTAAGAAACAAAAAAAAAGAGGAAAGAAGATGATTATAAAATTCGCCATTCCCAGTAAAGGGATAAGTTCAGTAGTAAAAGATTCTAAGGAAAAACCTAAGAGGATGTAGAAGGCCTGGAGGGATAGGTGGATGGCGGGAGATAATGGAAATCTGGAAATTGGATTATCAATCTTCGGAGCTTCTTGACCCCGGGCTTAGAGTTGCCCCTTTCCATATTTAGTATTAAGATTCGGGGCGAGCTTCTCTCCCCAGAAACGCAATTATATATTTTCCTCTCTATGAAGAAAAAAGCCAATATCAATCGAAGCAGTTAATCGAAGAATTCGGTCTCTCGAATTAAGTTATTAGCTCTGGGAGTTTTTGTGCCATTTCAACCGCGAAAGAGCCGCCACAGAAAAACTTAATACGATGAGTCCAAATGACTCAGTGGCCGTGTCCGAGGCGGTTAATTCTCGCGAGCCAATATCTTCTATTTGTCATAAGTGAGACTGTAGATCAGACCACCTATCCGCCCTCTCTCCTTTCTCAAAGCAAAAAGGAACGGCGTGGCATTTATGGAGTTAACATTTCTAAAACTCGCCGGTCCCCGGATGACAGCAGGGAGAGAGGGTAGAGGAGAAGAAGCGAGCAAGAGAAACGTAGAAGCAAAAAAGATAGAAGCGCCGGAGCGAGTTGGGTGGACGGGGGTAATGGCAGTCTTGGAATTGCGTTATCAATCTTCAGGCCCCTCGGCCCCTCGGCACCTCCTCGCCCTACGGGCACTACGCTCGACTCCATTCCATTCCATTCCACTCCTTCTCCACCCCTGGGCTACCCTGGAAACTCTCGCGGAACCATACCCCTCTTCTCGTGCTAGGGAAAACCCCCGTCAAACACGGTGCTTCCCCGGCTACGTTGCCGCGCAAGCCCTGTCCCCACTTTCTTGGCGCATGTCGCTCCATTCCCTTGGATGTATATGCATGGTATCCTCCCTTCCAGACTACTACCACCCCGAACTCACCTCTGTGAACATTTGTATTGCATTTTACATAATATGTTTGTATTTTCGTACCGAACGAAATTATTTCGATAATCAACAGAACTCATTCCCATGTTACCAATAACGTGGGTTTTCGAAATGTCATCTAGAATATCTCACGTATCGTAAGACTTGCTGATGAAAAGATGCTTGTCGCGACGGATGCGTAACAACATCTCTTCTGAGCCAGCTCTTCACCGAATTCGCGAATCATTTTCTGCAAGATCTTTCCTCGCAACGTCTTTCGTTGTAATTTCTATAAAATTATTATTGTTTAATGTCCTCTTAACCGTTACAAACAAGGTTTACACGTCAACATTCGGTTTGGAAGAGTTAACGAATTGGGAAGCTGACGAAGTATGATATGATTGAAGAACGATACTAGATAAGACATCTTCCTTTCAAGGGTGACAGCAGTCAACCTTATTGACACCTTCATCCAAGGATAAAGATGAAATGACGATGGGTGAAAGGACGAGCAGCAAGAGGCGAAAGGGCGCCTTCCCTACCCGTTCACAAAATGCCGCGGCCGAGCTACGAAGTCGATAGCGTATCGCTTTCCACGGACCCAAAGGTTACCGAATCGTTCCGAGACTATCTTAATGGCAGGATAGATCGTTTGATACTATGGCCGAGTCGTAAAGGCTATTGCTCTGCCCTCCATCCCTTCTGCCATACCTTCCACCCTGTCCCGCGCTCTCTTTGCCATCCGCAACTGAGAAAGCTAGCTTAGCGCCATCCGGATGCCTCTACCCTCATGCCTCTATACGCACCTCGTTTATATCCCCAGGAATGTCGACATAGAGTACCAGCATACTCGATCCAATCCCATTCAATAGGAAATAATTAATCGCTACCAATATTCTCGATTACTTTCCACATTCGTTGAAGTAATATCTATGTGACAAAGTAGATGTGTAGTTTGAGCTAATATTGTGTCGTTATTGCATATACCTGTTTTATCGTTTCGTTACAAAAATGCGGAATACATTAGAGTCTGATAACTGCAATAAACCATTACTCGAAAGAACATTATGTGTAATTTATAACATTAATCATAACGTAAGTTATCTTTATTGTGCGATATTTCAGAACTTTTAGATTTTCGTATAAAATATGAAAATGTAATAGAATGTCGTAAAATATAAGTTTAACACGAGGAGAAGCGCTATTGAAACTAATTAATATCCCCCCCCCTTCCACTTTCGGTCCTAACATTTATATATTTGGAACAATGCAACCAACATGTAACTTAATTAAGGCAACGACACAAACCCGACCGCGGCTTTGTGGCTACCGTTTCTCTATATCCGGTTCGCGTAATATTATCTAGTCTACTCTCTTGTTGCCTTCACAACTGGTGGAATGCCGCAACACTAGCTGGGAATTATATTTGTTAGCTTAGGTTAGATTACATTGACTGTACTTTATATTAGATCTATTTATATTATATTAAATCTATTTTATAAAAATAGATAGATATCTATTTATATTATATTAGATCTATTTTATAAAAAAAGAGAAAGGGGATGAGAGAGAGAGAGAGATACTTGCAAGTACAAATGAAGCTAATTTTCATAAAGTTGTAAAATAAGTATTAACTTCTTACATTTAAATCGCGTTTCTTGAAAATTATTTTTTTTACAAACCGAATATATCAACATGTGTTTAGGTTAAGTTAGGTTAAATTAGATTAAGCTAAGAGAGAGAGAGAGAGAGAGAGTTGTTATCGAATAGCTTGAATAATCGGTACATATAGATGGTAGATCTAAACCAAATTGTTTTGTAATAATTAAATCGTTAATAAAATGTAAAGAAAAAGAAATTTAATTTTCTATGAGAGCATAATTTGGTTTCTTTGATCTCTTTAATTTAAATAGAAACATATGACCCGCATGGTCACCAATTAAATATCTACACACAAAGGATTAAATATTATATTCACTTAGAACCATTTAGGACACTTTCACTAAGTTTTCGATATTTTTAAAACTACAAGTTTTCGACTTTTTTAAAACTACAAATCACATATTTCGGATGTTATAATCATAATTTTAAAATTGTAAATTTATACAATACTTTTTGATACTTTTTGATACTAGAAATTATACTTTAGAATATTAATGAAAGTAACAATTGTATAAATATTTAACAAAGCGTATCGATCTTATATAATTACATTCTTGTATTTTCTTTCACCCATAAAATCATTTAACGTTAATCAGTAAGCATTCAATAGGAAACGTTGAAATATCGAAAAAAGTGACAAGTACCTGCTCGTACGGTAGCCTGCGTAACTGTCTGATTAAAGTAACGACCTACGTAAACAAAATTTATGGACAATCATGCTGTTTAGTAGACGTTGACAAGGGGAAAAGAGAAATTCGAGATACTGAAGGCGGCCAACGAGCAGGCGTTCTTTCTTAGCCCACTCCTGTCATTCAAAAAGGTGTCAACGGTAATAGCTTTTACGAGATACTTATTAATTGTTACGGCGCTTTTACGACAGCATAAAAGCGCAAGCTACGGCCGTTTGAGTAGGCACGCTGCAGTAAGGGGGAATCCTCCGATGGATTATTGCCTCCGACGAGGCTGCACAAGACGTATATGCAGGTATACATATGTATTCGTTCACGTGCCAGTTTTTCTTATCTATTTGACAGGTTAAGATAAAAGTTCGTATATATAATTATTTATTTAGTATACATATACACAATTCAGTTTTTGTTTTCCTTTTTTGTATAAAAATGTCTTTTATAATGAATACAATAACTTTGCTAGTGGCTTTGCAACTTTAATGCTTATACATAAAAGAAAAGTCTTTTGCACATTCCTACCACTATGTTAAAAAATATTCATAACAAAATTACAAAAATGAACAAAAATGCACACAAAAGAAAATATATTCAAGTAGATGTTACTTGTTTTAAGTATTTTATAAGTTCATATATTCGCAAATCTATCATAAGTATATCACAAGTTATCAGGTTTATTCCTAGGTTTATTCAAAATATATATTCTGAATCTTAATAAGTTTAGCATTTTAATCAAGTGATTAAATTAAAGTAAATAATTAAAATAAAAACTCAGTTTACTTATACTATAGAGTGAAACCAACTCTATATTTAATAAAACTTTATAATATTCTTGTAGAGAAAATGAATTCTTTTGAGTATACGATAATGAGTATATATGAAGACTATTATCAAACAGATATTTTTTTACTGAAAATAAATTACTTAGAAAAAGAAAAGCAAAATGAGTAATCGCTTTTCTGAGCAATAGAACGATATTTTTTGTATCTTTTCACAATGAAGTACATATCTTATATGAAAAAATTAGCTGAAATACGTATTTTTTGTCAATGTAGTAAATAATAAGGAAAACATGGAACAAACTTTCCTTTGGAGCCATATTTATCAAAATATAAGCTCTTTGTAGAAAGATATTTTTATGCAAGAAAAGAGACGAAAAACTAAATTGCGTATATATATATATATATATATATATATATATATATATATATATATAAAATAAACGTATCAATAAAAAAATAGACACACAATTTGCAAACATGGAACTATGTGCATTGTAAGACATGAATCCCACAACGAGCATCTGGCTTTGCGTTTCAGTACATCGTGTTGCATACTCTGCAGGGTTCAGTGGCCAATCTATGGAAGTATGACACACTTCTGGTGTTGTTAGCTAAACATGTACCTCACACAAGCCAAATCACGTCTGAAATCAATCATTGAAGGAAGCTTGAAATTTTTCCTAGGAATTTGTAATTTAAATAAGAACTACATTGTGTGTGTATTTACTACAAAAGACTTCACACAAAGATACGTATTTGTGAAACCTTTGTTTTCGTAATAATTAAGTATCCGCTCATGGCCTATAGTGAAATTATATCCATGAACTGTAATGTATATTTACATATTCTAAAATTAGTAAGATTATATAGACTTACCTTTCAAATTAATAAATTACTTCCTATCGTCGCGCGCGATTGTCTCTGTATTATTAAAATACCTAGCTCGTCTATTATTGTTAAGTCTTTTCAATCAGCGCATTATAATTACACGCATAGTTTGTCAGTGAAATTGTTAGCTGATTGTACATCTTGCAGTGGGATAAGGGGAATCGTTGTCAAACTTTAAGCCATCTATAATGTCTCATGCTTTCATTAAAATTGCATCAAGATAGAAAGCGTTCTCTGTGGGAAACGTGCAAAACTGCACGCAGTAAAGAAGAAAGCATGAGCAAACGGAAGTATGCATAGCAACTTAAATGATGCGAATGTTAGGAGTTGGATTCGACGACCACGCGAGAATCCGGGTAACGTTGTCTGATAGTGGTGTTGGTGGGTACTGACGCTGAGCTTTGGATAATGGCTGCGGAAAGACGATGCCGGGGCGCAAGTAAAAGAGAGTTTTTCTTTCCTCCCGGGCCCCGCAGTCTCACCGTCGCGGCTTATCTCCCCACTAAATCCAGCGATTTTAATACGCGTTTCTCGGCAATTTCCGCGCTACACATTCCACCGCCGACTTAGCACCCCTCCATGGCTCCGGCACCTAGAGTGTGTGTTCGCCCTCTTCTTTCCACCTTACTCGCCACCGTGTTGTTCATCCTTCTCTCGGGGTTTCCCTTCTTTAAACGAACTTTATTTTTACGGTGCTATTTAAAGCAATTTCTGATTTCCCTTAATTCATTACGACGCCGTTCCCTACAGCCCTCTTAATGCGCGCCGGCATTGCTAGCATTTCTTATCCTCCCCATCTGTGCATGATACGGTATGTTTGAAACTGCTAGGTTGAGATTTTTCACGACTCGATTCTTTTAGAATTACGCGGTGCTGAAAAGCGTACATTGTAATTATCATCCACGTCGTGCATCCGTTTCGTGCAACAAAGATATGATTATCGTTCTCAGAGCAGTTCATTGATGAGCACAGTAGAAAATGTTAGATAAATTACGGCTATCGAGCTTAACATAGTTCCACCATGCTATCCGATACGGAACTGTATTCTAATGAATCATGAATTCGGAAAGTCAATAAATCCGCCGTCAGTTGGCTGCATCGCGAGTGGTAGGGGACAGTCTGCGCAAACTTTCTTCCCGCAAAATTGAGTCGGATTTGAGTTATTGAATGGCATTCGCGCGCCCGTCCCTCGGCCAGGAATAGCCCTGGTCTAACAGAACCTTCTTTAGTTTCCTACATCCATTCCACGCACCCTTCTTGCAACACATCTATCGACATTACGCGGGAAACAGGGATGGAAAACTTATAAATAACTTATAAATAAGAAGGAATAATGTTAATATAACGACATGATTGTCACGCCATTGGATTTGTTTTAATTCGGGAAACAGGGATGGAAAACTTATAAATAACTTATAAATAAGAAGGAATAATGTTAATATAACGACATGATTGTCACGCCATTGGATTTGTTTTAATTCGTGTTGGACTTGATAGTAATTTATTATTGTTGCAAAATTACTTTTCCTTGATAATTTCCTTGTTAAATTTTTTTGTGTATGTGTGTATATATATATATATATATATATATATATATATATATATAAATTATTTGCACAGGAGTTATAAAGGTATTCTAAGTTTAAAAGTAGAAATGAATCTGCCTGAAATGAATCGACCATAAAGGTGAAAGGAGACAACACATATTCAAGTGATACGCTAAATATAAGTTTTGTGTGAAACCGACTGGAAGAATCGGGATTTGATCATCAAGGGTGGTCCCCGTGCTCGTACATCACACAAGGAAAGTCCTCTACCGGTCGTTTGGCTCCTCCCTCGAACCAAAAAGACCTACGGAAAGGTCGACGATACCCGTGGACAGTCAAAGACATTCAAAGTCCCATGATGTCGTTCGTCACTTCAACCCAAAAGGGGGCCGACTCTCCTCTCATCCCTTTGTCCAATCTCAGCTCTTTCTCTTTCGGATGCATCTTAATCTAGATATACTCGGTCCATGACTGTCATGCCAACTAACAACTAATCCTGTCCTTCTCTCTCTGTTTCTTCTCCTAGCACTTCCTCTCTCCTTTTATCTCACCTCTCACGTTCTCACAGAGGTCGGCAGATTTCTATGATTATTGTTCCGCTGTTACAAGCTTCTTTCTCTACTTTTAGTCTAGAACAGCACCGCCATATTTATGGATAGCAAACGTGTAGACAAAACATAATACTAAACTGAATAATCTTTCTGTGTATCTGAGATAGCGAAAAACAGAAAGAGAGAGAGAGAGAGAGAGAGGGAGATAGCGGGAGCAAAAGAAAGAAAGAGACAGAGAGTCGCTTGTTCGACCGCTTTTAACGACTTCGACTGGCCATCAAAGTTGTCCACTCACCTAATTTCCTATTTGTCTGCCTACCGCCGCGTACAACCTTAATGAATATACCTTTGAATGCAAAATACCGCTCAGGTATACATGTGACGTATAAATTTAGAATAGTAATAATTTTTAGATATGTTCAAGATTATTTTATATATATTCAAGAATCATTACTTTATGCTTTATTTAATCGGAAATTTATCTTTTATATTGAGAAACAAACTTTTCTATTAAGTATATGTTGAGAAAGTTACGAAAAAAGGAACCACTGCTATTTTGTTTTCGGATATCATCATATCTAGATATGTATGATGTGTTTTTAAATTGAGCATTTTTAATGATCTTGAGTTAAGAAATGGGACGTGATTAATACCAGTGTACAGATGACATATACTGCAAAGTACAATTCACAGTAACTCAATTCACTAAATAACGTGGCAAGATTACTAAACCACTTGGTGAATTGATGTTTATGAGTGAGATATTGAAACTGCGCATTATGTATAGAAGGAACAGAACCGAGCCAACTACATTTAGCTTTGGAAGTTACTTTTAGTGACTTGAATAAATCTAGGTGGTTTAAAAATGGCAAACTAATAGCGCCAATGTTACGTCTGGAAAGTTGGTATTATCTATTGTCTTTCTCTCGGTTGGTACGGCGATAACACCACCGAGATTCGCCAAGATTTACGAATCAAGTATAAACATCGAGGAGATTACGGGAGAGCTCGTTTCAAGTTTTAACGAGATCCCCTCAGCGCGGTGTCGGCGGCATTATCAAATAATTGAGAGATGTAACTCAGCCCTATCTCGGCTTCACCCCTTCTCTGTTCTTCTTGTTCTTTCCGATCTCTCCATCCTCCTCTGTCCGCTACTAGACTACCAGCTATATCGAATCCACGTATTATTTATTTGTTAATTACAAATATATCCTATTGCAAATTATATTTCAGTGAGTTTCGAGCAATCGAAAAAATATATATTTTTTAAATTATGTTATATAATATTAAATATTTCTAATGGAATCAAAATCCTTCTAACATTGATCTTAGAATAGAGATTATATTAGATAAACCGAAATTTATCTAATTTTTTATTAAATATATTTACAAATAGTTATATAAACTAATTATTTATTTATGATAATTAAATATCTTCTGAATGTCTGCATGATATCTTCCTAAAAATTGTTATAGCAGTAATTTTTATTTTTCAGATTGTGGACACCGAAGAGGAGAACAATATCACTCACAGGATATCATGAATACTCCAAAACTTAGCGTAACGAAGGTATCGCAGCTTCTCGGTGATTCAACGAAATATAAACAAGCCCGGCGGGCGGTAATGCGTCTCGTACGTCACGTGGAAAGATTAAACAGTTAATAAGAATAAGAGTCTCTTCGGTGGACTCTCCCCCTTTATTCTTCGAACAGGGTTCCTTCGTAGGTCACGGTACGACAGCGAAGGAGGAAGAGAGAGGATAAGTGGTAGAAGGGGGGACACTTCCACGGGTGGTTGGAGGGAAATGGCGGCCATCTTTCCCACGGGCTCTTCTCGAGAACCAATCGCTTCTCTCCTACGAGCATTAAGGCGGCAACTCCGGCTGAAGAATTGCCTTTGCCACGTTAGACACATTTTTCTCGCTTTTCCTTTATTCTCTCCTCTAGCTCCAGAAGTCCCGGGACTCTCCTCTTCTCCGTTACTCCCCCAACCCTCTCTTGCCCCCCCTCTCTCTCTCTCTCTCTCTCTCTCTCTCTCTCTCTCTCTCTCTCTCTCTCTCTCTCTCTCTCCTTTTCTCCTTCGCGTCGAAAGAAAGTTGCTCTCCTACTATCTTTCTCGTCTTCCGCCATCCACGACGCGCCGTTTCGCATCTCTTATTTTCTTTGTTCAGCCGCGCCAAACCCCGTTGCACCCCTAAAGTTTTTCCTTATATATAGGTATGGGAGGGGTACAATAGTGTTCATCCCTGAAGTGAGCTTCATCGAGCGGCAGGTGGCTGACCTTAATAACGGGCCGGGAAACGTTTCGCAGAATACTTCGATAAAAGAAAAGAGGAACATCGCACAGGTATTATATTTAAAACGTCACTTGCAAGATTTAAAGGCGAAACTTTCGTCGCGATTCACCGCAATAGATAAATCAAAAGGTAGGGACCTTTAAATGCTTTCCTACTCTCTTGTGGGAAAATCCGAACAATCATATCTCTCTCCGGCAAATCGTAATAGATATGAGTGGTATTTAGGTTAGAATTGAATAGGAGAGTATCCATAAAAGTATCCCTCTACCGGTTCTCTTATAAAAGGATCTATTATAATTCGTCATATCAATCAGACGTATACACTTCTAAAGCAATAAAAACTTTATTTTCCACGCATTTTCTGCTTTATTATGTTTTGACAGGGAGTTGAATCTGTAAAATATTTTTGAGAGTCATAAAATGTACAAAGAAACCAATGTATTATGTTGTCTAGCAATATTAATTTAGTTGAAGTAATCGTGAATATTTTATTTCTGATTGATGCATTGGTTCTTTAAATAGCAATTTGAATTTGATGTATTAAAAAACTAAGATAATACTCGCACACAATACAATATGAAAGTTATAAAAATATTCTTTATCAATTTATAAAATACTTGTGACGCGCAAACATAAATAATACAAATTATTGCCAACAGCCGTAGTAATCATATATACGCTCTATCGATATAAAGCAGTTTGCTCGTTGTATAGGTTGTTTTGTCGTCACCGTGGGATATTTCCAATTCATGAACGACCCAGCTGAACTCGTAACGAATACTCACTTACTTCGAGTATCTAAAGTTTCCTACTTCGTGGAATGTGAATAAGGCATCACGTTGGAAACAATGTTTTATTCATTTAAGTAACGATCGATCTCTGAAAGCTATATGCGCGCTATTACAAATAACTTTAGAATATATTAAGCCCGTATATACATGTATTTAACACTTTTATAAATAAATAAAAAAACTTCTATTTATCCAGCATTATTATTATTAATAAGTTGAATATATTTCTCTTTAAAAGTAAGAAAGCTATCTCGAATATATCTTAAACATATTTCATGTTATAGCAAACACAGTGTAAGCTATGTATAGTTATTAGGGCTAATAATTAAGATATTGTGTGTCTCTTCTTTTTTAAACATACAAAATAATATTATCACGTGTAATAGCAACATATTGTATTATTCATATGTAACAATTCTTAAGGATAACGATCAAAAGATTATCGACAAATAGGTAAATAAATGCTAAGCCCTTTTCTGTCATGGTTAAGGGTACGCATAGGGGAAAAGGGAATCTCTTTCCTGACTTTATAGCAGGTAACTCGCTCGTGCTGTACCGGCAGCACTCCGGCAAAGTCGTCAAAGACTTTTACGAGCGAGTAAACGGGATTTAAAGTGACGATGATGCAACCTCAAGGTGCTCACTTTATCCTTCACGGCCTCATAAATGTAACTGATGACATTGCCAGATGCGTTTGGCTTCACGTCTCGTCTCTTCAGTTTGGTCGCCCGCAGCGAGTGTAGATTTGTCGACAAAGGCATCATGAAACGTCCTGTCAGTTTGAGTAGTTATAAAAATTTATAAACCCACTTATTGCGGTTAACTTGTCGATATACACAGTGCTCGTTTCATTAATCCACTATTGTATTGTTTTTATTCATTCAAGTTGCACACTTAAAATATGTAATTCGACAATAATTTGTGGCAACAACTGCTTTTTTAGATAAAAGTAATTTTAAATATAAGTTTTTTCGATATGCTCATTATATGTAAAATACAAAATAAAATACTGTTATAAAATATTGTTTTAGACTTGTTTTGATTAGGTAATTAGTCCGGTTGAGTGTTTCCATTCATGACATGAGAATCCCAATGGATCATTTTTCTTTTATTTTTTGATTAGCCAAACTTTTCATACATATCTAAAATAAAAATACCAATTCCCGGATACGTTTCTAATCCTGGACATTCTTATTGTTTTGGTCTTTAAATGTCTTATGTTTATGGTCTTTAATGTTCTTATTGTTTTGGTTTTTAAATATTTTAAAACGTTCAAAATAGAATATATGTATATAGAGGAAAGTAGCCAAAAACGACATAGGCCTAAAACGACATATCTCTATATCTCATGTATTAAAATGTTGTATTTTATCGAAATTAATATAAACGTAATTTATTTTATCAGTTAAGTCATGAAAAATTCATACTTGGTATAGTTCTTGTTCTTTTATATGCTAAATTAGCAAATACCGAGTTTTAGAAATTCGTAAGTTTTATTTCTAAGATATTTATTGACGTAGACTAAACAACGATAATTATCTTTTTTTCAATATTAAGTTCTTCTACATGCATTTGGCTTTTGTAAAAATATTTTTTGAATATTTTTATCTTTATCACTTTTCTACTGTATAACTTGAAAAATTTTATGAAAATATGTTTTAAAGTGACATACCTACAGTATACGATAAAAGCGATACTCTGTGACTAACATAACTTGATTATAACCTCCCATTGTGACGTGATATTATTTTAATTTTGTTTAGTTTAAAAATATAACATATGTAAAATATGTAAGAAAAAGATGAAAAAGATGAAAATATCAAAGATATGTTTTTATTTAATTATATTTCCCTTTTGTATTTTGAATAAATGAATATTATTCAACCATTAAACGTATTAATGAACTATTTTTTATCAAATATTATCATATATGCAACATATTATATAACTTTCAATAGGTATGTCGCGCTTTTGGCACCCATTTTCTTTGAACTCCATTTTCGTGCGATAAATATTTATATTTAAAAACCAAAACAATAAGAATATCTAGGTACATAGTATGTATCCGGACATTAGTGCATTTACCTTGTGGACATTACCACAATGGGAATCGTGTAGGTTATTTTCGTATAGATGATCTTGGATATCTATTTTATCCTATTTACGACACTGCTAGGTTTTTCCCTCGACTTCTTTTCGAATACCTTACTTGATTTGTGATAAAGTTTTGTTTTTCATTTGTCAAGTATATTTTTTCCCGTTTCTATAGTAATTAAAAAAAAAAAAAATTATTCAGATTCTCCAATACACATAGAGACATGATTTACAAGTCTTGTCAAAGTTAGACCTATGCGAATCAAACATTTAGATATCTCTCGCACACATATTACGTCTAATAATGCAATATAAGTACTAAAATATTAATATATGGTGGCACCATCTCACAGTAGAAATCTCAAACAGAAAGACATCAGTCCGAAAATGAACGACTGTAAGTACATAACCTTGTAAAACAGATTTTGATATTTACTATATATGGTAACTGTTATTTCTTATACGAAATAATTTGTATTGTATAGTGTGTAAAATAGTATATATTAATAAATAAATAATGAAGATATCTCCTTTTTTGTAATCCTTTTCTTTATAATTAACTTCTTTATATAAATATAAATAAATTGAGCGCGTAGAATGTGTAATATGTAACATATTACACATAGAGATAGGAGAGTTTATAAAAATTAAAATATTTCACTGCGTATTTAATAATTTTGTATACGTCTTAATGTACAGTCGAAAGCAAAAGAAATGGTTACATCATTTGCTTCTAATTATATATATATATATATATATATATATATATATATATTTTTTTTTTTTTTTTTTAATATCAATATAATGACTTTATTGGCTTTATCCCAACTTGGTTATATAGCTATTTACATCTACATACATATATCTAACAACTTTTGGTCCCTACTGGCTCCATCTATGACGATATATAGGTAACTACGACTAAAAGTCGGTACGTTCAAGCATAAAGGCTTCTTTCATAAGCAAAGAGTATTTCATTAACATGATAAAAAATGGCCAAATCTTTTATATTATATGACCGTACTAGAGAGAAGCTTGAGAGCGGTTGCCAGCTTGATTTTAGTGGCTAGAGCTAGGAGCATTTTCGAGACGCCATCTAACAAAGTGCGTCTTTACTACGTTCGTTAGGCGCATTTTCGTGGTGGTAACGATAAAATGCGCCTGGATCGTGCACGTTATACTTCCGTACAATGATAGTATAAGTCAGAAAAGGACAGACGTCCAATTGATCTGTTCTTGTTTCATTACTGATGAGCGGACCGCGCGACATAGACATGAAGAGAGTTAGCGGCGAACTTATCGCAAAACCAGATCATCTCTCATCAGTCTCCTTTTTCTCGCGAACATATCACATCATTTTCGAAAATACACATTTGTAAACGCGAAAATTATATTAAAAAACTGTAAAAAATTATTCCAGAATGTTCTAGATGCTAACAATATATGACCTTAATAACATGCAGGAACATGACTGTCTTTCGGCTGATGCCCGAGAATTCGAATTTTCTACGATGCTAAGTTGAATCCAACGTTATGAACGCGATTTCGGGATATTGGAAAATTATTTTGAAGATACTGGACGTATTATTGAAGGAATAGAGTTACATTGACGAACATTGTGATCCTGGAGACGAATAACCGAATAAACTAAGTAAGAATTGAATAAAGAAGTAATAATATACTCGAATAATAAATGGTAGTGATAATAATATCTGCTCGACAATCGTGTGATAATATCCGTGAATGGATAATAACGAAATAATGATGATCGAATAATCGGTGATAACAATATCTGGATAACGGCTCTAACAAAAACTCTAGGCTCCACAAAGGCTAGGTAAACCGACCGTTGTAACGGCCGCTCGGGCTATTGACTAAACGGCGCTTCGGGGGACGTGCGGCCAGATCATGTAAACACGCGTGCGTGAGAACGTGCTCGAGCGTCACGCCATCTCACTCAACACTCTCAACCGTCGAGACAAGTACATCGGGAGCTGCCGCGTTATTTTCCAAGTTATTTCGCGCCGATTTTTAATACCACATTTTATCTTCGCCATAATTAAGACAATAATTAACACAAATTGAGACGCATACTTATCACGCGAGCAGGTGTTGTAGGTTTTACTACAGCGGGTAATTGACGCGTTTCATTTACTTTTTTACTTCTTAGATAGAGAAACGCGATCGAGTTCCTCTCAATGCCGATCAAATATTATCATCATCCATTTATTATTCGAATATTATTATTTCTTTATTTGTTTGCCAATTAGTTATTTTTATTACGTATTGGGAAGCAACTCGAGCGTGCTGTTACGACGATTTCCTTACCCCGTCTTGCTGTCGTGTGTAATTAATTGATACTATCGGACATTATTATACGGTTATCAGACATTATTAATTCATTACCTATTAATCATTACTTCTTTATTCGGCTCTCGTTTAATTATTTTTTTTGCGTATTGGGAAGGAACTCGAATGTGCCGTTATAACAATTTCTTTTCACCGTCTTGCTGTCGAAGCTTGCCAGATCGAAAAAGTCCAATTCTCTAGATACCGGAAGTGTAAAGGCATTTATGAATCCTAATGTACATCGGTAAATAAAGATAACGTTTTCACGAAAATTCCCTTATTTTTTACACATTCTATAATGATTTCTCCCCTTAAATGTATATTAAAATTTACATCGTTAGATGTTAAATATTAACATTTTATATATGTTAATGTCCCACGTAACTACAGAATTATATTAAATATAACATTTCTTTTATTCACATCATACGGATAAATATGTTCTACAAACATTTCTTACAAGTTATTTTAACTTCTTTTTTATATTAAAAATACGTGAAAAAGTAGTTTAAATAACTCGTTAGAAATGTTTTTAAAACATACTGTCCAGTTTCCAAATCTTTTTTCTTTGCAAAATTACGCAGAATGCAGCGTGAGAAAAACGAGACTGATGAGAGATGATCTAGTTTTGTGATAATATCGCCGCTAGTTCGTTTCGTGCCTACGTCGCACAGTCCACTCATTAGTAGTGATACAAGAATAAAGCAATTGGACGTCTGTCCTTTTCTGACTTACTATTATTGTACGGAAGTACAATATAGAAGTACAACGGACACGAACCAAGCGCATTTTATCGTTACCACCGCGAAAATGCGCCTAACGAACGTAGTAAAGGCGCACTTTGTTAGATGGCGTCTCGAAAATGCGCCTAGCTCTGGCCATTGAAATCAGGCTAGTGGCCGCTCTTATGCTTCTCTCTGACTGTACTTAAAACGATGTAAATCTCTTCCTCACTGACTTATAATCGAATTAAAAGTGACACTTATTGCTATTGTGCCATCATATCAAGAGGTAACAGATAATAAATTAGAACATAAGACATTAAACTAGTGTGGTTATGTTTTGTAAGACCGGTTTAGTGCTGAGTCGCATGCAACAACGCTCGTTAAAACAGCTCGTAAACCGATGTAACTGCCCACGGTGTAACTTGTTTTACGGACGCTAATGTTTCACGGTCTTATGTTGAGATCAAACGTTCGACGTGTTAAAATAAAAAAAAAAACTTGTATAAAAAATGAGAGTTGGCCTACTTGGGAATACATGATATATCGCTTCATCTCCATGTTTTCCATTCCAGTTGTCCGGTCTTGGTTGTGCTCCATGATTCCAAACACATTCACTGACACTCACTCACTCACTGACACTTGCGTAGACACGATCAATCGGAGAAACGCGTTTTAACTAATGCGATGCAGACGAGAGTCCGATTAAGTGTTTGAAGAGCCAATAAAATATTTTAATTACTTCACAAATACTTTGTAAAGAACAGCCGATACATGTAGTTTCGTCTCGCGTATGTATCTGTTGAACTAATCGATAGTAATGACCGATAATAATGACTCGATTGTAATGAATCGGTCGCGGAAACGTAAGCAACATGCGATATCAAAACAATGGATATCTTCGAAAGATACAAGTCATCTCCGGCCAACGTCGTCGCCAATCAATAATAAACATAATCGGTGACCAAGAAATTATCACGTTTTTCTTTACATATTTTATTTTCTCACCTCCAGAAGGAGAATATCAGTACTTGCGTATCTCTCCTACCTATCTATAAAATAAAGCCTCTTTTCTTCAGTTAACTTTAATATACTTTCATATTTATATACTTATAATATACTTTCAATATATTTTCTTTATATATTTTTTTGTCTTCTGTAATCTGTTGTTCTCATTTCCGTCAAATTTTGAGTATACTTTATGTATAGAAAGCATAACATACAATGAAGTTAACTCTCCCTGGTCACACTTCTTAATCGTAACAAGTTGGTCACATGGGGTATCTCTTAGGAAAAATTACTTTAAGTTGTTCAAATTAACTTTAAGCAACTTTAAGTTAATTTGAACATCTTAAAGTAATTTTTTCTAAGAGGTGGCACACCCCAATGTCATTTTCGTATTGCTATTTTAATCAGATCGCAGTTTTAAATTACTTAGTGGTATTGACATTCTTGAAAGTCATAAAAACATGCTCCAATAATTAAAAAACAAAAAAAAGATATCATATACTTAGATTTAGCGTTTGGAATTCCGTTACTTCCGAAGAGAATTTGAAGTTGAAAATTGCTTGATGTGTTATACATCCCTCCAGGTGACCAGGGAGGGTTAAAGAAAACAGATGTCTAATGTGACATATTGAATATTCAGGATGAATGAACTAATTTAACTCCTTACGTACTCAACATCTCTAAACACGTTAGGCAACTCGGTCACACATCGCGCGCGTACAACTTTCAGTTTATAAGTGTGAGAAATATAACGCGTAACCATAAGAGAAGATTATGGTCGAGACTTTTAAAAAGAATATATGATCGACAGTAGATACAATCTCAGAAGGACTGAAGATCAAAAGTATCACTCTCAAAACATCTTTGCAGTGATTAAAATTTTCCATCAATCAAGTCTACTATTGATACAAATGAAAAGAAAAACTATATTTCTTTATAGACAAGAAGTCTATTCTATAGCATTGCTACATTATTTTTCGTAGTTAGACTCTTAGTAATAAATTTAGTTGAAGAATATTTTTTTACATAAGTAAAAGTGATTAACTGGAGAAAAGAGGCTTTATTTTATACACTGAGAAAAATTTCTGGTAATAATTATCCAGCCTGTGTTATAGTTACTACATTTAGTAAAATAGTATCAACTAAATATAAATAAATATTACTATATGAAAGTTAATGTTACTAACAATTTTGCAATTATTATCAAACATTTAGTAACATTTACCATATTGGTTACTATTTACCAAATGGTATGGTAAACCGCATTTGATAAGTATTACCAAACTTTTTTTTTCAGTGTAGACAAGTAGAAATAGGAGAGATACGCAAATACTGATATTCTCCTTCTAGAGGTGAGAAAGCACCCGCGTATTTACACTGCTGACTTTTACGGCTCGACTATGACGTCGGCAGTAGCGAACGAGAAAGTGAAGCTTCATCGTACATGTTATCCTTAGCCGAGTCCGGGAACCTTCACTGCCATTTTCATTCTTATCCACTAGTGATAAGTGAAACACTTCAACTCGGCAGGCATTGCAGGAATTATCTCCTTTAAGTATTCCAATATAGTTTAAGGCTTTGCCGTAAGAGTGACTTAGTTACTTTCACAGCTAGTACAATGTTATTATGAGCAATCCTATAAAATCCTATAAAATGATAAGTTAAAACTACATAAACAAAAAAGAATTGAATAATGACAAATTTCACAAATATTTTTTTTTGCTTTTGCTTACTTTAAATAAAGTTTTGTAAGTTAGTAAATTAAAGGTTATAATTTTTCAAGAATAAATTAAGTTTTTTCAAAAAATTTTTTATTAATCCTTAGACATTTTCTTAGACAACGAAATGTTTTTCAATCAAAGGTAATGTTAAGTAAAATCAAATTTGAAATTTTTATTACTATTATTTGCTATGACATTTACATATCATTACAGTGGATATATTGCATATGTGTGCAATAGCAAAAATATATATTTGAATATGCACAATAAAATTTAATATCATTTTAATAAAATAAATTAAAATATCGTCACGGTATATATATGCATGTTTAATGATTGTTAATATAATTTATTCAAAGATTGCAAGTAATCCATAAAATATTCTACAAAAATTTGTTCAATGTCAAGTTTAAAATTTGATTGTGATACGAAATATATGATATCTATAAGGGAAGGAACGTTTTCATCAATAATTTATGAAAGGCGAACATTTCACCTTATTCCTGTCTTTTCGATTAGGCAAATATAGATTTACCGCCGAATACAAGTGCGCATCCGAAACGGATATTCACGTCGCGAGTTGACCACTCCTAGCACTTTTCAAAAATCAATTCTAATTTACGCAGATCCCACCATCGCGATTGCACAGTTGGGAGAAAAAATTCACATTTAAAGCGCTGCCTGATTCACGTTGTACCGCAATTCTGGCCAATCGTGAACGTATAATGGCCACCGTGGAGCAGCGTAACTTCACCCGACTGGCACTAGATGTCGGTGGCGCGGTTTGTCATAAATCGTGGCAAGATTCCCGCCCATTGCATGCCGGTAGGCGGTGCCATGGCATCTCGTGACGTCATCGCACGTCCCCTTCAAGTTGTGCCGGCAACCCTCCCCACTCTGCCGTTCTTCGATGATTCCCCTTTCTCCTTGCGTCACGCTCCCAACCGTCATACGAAGAACTCTCGGGTGGGCCACCATCCCCTGTCATCTTCATAAATGCGCGGTGGCCGTTTGAAATGGTATTGAGACTAATTTGAGCGGCGTTTATGCGATACAGTGTTTGTTTATTGCTTACTAAACAGTCCGGATTAAATATAAAACAGTTGACAGAGAGTAGACATCGGGCTAGACGGAGTGGCGCTATCTCCGAATAGCGGCAATGTCCGACGGACGCGTTTATATGCTCCGAAAAGCATATGCAATCTTACGATCCCCTCCTTTGCGCTGTTTATTTTTTCTCTCCTTCCCACTTCTTTCTAACCACCGACCTCGGATCGTTCGCGACTCGTTCACGTTTCCCATACTCGCAACGCAGACAACTTTGATGCCCGAGCTACTGATATCGATTTGCACAACTTTTATTTCCCGCGTCTTTGCTAAACATTGAGCTTGTCATGGCATCACTGGTATGGACGACTCAGTCTTATTAAGTATACATTGAATCTATCCTTACTATTCGAACGTCTTCTAACAAGCGTCCTCAATGCAAGGCGAAAATCTTAGTCTCTAAAATTGTAAAGCTTATTTGGCCATCTAACCTAAAAATATGTTTCCCCATAACACGTTCGTTACTCTGACAATGGCAAAAGAGATGTCGATGTGTCGTATTGTTTTGTTTATTCTTCGAAAATGTGCATTTGCACGTAGATCTGTAGCATGATATTCCTGGCAAATTGTGTTTATAGGAACAAGTGAAACGTATTCATCCCAGGGGAAATATAGACCTTTAGTCAGCGTCAAGGGGAGCGAGAGGAGGTAGTTGGATTGTGTCTGTGGAGACGCTTTGCTACTAAAAAGATCAATACGCCATCGCTGCTCGGTGTTCGCCAGAATCTAGATGGTGCAAGTGTAGTATGTACCTACCTATTTGCACGCCAAATGCCACATTCCTAAGCATCACCGTTCGATATCTTTCAATAGACATTGTCCGAATTCTATTATTTAACGATGACTGCTAATGGCTGGCAATGTTAAAACGCACGAGAAAAATATCACAGGCGAGATACGAATATTTTATGCGATAACTGCTCGCTCTATTTATAATGTTTTTATCCTAAAATAGAGCAAATATCCTAAAATAGAGCATACTAAATAGAGCATACTTTTATATTATGAATATAGTACTTTTGTTTTCGAATAGACAAGCATTATATTTTCATTTTGAAATAGAGTAATCACGGAAGCTATGCTAATCATTGCAAGATATGATTCTGATTTTGCTTCAACGCTGCAACGCTGAAGGGTCAAACTTAGGCGATAGTATGTTTTTGTAGTTCAAGACATTTACCTGTTTACAAAGAAGATATAGTCTCGTACGTTTGAAATTGCGCAAATAGCGCGACTTACAAATATTATATTCACTCAATAATGCATAATGCTTGTTGATGTCACACGCACTACGTTAATTGCCGCATTTATTTATAAGAATCAAGACAAAAAACAGATGTATCGCGTGTCATATGTGTTTTCGACATTCAAGTATAAGACACCTCACGGTGAATTCTATTAAAAAATTAATAACATCCCCAAAAAACTGTATTTACATTTAATTATTATACATACAAATTAACATACTCACAATCTGACACCATCTATACGCATAGATATCGACGATCGCGTTTCAGGCTGTGAACAATCAGAATCTGCGGGTCAGTTCAAATTACGAATTACTCCGGCTGCGACATATATCATCCTTTTTCCAGCGGCAAGGATATATTGAGAAACAACAGCGCGATCAATCAGGAAATTACTAAAGTACCGACAGTATAATTGAGGAGTTCAGATCGCACGGGATAGATTCAGTTCATGAATATGTAATAATGCTAATGAACTACAAGATACGTGAGTAACGATATTTAATACATTCGTTAGCGAAATTTTCGAATGTATTCGTCGGGGCAGCGCATCTAAAAACGCGAAAGCTTTCAATCCGGCACGTAATTATTCAATCAACGATATCGAATATTAATTCTTCCTCAGCGAATGGAACGATAATGGGATCGCCTGGGAGATATTTCTTAATCTTTCGAATATTTTGTCGATCGGTAATGCCGCGGAAAACGGCGGAGCGATCGCTGGCGAGCGCAAGAACGTATTTACAGTTTGTAAACCGGGCGTGTGTGTCTGTCGCGTGCATACGTGATATTAACGTTAACACAGTCGTTCGTGCGTGCTGGTGCGGCCGTCGATGTGACCGTTTTACACGTGTAACACCATACACAATGGCCGTAAATGGTATCAACAAGTGGATGCTTAAGCGCCATTATGAAACGTTGATTATGAACATAAACCGTATTGTGTATTCGTGAATGTACCAAGATATCGTCGGTTTCTTTTGACGATTGTCGCTAAAATTTACTGCACAACCGAATAAATACCACTGAAAGCCGAACGTGATCTTTTGTGCCGAGCCGTTCCTCAAACGCGAGATCGCCGCCGCGATATTAATTCACGCTGTTCGTTCATATCAATCGCCGTATATCGAATACTTTAATATTGCTGGCGCGCGCACATCACGTGCGGAAAACCTAGCGATATGTTTTATAACTGCATAACGGCGTATGCAAGCACACAAGTCGCGACACGCCCGAATGCGGCTCAAATCGATCGGTTAATTCCGGCAATAAATGTTTATGAAACGTGCATCATCCAGTTGGGTTTATGCCGGCTCGAAGATTTGGTTTCTTTGCAGCCGCTGTCGCGTGTCCGGCATAAAGACGCCTTTAATGTGCGCGAAGTAGACAGATCCTGCCTGGTACATTACTTAATAGCATTTTTGTGTGTCGTTTACTTCATGCACGTTCACGTCCTGATTCACGGACCGAAAAAAAAGCTAATTCCGTTGATAACCACTTCCACCTGCACTTGCTTCAGTAATAGAGCCCACGATTTTCCTAATTAAATGTTCTCACGCACTCTCGCTAATTACTACGGCGGTCAGCGGTGAGCGTGAGTAACTCCCAATAGTAAACAATCCCGCGAGTAATTTCCCGTGTTTGATAAACCGCCGTTGAACGTCGCGACATGACAGATCCGCGAGAGACACCGAATAGCATTATTTGTGTTAAGAAGAAATAGCAAACGATTTCTTTCCTTTAACAATCGCGACACGTTTCCGCGGTTGAGCTGGATTATCGTTTACTACGAAGTTAAGGCCTTTGCACGTCAGAAAATCTTAACCGTAACAATAAGTTTCCAACACACACAATCAGATAGAGCAACGCAAATGAAAATTCGTAACCGTAAGGCTGTATATGAATTTTCACTTGCGTTGCTCTATCTGATTGCATGTGTTGGAAATTTACGGAATTACGGTTACGGTTAAGACTTTTTCATGTGCAAAGGCCTTTACTGGGATTAATGCGCGATTAATGATTATCCAAAACATAAATAATGCGCAGGAACATCCGAGACGGCTGGGAATTGGATACACGAATTTGATAGGACGTTTAACGCGGACCCGAGTCAATGTTTCGGAATACATCTGAGTTATGTACGCACGCTAAATTTAGACACTTAGATTATATTCCAGTTGACTGACCTATGCCTGATGACCACCGACACGATCCAGGAGGTAGGTGCTGGAAAATTCCGCTCTTGACGCGTTCACGAACGTTGTGGAATATATCGTGCCGATATCGACGACCGTTGGACGAACGTTTCCTCGAAGCCGCGGCCGCGGAATCGATTATTGTTCCCGGCGAGATATATTTCGTAAGGGCTAACACTCGCAGACGAGGAGAGGAGTGCGCGCGCGCTTCTCGAAACGTGTGTCCCCTCTAATCTGCACGCCAGCAATTTACCTCGCCGAGCCGTCCAATTATGTAGAAAATGGCGAAGAATTTGCGAGTGCCGTGCATGCGATGCACGCACATGCGGCCGCGGCGGTAGTACCGCGCTGCCAGGGTAGTCGTTAAAGACAATCTGAGCTTTCCATCTCCCGGTATTGGCCCGGGCGCAAGGAGTCGGACGGAGTGTAAGAAAATTGCACGAAAAAACGCCGGGGTAACGAGCATTTACGTGTCGGCTAAATTGTCGGCCACGACAACGGCGACCTTACGGTCGATATTCCCGGAGTTGTTTAACGCCTTCGCGCGAGTAACCCGCGCGAGATACCGCGCGGGGAGTTATCTCAATTTCGGTATCTACTGTTTTGCTGATTGCGCTATCGCGCGCCGCGGAACGAATTTGATACCTCGCGCTAGCATCCTCTTCTCCTTTTTGCGATGTGCGAACGTGTCGTTGCAAAGGGACTCCGACTATAATGTGCGTTCCCTTTCGGATGCTGGCGTCCGTTAAGCGCGCGGTATACACCGGCCTTGCTCTCGCCCGGATTAGACATTAGCAGGACTATCATTGGTCGTTGGACACTTGTCAGAAGTAACACTTTTCTCACGTGTGATTTGCGACACTCACACGCACACACATATTTACACTTCACTCCAATTATAGTTGCACGAGAATTATTTCGTTATCTAAATGACAATACACTGAAGTTTCAGTAATACGGAAAATACTTCGGAAACGTTGTTACCATCGGGCAAGCGAACATGAACTGGCGACGGAAAGTCAGCACATTGATATATCCCTTTTAGGTTAGGCAAGGGCTTCGCCATTGGACACCAAATATCTTCACGTAACATCCCTTGTTTGGAGAAAAGGAAAGTCTGGCGCAACCCGGCGGCTTTTTTCGACCCCCTTTCTTTAGAAAACATAAAGTTCTTATGGCTACGCTGCCGGCGGAGTCTCGGTGAGAATTTCGCGTTAGCAGGATTTTCCTCAAGACATTTATCACGACAAATCAGCCGTAGTCATCTCAAATCCATGACGCCCCGTGGAAAAATCACTTCATTCGCTAACAAAAACGGGCAGTTTACGGAGGAAAAAGCAATCATGAATTTGAGGGTTACTATTACTGCCGCACGATTCGTTACACAGTTATAATTTATTGTCGAATCGCTCATATATGAGGTAAACGTCCTAGTGATTGAACATGTACCGATAATTGAATTACTAATAATATACTTGTGTTTGTTAAGATGCTTGTCAATAAATGAAACAAAGTCACAAAGTAACTAAATATTTTCTTTCATTTATTATATTGTTTTGTGTATTGAAAAGCATTTCAACAAAGAAAAATACAAAACCAATATGTCAATCATTGGGGCAAGTATGTTCGATCACTGGGACGTTTAGCTTATGCATGACAAACGTAATCGATTCAGCGTACAAAGTTCGTCAATCGAGCGAACACAAATTCTCCGACGATTTCTTGGCTGCATGTCACAGAGTGCCGACGCCACAGTGATTTACATTGTTGTGCATGAGAAGAACGAAACCACATAAAGAGCAAAGAGATACAATCTCAATTAGCTCGGGCCAAAAGTATGGGTACGGAGTGAAACACGATAAGAACCCGATGACGTGTTCCATTTACGGTATGCGACTCAAGGTGAATTATGTCTCCTCCTTATCTCGAGTAATATTTTACAAGAATATTTATTGCATTATTGCACTTGGTTTATCTTGCAAAAATGTAATGTTTGTACAGTTAACGTGGGGCACATATATTTAACTTTCAATGTTTGATGCTATTAGAAGAAAATTTATTTTTCAATAATGTTACACACGTCAAACATAATAACAACAACAACAATCATTAATTCATACTAATTACAAAAAGTCTCCGACTAATTACAAAAAGTCAGAGAATACTCAAGAGGAAATTTGTGCTTCTGTGTTTTTTGACTATCTTTTTACCACTGAAGAGGGTCCATGAATGGACCGAAACTCGTTTGGCGACAATAAATAAGTAACAAATAAATTTCTCCCACATCTATGGAGAACAGTCACTAATTTTAGTAGTTTTCATCGCACTTTAATATCTGTGCTTTTTTAATATCCTTTTTGTATTTTTGACTCAAGAGGAATTTGGTCAACAAAAAGGAAGGACTTTTATCCCGGGATGCGTGTATACATGTGAACATAACTTTCAGAAACCAAATTCTTTCTTCTGTATGTACGAATATTAAAATAGATAACCTTTTAAGAGACAGGCGTTACCTTGACACACAGAAATAGGCATTCGTGAAGAATCCAGCGGCGGTAGGGCCGGAAATGGTCGTAATCCAACGAAGAAATAATTCGCGAAAGGCACATACGAGCTACTGCACGAGCCCGACCGTTATGCTACTTGCACGTAACACAGAAGAGGCTGATCTGACCCTTGCTACGACATACACACAGCGGCGTTTCTCTCCGCAAGACTCAGGAAAGTACAGCGGTTGTAATCTCACAAGTACGGGAAGATAAGAGACCGTGAGACTATGGTTTAACACTGCGAGAATAAAGTTAACGACGTATAACAACCGAGATATGAAGAATAAGATACATGTGCACACGTACGTACACATGCCTCGCGCTATTTTTATCATCCGTCACATTTTAAAGTATAACGGGACTACTCGTCCTCCTCGAATACCCTCAGTGCTCCATTTCCATGAGATAATAATATCACTGATAATTAGAGAAAGATAAAAGATTTAAAAAATTTGCAGCAAAAATATCTGCACTAATGTAAGAACTGATGTGTTAAATTTAACATTTCATGTGTCCCAAAGCATTCACTCTCATTTTTATGTAAATTTAACACAAAACAAATGTGATAAAAAGTAACACGCATAATATGTAAAAAATTAACACAAGAATTTAACATTTGAATACCGTCAGTGATCACTGTTTGTGTTAAATTGACATATGTATAATGTTAAATTGACTAAAATAAAACGTTTCTTTAACATTTGAGAGAAGTATTAATCTATGGTTTTGATGAAATGAAAATGTTAAATTGATATAATCTATGTCTGACACATTAAATATGTCAATTTAACACAATCTGTGATTCCTAACGATATTCAAATGTTAAATTCTTGTGTTAATTTTTTCCATGCGTGTTACTTTTTTAACACAGTTTTGTGTTAAATTTACGCATAAATGAGAGTGGATGATTTGGGACACATGAAATGTGTTAAATTTAACACATCAGTTTTTACAGTGTGCGCACTGAGAAACATTTCTAAGGGGAGACATTCGTTTATCGGCTCCATCGCCGAAGAGCTGCACTTTTCGGCAAGTATAATTAGCACATGCGTTGTTTTTGAAAGAAAAACAAGTAAGAACGAGAGAAAGAATTCCGCCCAATTTCCATTCCAAATTGCATCGCGCACGCGAAGATGCGAGCAGCGCCGTTAACGGCAGGAAACATATGTCTCTGAAATACTCGGTTGTGATTTACGAGGAACAACAGCGTCGTTGCGCTTAGATGAGGGGGTCACTACTTCCGCGCGCGCCTTCATCTAGTTATATGTTTCGGTTAAAGTCCCCGAGGAGAACGTCGCCCTTTGCCTGCTTCTTTCTCGCGTGTACGGCGGGATCCTTTGGATCTCTCCCGGGGTCCTTGCCACTTTTCCTGGCTCCCCAGCGCCCAGGACCGACGAAACCAATAAGGGCAGGAAAAACGGGATAGAGGACTGCGATGCCGCAGAGAGAAGACATATATTCGGCCCGACGTGGATATATGTGCGCGACGCGCGCGCGCGCTCAAATATATACATACGACTGTCCGTGCACGCATCGTCCACAAACACACGTCGGTAACCCTAACCCCGCGAATTAATATTCCATACGCGCTGTTTGCACGAGGCTTCGCGGATTGCCAATGGCGCGCCGCGGGGATGTCCCGGACCCTCCGGAAACACCGTGCGAGAGAGGACAAAGAGACCGGGACGAGTTTCGCCGCGGGATCTATTTTATTCGTTACACAGACAATACTGGATTCTACGTCTCTCCGCCTACCATGGAGAATAAGATTCTGCAAAACGGATCGGCGACATTAGGAAAATGCGAGCTGCGAGCCGGCTGGCTCACACGATTCTGCAGAGATTCCCCTCCCTCTTCACCCCTCTCTGTCTCTCCCTCTTACACACACAACACATACAGACACACACGATCCCTCATCTTCAAATTCAAATTCAAAGTAGTTGAGATATTGCACATGATTTAAAAATTCACTGAATATTTAAGTATTCAATGCAACATGTTTTTCTTTTCCCTTTACATTGTATGAAAACTTATATGTCAAAACATCTTACAAATCTAGATACACCGTTTAATATCTAACGATGTTAGTTGTGTCTCGACCACGTATGCTCATCATGAAATATCACATTCCGGAAACAATCGTACCTTTTTCTTCTTTTTTTTTAACGAAAAATGAGTGATACAAAGCAAAACGGCCTGATACACCGTGTACAAACGGATTTCAAGAGAAATGGGCGATCAGCAAATAGGAAGAGGGCCTGGGGGACCGTGAGACGCATAAACCGATACTGTTATTTCCAAATATCCGCAGCCGTACGCGACCACTCGATGCCTCCATTTCAATGTTCCGCCCTTGCGAGCGTAAAAGTGGCGAAAATTCGACGGGATATAAGGGTGGGAAGGCAAGAGAAGACGGGAACAAAAACTCGCCGGCAACACCACGATATAACGGCCATCGTGGGCCGAAAAAAGCATGCCGTCGAGATGCAAATTTTCGCGAATAAACGAGAGGAATTAGCTTAACACTCTTTTCGTTTTTTGCATCACGTCTGCCGCCCCCCTCCCCTCCCGTAGACGGAAGTAAAACAGGCATGCGTAATTTCCTATATGTTTTTATTTCGTTTGTATATCATAGATATAGCTTATGAGTATAATTCTACATCAAGTTTCGAAAATGGATACATTTACATTCATTGTCAATGAATTATCAACTCGCTCTCTCTCTCTCTCTCTCTCTCTCTCTCTCTCTCTCTCTCTCTCTCTCTCTCTCTCTCTCTCTCTCTCTCTCTCTCTCTCTCTCTCTCTCTCTCTCTCTCTCTCTCTCTCTCTCTCTCTCTCTCTCTCTCTCTCTCGCCATCACTGTCGTTATCATCGTCATCACTCTCTCGCCACATCAGCTCTTGTCGTACGGTATAATACTAATCATTAATAGTCAGTAAGACATGAGACTTCATTATTCCGTTACTCTTATTACTTAACGTGGTAGGTAGGTATTGAAGGACAGCTACGCTCCCTTATCGTTATAGTATTATATTAATTAGGTATCGTCGATACGTCAAGACCCGCGGATTCATTCGTCTTAATTAAATAATTTTCTCCTGCGGCTCTCCACTCACTGGGCGTTAACGTTACAAGGTATTTAATATTTACATCGAGAATCGTCGAAGTAACGTACAGCTGCTTTTCTTTCCATCCACTCGATAAACATAGAAAAGTAATATAGCTAAGTTTGTATTCTCTACATTCTTCGATCGTTTGTGTGCGAGGATTTGAAGATTGAACAACTCAAGTTGTGAACTAGAGACGAGATCGCGTTGTTCCCCGTGTGCAGTTTTTGTGTCGCAAAATGCCGGTTGCGTAACCAGCCGCGCCACGTGGAAACTAACGACCTGCACCTGAACAGACTTTAAGCTTTAAGTAAAGAAACCATCGTGGAGTCTCAAAGGAGGACACTCTTTTACATTACACTTGTCATCGAAATCGATAAGGACGTGTACAAAGTGCGCAATTTGCAGCAATTGTCTGTTGCGCGTACTAAAAGCATCGGTACAAACGAGCCGGGACAACAAACGGGGGCGGAATAAGTGTCCGTCAAACACAACTAGCTTTGCCAACCTATGAACAACTTCGAGAACTCTTCCTTAATTAAAAGCAACATTCGGCGGCACGGAGAGTGACGAAACGTCATTGTGACTTTACGCCCTCGCGTAAGCTTCTCGCGTTGGAAAAGAGAATGAGAAAATCCGTCGATGTTACGAGCAACGATGAGCAGCATTTTGCATCGGATTTCTCCATGTTTTGTCGCGCAACGAGCGTCACGAGCAACAAAGGAAACTATTATCTTCGCGTCGAACAGAAGGCGCGGAGCTGCCATGCAAAAGATCATAAAAAAAGGAATTCGAAACACACGTGCGAAGTAGGACAGCTGCCAATAAAGATAACACTTAAAATGTATACAAAACTGATTCGCCTATCACTTTGAGGAACCAGCTGTGAGCAATGTCACGGCAAACAATTACCGGAAATAATAACAACGCCGACAACAACGGTATTCCGCATATTCTGACCGCGCATTTAGCGCTGCATGTGTCCGTTCAATTTCTGCTTATCTTCGACAATCAGACGTTCGCATTTGGCGTTACGTGCGCGATCAGAATATCAGTATTTTTTTGCAAACAAAAAAGAGAAGAAAGAAACGTTTCAAGTAGGTAAACGTTACTTAACATCGTTTGAAGTGATCCCAAATGACAATCCACATTCAACAGTTAATATATAAATATATATGTATATAATTCGGGAATGCTCACATTCGATTCCGATCTTAAGTGCCCAGGTTTGTGTACACGCTAACCGAACACACGATTCACTAATACACAGGTTGAACAAACAAATTTAATAAGTATAATACAACCAGTTATGTGCCAAAAGACAACGAAAGTGTTTCGTACCGACATCAAATCATCAGCGTCTTTTTGTGTCAAACAAGAAGACTAGAATTAATTTCTCATCAGCGACCACACACACGGGATATATCTGAACGAAACGTTCGTGCTTGTCGTGTTCGGATATTGTGGTACGCAACAGTGTCATCGTCTTTCGAGAAAATACGCAATATTATAAAAATCTCTATAATATATCTATATAATACGCGTCGAAACAATAGAGACGATAAGCGATATTCACACTAAGCTATTATAAAAAAAAAAAAAATTCGTCAGTACCTCTCTTTTCACATTAACAAAAAACAAATATACGAAAAAATACGTAAAATAAACAGTTCATAAATAAACAATGACATCTATAGATAAAGAAAATATAACAAACAATTTTTTTTTCTCAACTCGATTCTGCGTTCCGTTAGATTCGGCTGTTCGTTTCGTAAATATCATCTTTTTCTTCTTCTTTTTCTTTTCTTCCTTTCAAACAGAACGTGCACATCGCGAAGAATAATTTCGATTTTGCCATCAGATTCGCATTTACTTAAAAATAGTACGACGCTGAATATCTCTCGCTCACGATCTCTGTCTTTCTCTCGCTCTTTCTCTCTCTCTCTCTCTCTCTCTCTCTCTCTCTCTCTCTCTGTTCACTCACACTTGCATTCTCGTCTTACTCTCATCATTACTCTCGCGCGTACAAGCAAGCCTTTTATCCGTGTGCTGAATCACTCGTCAGTCATACTCACATACTAAATGTTACTATATCATTTTACCAATGTTTGAGCCACACTCTAGTGTTTGTTTTACATTTCTTAATTCGGATAAGAGAAGTCCTCGCGCGGGAATTGGGGAAAGGGGAGCAGGAAGGTGGAAGGTAGAGAAGGTGTTGTTTGGAGATTCAAGTGTTCTTTCTTTTTTCTTCTTTTTGCTTGAACGCCGACGAATCGGCCGTGGCCACGCGAATTCAAGAAATACGTGTACGCGAGTTTGGCAAGTCGGGCAATGTTGTACTACTAATACACTGTGTGCTTGTTCAACTTTTCCGTAACTATATCTAATCGGTACTATCAATGTGATATAGTACATCTACGATAATGATAAGATCAGAATGAATAAACGACAGAGAAGTGGGAAGGGACAAGGGAAGGGAGAAAGAGAATGGGGTAGAATCTCGAAGGAGAAAGGAGGGGGAGAGGAGGGGAGGAATGAGGGGAAGCGTTATGAAAGTTATATGATATGATTACGCGTCAATTATTTATAGCATAATATTCTATAACCATATAGTTGCTGTAGCTAGCTTAGAGATAAGCCGAGAGAAAGCTTCATATGTGGACGGCGCCCGCACAATTTTTAGTCTAAAGTTTTCGTCTTATATCCCTAGATTTCTTTTCCCGACCCGTGCGAAAGATTTGAGAAGGGACCGTTTTCATCGATCGAAACACACCAACTACACTCAGTTCGCGTGAGATTCGCAGGAAGTACCGCGAATTACATTACCGGTTACATACTCTCAACGTGTTTCTCCCACCGACACTTCGAATTTCAAAACAAGTTAATCGTTTTTATAAAGTTACTCGTATACACATTGTACAAAATACGAAACAAGTCGTGTTCTAAGAATTTAACAGAACGACCTCAAGATAATTGTTTAACAGCCCGAACAATCTTTTCTTGGAATTCTCTTTGAGATAAGAAAAAAAAAGGAAGAAGAAACAGAAAGCCACGCGATCAATCAATTGAGGCAATTTTCTCGAGACATTTTTGAAGAGAATATCGTAGAAATGGCACATAGAAAAGAGAATGATACCGATCCTCATCGTCGATCCGTTTCTCAAGTCGTCCGCGGTCGACGCCTGACGTACACGCGCAAAAACACCCGCGCGACCTTCATACATGTCGATGTCATTCGCTTTATTCGCCACACACCACCACACTACTAATTAAGACTTAATGTATCATAAGTAGAAACTAATACGGCCGCCGTAAATCTCACCACCCCGTATTATACAAACTCCTCGGACTAAGTATAATAATAATTAATTATTATTACGCGCATTACGTATATCTCTAATTTGTCGGACGTATCGGCGCCGTCATCGCCGCAGTACTCGCTGCTGCCGCGTCATGAATAATTAACGTTGTCCGTAATTATAACATCAAAACATAACTAAGCAATAATGATAATAACTCATTAATAATAATAATAATAATAATAATAATAATAATAGTTCGTAAATAGAGTCATGTATAAAGCTTTTCTACAAATAGATACACCGATTCTCGGGGCTAACCGCGTCAAATGCGTTCCCTCTCTTTTTTTCTCCGATTCTACGATATCTTTGTTCCGTATACAGTGAGCCGGAATAAGTTTAGGGCGCGATCATACTTCAACATTCCGACAGGACAACCGAAAGATCCTCGGGCTACGGTCACAAAATTTACAACAGAATGATTCGTCTACTGTTTACGTGAGAACTGATTACGTGGATTGGAACCGATATACAACTATGCTTTGTTGTCCAATAATATTTTTTGTATATCTATATGCCTAGACCGCGAGCGCTGGCGTGAAATATGGTCCGACATATGGAGGTTATGTCGATAAGTGACAGACATTGTAGTACGCGCGTAGTCATGTATGTACAAGAACAACAGATAATAGGTACAAACGTCCAATTGCACAATTTGCCGAAACCTGCGAGTTCAACAATCGTATAGCTTTCGCAAACGATTACAAAACTCAAGATAAGAATACAAACGAAAATATGACGAGTTTAGTCGCGGGATTAATATAATTTTACATCGATATTAATCTATACAATTTTCAATTAATGTTGGCATATATAAATACTCATTACCATTATTACCGAAATATCACGGTCAATACTCTACAATTTACAATTACAATCATCAATAATTAACAGAGAAAAGACGCCTATGCTGACGCCTTCAAAAATGACATACCCCTATTTATCCGAAATTAAACGATACACTTTATCAAAATTGATATAAACGTAGTATATTTAGGATAATTTAGTGTAGCACAACTCAGAATCTATAATTCATGTATTACTTACTCGTTTTATACGTCAAATCAGCTTTTATCGAATTCGTGAAGTTCAAAAGTTAACTTTCTTCGGCATATTTTAAACAGCGGTAAGTATCATGATAATATTGAACTATTCTATGCGATTGTGGCTTTTTAAAACTGTTCCATTTTCATCGTTATCATTATTGCTACCTCGACGGTGCGGTTTGGAAGATTCAGTCTGGCTTTAAACCGACATACCTCTCGGTGTGTTCCGCGATCAACATAACCTTAATATAACAATACACTCTTTGCAATTCAGCATAACCTAACCTAATCTAACCCTACAATCTATTATTGTGCTTTGAGCCTTTCGTAAATATGGGATCAGTAAAAAAATTTAGCTCGATTTTGAAGAACATATGACTTTGTTGTAATATTGGAAAAAAATTGATCATCGATTAAATGATCGATGTTGTTGATCATTTGTTAATGTTCTGATATAATTGTAGAAGATGCCTGATTTACCATTCAAAAAGGCACAAAATCAAACCAATCTGACCCAATAATAAAACAAAAAAGATCCAATAATAAAACGAAAATACAAAAATAATATTATTTTAAATGTAATTTTTACGTATATTTTATATGTTGAAATGTATTAATAATTTTACATAATTTAACAATTGATTACTCCATATTTTTATTATATTCCGTACTTTTTAGTAGATATGTCGGTTTCGAAGCCTAATTTCTCAGACCCCGAATTTTCTTCACTTTATAAACAAAAAGCGTTCGTTTAAAAATTACAAATAATATCATAGAAACTACAATAACACACGATAGAAGAAAAAATCTGTAGTACGTATCTGCAACTATTAATTTCGATTTTGAGCTTTCAGTTAAATTATATCTAAAAACAAAATAACATGTCTGTGTTGGTGCTTTCCTTTAACTAACGCGATCATACATGATGGCCAATGCGAGACGCGCCGTTATAACGCCCCAGGAGGCTGTATCAATTTTCTACTGGAAGATAACACAATTTAAAGCATATTCCTTAAGCATTTTAACCATTTGTGCCGAGTATTTACCTCCCGTAAGTGCGACCATATTTCCGCGAATGCTCTCTCTCTCTCTCTATCTCTCTCTCTCTCTCACTCTTTTATTCGAATCTAATTTTTGCAAGACTGTTTCACCGTACGTACGCACGCATATATTATGTTCTACTCCATTCGTTTTCGTTTTGCACATTACACGTTAAAACATCATTATGTTTACGGTATGCAGGTAGGTACTTCGCTATGTGGGGAGATATTTACGTGAATACATCGTGTACGAATTCGCATGCGCAGCTTAATCATTACGTTACGTATGGGAATATTATTTATAGTAATATTTTTAGTTTAGGTAATTAGCGGTAAGGTACTAAATACGAATACGTTTCTCCTCCTTCCGTTTATATAGATTTGTTTTTTTTTCCTTTTGCTTTGATTTACGGACGTCTATTTGGAGTTGATCGTCACTATTATGCTTCTCTCATTGAGTTAGATTAACAAGGTTTCCTTTTCTCCCTCAATTTACGTACTTGTTTATACGTATTCTAAAACCTTACCGCGCTAGCAAAAAATTCTGCCTCGGTGCACGGTACAACAGATTTCTTTTCTTTGTTCATATATATTTATATATAATAATATATACTTATTACTTTTAATAATATATAATATGGTATTGTGTACAATATGATTTTACGTCGTAATAGGCGTACTAAGCGATCCATGCCATAGATCCTGACGTTAATTAAAAGAAAATTATGAATTTCATTTATATCTCACGCATAATATATCTCAATTTCCTTGATACCTGCTCAAATTAAAGAGAGAATCGGTTATAAATATATATGTGTATAAATGAATATATAATTTTTGCGCCTTCTCAGTAATTTTGATTTTGCTTTCAAAGCGTTTCAAATCAATAGCAAATAAATGCACTGCACTTCAGTGGCGATCCTTACAATATAATACTCTATAGATATAATTAGAAATAACGATTTATGCTCAGCATAAAATTGGATGGGGAATTTTGCGATAAGCAATCAAGATCTATGCACTGATCGCGCTAACATGGAGAGAAAAAAATAATTAGGTAATAATTTATATATCTCGAAGTTATTTCTTTTCATGTGTTTACCTTCTTTTTTTTTTACGAACTCTAAGTAAGTAATACCAACAACGGGTTCTATATCTATGGAAAGGTCTACCCTGACACCAAATTACGTATTTAATGTACTAAGAGTGAGATACTCGTCCGGTGGTGTGTCTCGTGTTTCTCGTATGAGAATGTACGGTTGTGTCTCCGTGTATCTTATTTTTGCCGCGTTTCAGCGCTCGTTCTCATGAAAGCCAATGTTTAAGCCAAAAATATCTAATATCGATAATCTGCGATTTTCAATAAAATGCCAACAATGATAATTGGAAATTGCATAACGATAATTAGTTTAATTCCAAATAGTTGTACAAATTATAAATCGAGGAGCTTTCTTTTAGCAAACTGAACAATTCACATTAATTTTGCATCACTGCAGATTAATGTGCATCCTGTTACAATAATGATAAATTGATTATAACTGTATGCTGACGTAAATGTGTAATTTTGCTCATTAACACGGCAAGATGATCGAGATAATTACTCTTTGTCGAGATCTTGACCAAGTTCAAGTGTATATTGTACAGTTATTACCGTCCGTTTCACAAATATTAAGCAATATTAAGAAAGATATACGCTTGAAATCTAACATTTGGTATGTTCACGACTCGTTATCTCGTTATTTAGTAGGTGAATATCGTTTGCCTTTGGATGACGATATTCGCGTCCTTTTTTTTTTTTTTTAATTGTTGGGCAAAGTTCGTGAATTCAACGACATTTTATTGCTCATGATAGGATAGTACTTTTACTCGCACTGGTAAAAAAATAAATACCCTAAATTTTTACAGTGTTGGATATAAAATAATTTGTCACTTTATTCATTAAATATTTCATTTTCTGTTATTTGTCCAAATTGACGTGTCGAAGTAACCAAACTAAATGCGCATTTTATTTCTCTTAGTAAACTTATATCTTTCTTTTTTGTTGCTGAGCCGAGCTACCGCACTGACAGAGATGGTTCAAGAAAGGATTATTCCGTAACATATTGAGTGCATTATTGTGCAATATTATATAAGGCCAGATAATATTCCAAGTAAAACAAAGTCAAATTTTCCTTTATTTTAAACCCCATATAGATAAAACTTGCAATAAATCGAATGACCAACGGCTGGTTCACGCGTTTGCCAGAAAGTTAAAGTTCGGAATATCTCAATAAAATCGTCTTTATGCGTGTGATAACACACCAAAGCATTTAACTAACTAGTTCGAGAGAAGTATAAACACCCACGAATACTGAATTCCTTCAACTAACGAAAAGCGACTTGGGGGATAATGATCGTGTACATCGGTTATTTATATAATTGTAACGTAATATCCAAAGAGAGTACACCCAAAGTCGGATACACCCAAAGTCTGCGCGAGAGATACGTTCGTTGCTCCAACGAGGGCGTCGCGAATTTTACGCCCCTTCTCTAATACCCCTTAGTGGCCGTACGGAGGAAGCGGAAACATCCACGTGATATTGAAGATTAAACGCTCGACAGCGGCACGACTGGCGTCTCCGCGCTTCTCTCTTTCCTCTGGTACGACAATTCATCGTATATAACCGCGATCGGATCTAGCTAGCCTTCAATTCGCCAATTCGCACGTACGAAATAGGTTAAGCGACAGATCGAAGACTAGCTATATCCTCAACTTCGTCCGTCGTTTCTCGCAACTGTACGCCGGTCCCGCTTCTACAGCACGGTCTAATTACTCCCACTTTCTGTGAGGGTACAATCAATTAATCGTAGTGTCGTCGCTGATAACTCAGTTGGCCGCTCAGCCATTAATCCTTCAATTGTGGCCATTCTAACTAGTCTACTCACCGACCTGACGTAATCGCTGGCTCACCGTGGCAGTATCGCGCCAGTCGTACGTTCATAACTTTATAATCGCAATGGCTCGTTGTGTAGCACCCGATTAACAATATACATTATATGTTCTAGGAATCAGTCACAGGCTGAGCCCCCAATACGAGGCGCAGGCACCACGTCGCTCTTCGGGGGCTAGCCAAGTAAGTACGTAGTTATATGCGGAGGGCGGGCGGGGGGGTGCGTTCGTTCTTTATGCTTCTCGAGTTTCACTACTGTAATCTACCTTTCTTTCTTTCTTCGTTAAAAAAAAGAAGAGAGAAAAAAAGAAAAACAAATCGACAAGGCATTCGTCGTACCTTCGTGTTTTGCCCAGAAGAATACCGCTCCTTTTGAATCTTCCAGATCTCTTAAAAGAAAAAAAACAATTCTCACTATCTTCTGCCTTGATACAAAACTGACGGTGACCGCATCCGCAAGGTTCTCTACGCGTACACCGTGTCACCGACTCGAGGAGGAGGATCGCAATAACCTTCGCGTCGGATGTTTCGTACCTGTTTTTTCGCGCGCGAAGATGAGAGGAGGAGAACTCGGGGTCTTCTATGCCGATCTTACCAACTACTTCGCATCGGTGTTTTCGTCCAGGCCGCTCCAGTCTCTTGTGTCTTCCTTTAAAAGAAAGAGAGTCGGCTCAGTAAGGTATCCTATGTGGGTACCTTACTGACTGCCTTCAGAAGATCGCTTTGCGTTTTGTCCAGGCCGCTTACGTGATGCTGCTGCTGATGCTGGAGGGCGGCGCTTTGTTGCTCCTGCTGCAACTTGGCCTGTTTCTCTGCCTGCTGCTTCTTCATCATATCTTGCTCCTCGCGCTCGCGTCTAGCTTGCTCGTTGATCTCTTTCACTGCCCTCAGCTCCTTCTTTAGCTTCATTCGTCGATTCTGGAACCAGATCTTGATCTGTCGTTCCGTCAGGCAGAGCGCATGCGCAATCTCTATTCGCCGTCGTCGCGTCAAATAGTGATTGAAGTGAAATTCTTTTTCTAATTCCAATGTTTGGAACCGCGTGTACGTTTGCCGGCCTCTGCGCCTCGGACAGCCGTTCGGACCTGAAAATGTTAAGAAATCTGATTTTTGAAGTCTTTCGATAATTTCTAGGTATCTTGAAAAGTTATTGTCACATTTAATTTATCAATAAGCATGTCTTTTCTACGGCAAACTGTAAGGTTGATGTACAAATAGAAAAACAAAATAATATAAACAAAATAATATAATATACTATATACAGTGAGTATAAAAAGTATTCGTACACCAGAGATTGTCTTGACAAAGGCTTGGCGTACGAATACTTTTTACATTCACTGTATATATGTAATATACATATATAAAAGTATAATGTACTATATGTAATATAAAAACTACCAACTGGCAGATTAAGAAATTTAGGGAAATTAAGAAATTTTTAAGCTAGATACCTTTAATATGAAAAAATACAATTTACATTTCATAACATATATATATACTCCATATTTCAGTAAAAATAAGTATAAATTATATCATATACGCGGTCATTGCAAAGCGGAAGGGCTACTTCGTTGAATCCAATAGCATTTTTCTATAACTAAAAGTACTCTGTCTGCGGTAAACGAATACTTTTCACATCTCACCGCAAATCTGAACTCTCTCTCGCACTTTCTCTCTGAGAAAAACGACGTACTTTCGACTCCTATCCTGTTACGAGGGTTAAAAAAGGGATGGACAAAAAAACGAAAGTTTCCCAAAAGCTCTCACGTAAATTACTCACAACGAACCCCTTTTCTTGTAGTGGTGTTTTATACGTTTGGCTTCCTGCCTAGGCTTTCTTCCTAGGAGACACGACATAAAAAACTGACTTCGTGTTTTTTACGGAATTTAGGTAAGGATTGAAATTCACGGCGCAACATAAAAAACTCAGGTAAAAAAACATCGCTTACCAAAAAACATACCTGCGAAATAAAGGAGAGGACTGTGCTGAATCGAATTCTTGCGACAGAAAAGACTAATCGTAACTAAACGGTGTTACGCATCGAATTTTACGTGTTCGTATGTCAAACATGTTAAATGTATTTAAAATAAAAACAATAACGAGTAATAACCTATTAACGTTGGTAGAATAAGTATGACTATGCTTAAGATGACTTCTTCATGTAATAACGATACCGTTCAATTCTGGACAATGTATTTTCGCAATCAATTTAAAAATAACTTCACTTTCGGTTGTCGCCACAGGAAAGGAGCGTCTCTTTTGAGGATCGCTAAGGAACCGGTTCCTTAGTGCAAAGAGTGGACAGCCATAATACCATCATTCCCAGAACGACGCTGAGTGGCCATATTATTACCTCGTGATGTAGCAAATGTGTGCTACTGACCAATAAAAGATAGCAAGATTTTTGTTACGTATCATTTTATGAGAATGCGAGGGTTGTATAACACGTTAAAAAGTGTGAAATTGTTGTGTTGGTAAAAAAAAATTTGGGAGAACATGTCCATACACACAACAAATTATAGCAATCCATCGAAAATAACATCTATTATATGTGACAATACTCTATTTCTTACTTAAAATGGAAAATTTTCTTTTAAGGAAAATTTAATTCGTGGTTTAATTACCCAGACAGTACAATGTCCAAAATCGGGTCACAAGACGTCTTTGAAACATCTTTAAGACATCTTTAAGACAAGTTTATAAGGTATTGTCTTAAAGATGTCTTAAAGACGTCCTAAAGACGTCTTATGACTCGATTTTTTACATTTGTGCTGTCTGGGTAGTGAGATATCTGATACCAGAAATTAAAAAGCTATATAAAAATAATGTTTATTTAAATTCTTATTAAAAACTAGCTTTGGATTGATCAAAAGAATCAATTTTAGTGGAAAGGAAGCATCCAATGTGACATTTCATATAATAATTAAGTCTATAATGTAATATTTGTTTGTAATATTTATCTGTTGAATACTCACGATTACCCGCAATTTCTACTTAGATTACAGGTATTACTACTCGTTATCATTATATATGATTCGTTTACTGCTCGTGGGATATATCAAGGAATAAGATTAATAGATAGGGAGGATATTACCTATGGCAGATTTAAGTGAGTAGCACCATATTTTCTATCTTCTGTCATAACGATAGCTCGTGCTATAGCGATCGGGTACTCAAATGACACGCACGTGCGCAATTTCCGATGCAGGATGACCCATCAAGTACGTATCGCTCCGGACCGAGCAGAAAACTCTTGGAGAATGCAGAGAATGCTGATATTGAATTCAGCATGGCCGTTCTCGGCAGTGCGGTCCAGGTTTGCGTGAGTGTGCCCGCGTGTACCTGAATCAGCGACCACACTCACGAATCCCACTTCCATCTGCGTGCGTGTAGAAGCCGGTCGTGTCTGTATTGGAGGAATCAACGCGGTTTTTAGAGTACTCGTGTGCGTCAGTTTGGCACACGTACGTCTGCTGCAGCCACGGGGTGGTTACCGAGGCCCGAAGGGTGGGACATAGGTTACCTTGGCAACCAGAGGGGAAACCATTCCATCCTGCTGGCGGCATATCACGCGAGAGCAAGCCCAGCAGCCAGAAAACCCTTCCTTGCATCCTCCCTACCGACCCTAGGAACCCACCACGCCGGGTCTTGGAAGACGGGTGAACTTGATTGCGCCCACTCCATTCGCCATAAATATGGCCCATCGGCGAAGTGCTGGCGCGAGCATTATCAATAATTTCGAAGAAACTAATGCCGTTGCCAGAATTTATTTGGCGAGAATAAAGTTGCTGAGATAGAAGCTCACCTAGCTTGTAATGTGCGCGTGGTTATGTATTCGGTTGGATATACACACATTTAAAAATAGTAAAAACCTGAATTTCCCAAAATCACAATATTTCTACAAATTATGAGTATAAAGGATAATACATGTAGTTAATTAATCTGTTTTTCATATGAGAAATTCCGCGATCGTTGGGTTTGTCCCATAAAGGGTTCATATACGGCTATAAAAGGTAGATATCGTTTATCGTATGAAGTGTTAATTAACGTTTCGTGTTAATGAGATGCCAAAACAAATAAATTACGATTAACTGTTGATGACCCATTGCCACCAAGAACGATACAGTGTGACGCGCACACAGAAGTACGCCATCGTGAATATGGCCAGAGGCCTGCGTCTAATTACGTCCATATACCAAGTTTAATATTTGCTTTAAGTCTGTTTTAGTACAGAGCTTGGAGTATAATAGGGAATATTGTGGAAGTTCATCAGATAATACCCGCTTTCATACGATGCTGCTGTGTATCTGAATTTCAACGAATCATTTCCATCACGTCATTCGATTCATATGGCTGGCAAACAGTGAACATGAATATTCGTGCACAATGTGTTCGTTAAATAATAAAGCTGACTTTGTTTCGGACACCCTGTGAGTAGATTTCAGAAACAGTGCACAGTTGTGACCGCAAGAGTGTGTTCTTTCTAAAGAAGACATCCTCATCTAAACACACTATCTCCTTCCACCGTCACAATCTTCTTTATATAAACACAATCCTAACGTAGCGTCAAGAAAGATCATCCACCAAGTGGTGTTAGTAACCTCGCGCTGTCAAGCACTGTGAATTAACTTTTATAGTCTGTTATCTGCATCAGATCAATTGTAATAAACATAATTTTCTACTGAATGATATTAGTTCCAGAAGTATGTGATGCAAGGAAATTGCTATTGTTATCTGCGACAATCGCCATTAAATATTCAATGTGCTACAAACCGTTTTAGCGAGAGTAGCGTGACATCGAGCGAAGGTTCGTCACTCGAGAAATGCTCTACACGTAGTCGGAGGCGCATCAGACAAGTTCCAGAGCGTCGCGACGTCGCCACAACACGACAACTAACTTTAACAACACCCGCAAATCGCGAGCCTCTTCGCGTTTAGGCATGTCGCCTTACGGCCTAAACTCTCTTTGTTCGATTGCCGGAGGGACCGGAGCCCCTCACCAATCCATTCATAAATATCTCAAAACGGCTTAATTTCGCGGCGCTGCGGGCGAATAAAATCTCGAGTCGGTGAAAAATGTAGACAGTTCGCCAGATGGAAGAGAGTGGAGAGGTGGGGCGAGAGGAGATACGGCGTAGCCACGACCCACGACTCGCTTGATCGCCGTCTCGGGTCACTGCAGCTTCTGCCAGAACGACAGAGTTGGAGAACCGAGTAGGAGGCATGCTAAAGGAGCGAGAGAGAACATAGGTGGAATGCGAGTCTGAAAAAAACAAAAGAGAGAGAGAGAGAGAGAGAGAGAGAGAGAGAGAGAGAGAGAGATGTAGATGAACGAGAGGGATGGACAGTGCCGAGGAGGAAAAATGCCCACGATAACTCCGTCGTTCATTCCGTCGCGGTTCCAGTTCCGGAGACGATTTATGCGGCTAATCCCCGTACTTTTCTTGCCCACATCTCGCCTCGTCGCTAGGTATCCGGTTGAGCGATAATTCAAGCCTGTTGTTGGCCGGCGATTATTTAGTTTCATTAGACACACCAGACGCATCGACGCTCCGTCTGACGTTCATTAAATTCGGAGCCTCTCTTTACGGCGGCGACCCGGTCCGTGAGTCTCCCAGGGCGGTGCTGGTTCGCCACGGTTGGCGCGGTTATCGAAGGCGTAAGTCACGCGAAAAATTCAATTGCTAGAGTCCGGCTGATCGGGGGACTCGCGTTAATGTTCGCGCAAAATGCTGCATACGCGGGGGAATTTGTAGATTATGTTATAATTTCCGTTCTGATAACGCGCCAGGTTTTTCTCCGCCGCAGCCGGAGAATGGTTCTGCTCTCGATGCTTATTGCCAAGCGTCAGTACGTGGCCGATACCGCCACGGGAAATGCATTAATGTAAATTTTATGCGAGCTGCTGTTCGCAGGTAATTATTGTAAGCGGTACACGAAAGGGGGGCGCCGATTAAATCTACTCGCTAATTTAAATAAGACGCTTTGACGTGCAAATTCTTCGTTTTTTTTAACGCTAACCTTAATGCTTAATTGGGCAATTTTATAATACGAGTGTGCACCGCCGTAAACGGCACGCTGCTTACTCGAGCGTGCTCCTGATACATTTCCTCTGAAGAGAAACGGCAATTCCCATCGCTGCCGATACATCCTCGCAAAAAGCGCACGAGCAAGAGATTTATGCTATTATCCGATCCAGCCAACCTTAGGACCATAAATTACACGATCATTAAGGAATATTATTTCTGCGTCGTGAGTTTCATCGTTCCGAATTAACTTACGCGAGAAGCATCGCGTTCACATTTTTCGATTTGGCGAACGGGCTTTTCAAAAATCCGAAATCGATCTCGCTACGATTCTCGCTCCGACATATTAAGCAAAAGAAAGCGCACTGCTGCATAGCGCGAGAGCATCCACGTTCTGCTTTACGGGATGATAGAATGCCACGTTCGAGCGGGTAGGCCACGGTCCAAGGTATTAATACACGGATGAAAATCGAACGAGCTAAGCGAACGTTAAAACGGTGTCATTGTTTTCTACCGCATATCGTTGTTCGCTGAGAAGAACCAAAATCGCGCGCAGCAGGCGCGCGGTTGACATTTAATCACCTCTCTAGATTTACGACGACCTGGCCCTATTGTCGCTATTGCGGTACCGCAGTCTCTCTTTCTCTCTCTCTCTGTCTGTCTGTCTGTCTCTGCCTCTCTCAGCCATTTCATCCAGTCGGAACGAATAACTGTCCAATCCACTTGAAGCGGTTGCCACTTCACGTTACCGACCCTGAAATCTTGACGCGGTTTTATATCGAGCGTCATTTTTATAACACTATGCTGATAAGTCGTGTTTATACATATCAAAACGAACATGCGCGAAAATGTCTGCACGTGACTGTAAAGTTCGTTTATGATGAAATCGCGTTCATTGGAACGCAACCGCGCTTATCGCAAACGATGACTTGTGCTAAGAAATCTTCTTTATCTACACATTTCGTTGTTGTAACGAAAGAAAAATAATTCTGGTATTATGAAAATAACTTGAAGAGCCTCTACTGATTTAGAAGTTGAAGCTATCTCCCTCATGCACCGATCAATGGCCAATAGTGTGGCCAAGCTGACACTGACATTAACCATCGCGGAAACGATTTATCGCTTCTTCAGTTATTACACGGAGGAGAGCGATACGAGCTCTACGAGTAGTTTGCGAATCATATGACTAATTTCTTAATATATCCGTACACACGTCTACCAAAGTCGACTCGAGTTTCCGAAATAGCTTATTCCTGAAGAATTCTGGAGAAGGAACAATTTTACATGCACCCCATAATTATTTGGTTATTTGTCTAGATTCGACTTCCGTGTATTTATTTATAAAAGGATACAAAGCACCATCAAGATAAATATTATAAACAGGCCAGTTTTTCAGTAATCTTAATTGAAAAAAAACCTCTTTATAATAAATTCTTTTTATAATCGTTGCTTATTTAATGTAGAAAAAGCTAAAAATTCACAATACGCGTCACATAACCAATGATACATTGTTACTACTATTTGTTGAAAAAAAGAAACGAAATACTCTCAGTTTTATCTAGGAGAACCGTGATAGGAAGGAAGTATGAGATTTCTCCAGCCATCTATATAATTCGTTTGAGAGCACGTGAATGTTCGTGCATGTACGCGAAATAACTAGGAAAGATAATACCACCACATACACAAGTTAGATGCACAGGTGCGCGCGCACACGACACGTGCGCGTGTGCGTGGGCATCGCGCTGCGTAGCGTCCGTCACGGCCGGCAATAGACTTAAATCCTGATTGGTTGGACAGCTCGTTGGAGACTCGTGTGTGAAACACACAGGTACGCCGAAGGAGTGTTGGGAGAGGGTGAGAATATGTATGTGTGTGTATATATGTGTGTGTGTGTATATATATATATATATATATATATATATATATATATATATGTATATATGAGGGTATGGCGTTCATGTATACACCGAGCGGCAATAAAGGATTCCGACAAGGATGGATGGTGAGAGGGGGAAGTTCGCTCCATTGTTCCCGGTGGAACCCAAACGCCATCCATAAGGGTGCCACCCATTATCCGGCATGTATCTACCACACGCACACACGCCTTACATGCTTGGCGCGCGTACACGAGGGGTACCAACACTGGCCCGCCCCTCAAGATCGAGTGTACCCAGATGTGCACCGTGGCGGTGTCTTTCACGGTGTGTAGAGTCGTACCTACACGGCAGCCAACTGTGCCGCCAGGGCAGTAAGAGCTCTAATCTCCCACGAAATTGTGAAGTCGGCGAGAAAATTTATAAGAAGGGTCCAGGGCACAGTCGCACCGCGCCTTGATAGAAAGTGCGCCCTGGACGGAGAGTTGCGCGAACATTTGCATATTTCGAGGATTCACAAGAGACACGGGTAAATTGATAGCGCGCACGAAACGAAGAGTGCAGCGAAATATATTGCAACTATTTTCCGATTCGCTGTGCCGATATTTCAAGCGATTATCAATTTCTTCGCAAATCGCTGTTCCCGTTGCGGAATCATTGGAAGCACTAAATTTAGTATGACACCTATCGCGTGCGGATGACACTTATCACGTGTGGACGCAATACCAGCACGTAGGTAGCACATAGATATAATTGAGTGGTCATAAAGATACGTATGTATGTGTATACGTATAAACGATACACAACGTTTCCATAAAATCGATAAATCATTTATATATCGAAGGAATCCAACTGTACATCCCCTATAAGTGCGTATCACACAACTGGCACGCACAATTTTTGTTTATCTTATCGAATAAAATATGTAAGTCACGTTTTATTGCGTTCGATAAACTTTTTGTTGATCGATTAATGTGTCTTGTGCTAATTGTGTTACACGCCTTATGCGTAACTTGTCTTATCAGGGAATCCCTAAGAGTAGTTAGCTGCCACAGCTCTTAAAAATAGATGTGTCGGCCAAGAGCCAGGCACGAAATACGCGTAATCTCGTTGAGAAGGTGAGGCTCGATACGAGAGAAACGAGATTAAATTTTAATTTTATAATAAAGAATGAAGTATTAGAATGCCTTTAGCGAACATTTCTCCTCCTTTTAAAGGCCATAACGCAGGCTTGCCGCCTTCTATATTCTGACTAACGGTATCCAGTTTCGCCCTAGCAGGACAACAGCGCGAACAGCTACCCCCCGTAGAACCCCTAAGACTCTAATTATGGCCCTACGTCCCCACCATATCTCTCTCCTTCTCTCTCTCTCTCTCTCTCTCTCTGCCTCTCCCCTTTCCTTATTGTGTCTCTCTCATACTCACGCCCTGCACTGCTCTTTCTCATATTTTCCGACACTCCCCGCGCCACCTCATCCCATTACTACCCACCCCCTGTGCCATTACATGCAAATGCCACGGTTGTCTCTTTCCGCTAATAAAAGTCGTGCCCGTGCAATTTAGAACATCCGACGTTGGGTCACCATAGCTTCCGAAAGATACAGATCGAGATGCAAAGTAAGTTTAGAAAGGCAGTGATGTTGAGAGGGTTATTACTCATTAGAGGAGTAGAAGAGCAGAGATTCGGAGTAAATTTTGAGCAGATTGAACGCGATAAGTAAAATAAAATAAATTCTCGTAAAACTATCTTACATCACAAGTGACAAGTAACAGGCCGACATCACAGATACTCTCCTTTACTTTTTTCCAAGCAACCCCAATAGCGTCACTCAGGATATCCCGTTTGATAAGATGTCACGGGGCTTTCTGGTTACATCGGATTTTACAGCTCCGAGATGTTTAACCTTCGACGTACAGTGACTAAATGTGTTTGTCATGCGCACCTATATTCTTCTATCATATATAGGCAACCCTTTACGGAAGTGTACATATTGGTAAAACCGTTAGCATCTCGTCAAATCGTGGCAAGTATGAGACTCATGTGAGTTGTCGGGAGATCTTCAATATCATAATCCTACTTGTCAAGTTCAAATTTAATGGATCCATTAACAAGAAGATTTGTCTGACTCATGACTGACGGCCACAATTAATGACTCTACTAGTGAGTGTGAAGTTTTATTGATCCTCCTTTCCATTCGAACATCTTCAAGTAATAGTTACATCTCTAAGAGTTCCTGGAGTCTGACTGTTCGTTATATGAGATGATAGCTCATGATAGTTCACGATAGTGCTTCAACGCGATATTGTAAGTCTTCTCATTGATAACTTTCGCAGAATAGAAAATTTCGCGTTTAAATTCAAGTTCACGCATAATCGCGAGACGGCCCGCTGTTTACAGATAGTCTATAACCTAGGAAACCTTTGCCAGGCAGACATACGTATAATAACAGTAACTGTAAGATAGAAGATCTCCTTTGAGAGCACCGAGCAGTCCTCCTTCCATTCGCCATACACACTCTCTCACTTCCATACACGCTTCCTTGCTCCTCTTGGGTTCTCCGCCTCAATTTGGACACACCACGCGAACAAAGGGGATTCCGCGCACATGCGCACTCGATTCCTAGCACTGGTAACGATTCTAGTCCCTGTTATAACCTAGCAGACCCTCTAGTCTCTTCTCTCTCTCTCTCTCTCTTTTTCTTCTCCTCTTTCGCCATCCATTGACTCGGCGCAAGGCACGGGGCAACTCCTACATACAACGGAAAAAGCAATGTGCGAATGTGTGAATATGTACACAAACGTCAAACCGAGGCAGACGTACATTTCGCTGTTCGAGAATCATACCGAGATGCGCACATGTGCATATAAATGTAGAAAAAATTTGATACGTACCACTCCGAGCAGCACAAAACATTGGGCTAATGTGGAATCTATGTAGAAGCTAACTGTTGATCAACTAATATATTTTGCTAGAGACTGATAAATGTAGATGTAGAATGCAAGTACGCATATATTAGTACGTGTATCAGTAACAACCAGATATGTAACGTGGATTTCTGAAAGATTGGACGGAGGAAAGTAAAGAAGCGAATGTGTGATATCTACGGCTTAAACTACGCGGACAGTACAAAAGCTAGAAATAAATCCTTTAGTTTTCATTAAAGGATGCAAGTACGATAGTGGCTATATCGAGACTACTGAAAGAATATACTTATGTATTCATATATGAAATCTAAGTAAAATGGTTCTAACGTACATAGTACCATCTCGTTCTTGTAGTACTTCCAGGAACTGTTGCTATTGTCGGAACTTTTAAAAGTGTTCAACTGAATTACAATATATTGAGTGCTTTATAAAGAACAAGAAAACAGCAATCTTTAATTCTCGATAGTTTGATTAGCAGTCGCAATTTAATTTTATAATTCTGCTTGATATGTCATTTACTTGTCTAATAATAACAGTCGTGGCAACTTTTTATATTTTTGATTGGTCTGCGTTGCCTGTGTTTGTTCCTACTAATATCGGGAAATTTATCTATGTTTCTTTATTTATGCTTTATAATTTGCTGCATGATTAGTAAAAAAAAAAAA
>NW_022639463.1:1969157-1985855 GCF_010583005.1 Odontomachus brunneus
AAAAAAAAAAAAAAAATATATATATATATATTAAGTGATTACTCATACATACACACAATAGTTCGATAATTTAATTCAAATGTGAATAATTAAAAATGGAAAAAAATAAATCCAATTCTTGATACATATTTTTTATATCGTCTTATAGACTTTAAAAAAAAAAAAAAATATATATATATAACGTGATTATAATTTGCTGCATGTATTAGTAAAAAAAAATATATATATATATTAAGTGATTACTCACACATACACACAATAGTTCGATAATTTAATTCAAATTTGAATGATTAAAAATGGAAAAAAAATAAATCCAATTCTTGATACATATTTTTTATATCGTCTTATAGACTTTTTGCTGTATGTCTGACTTGATAAATACAATTAGCTATCTTGTAAATGTAGATTAATGATGTATATCAATATCGTAGTATCAATTAGTGGTAAGCATTAAATGAATATATAGTAGTAATAATTAAATGAATATTTTGTAGTCAGTATTAATATCTTAAGAGCCAATATTATGTTTCTGCTAAAACTGGATTATAAAACGTAATGAAAAGTAGAGAGGTATTTATATAGCGGAATGTAACTGTTCTTTTATTCACGAACGAATAATTCGATGCGTAGACATAAGATAGGATAGAATAGTTTGGATTGGCTTAGGTTAGGTTAAGTTAAGTTAGGTCATGTAGAAGTTACTCATAGCAATATCTTACGAACAACCGAATTCTCGAAACTCAGATGAATAATTTCTAAATACACTTGAAGAATATTCTATCGCACATTATAAAAATAAAACGTTTGAAGACCGCATGTCCAACTTGCTATGGGTTCGACTTAACCTAAAAAGCGCACGAAATCTTGGAAGTGTTTGCAAGCAAAACAGCTTGGCCGACATACTGACAACAGGTTTCCGCGGTTCTTTCCGAGTGTTCGAGAGTACACACATTATTTGTAACTGATCGCCAGCAATTATGGTGTCACGGCTACACGACCATCGAAAAAGTATGCGCCATTCGGCATTGGTTATCTCGCGACATAGATTATACGGAAGCCCTTAGGGACGCCGCAGCCCCCTACCGTCGAATCCACACGTTTCGCGATTCGCCCTACCTCCGTTCCCTTTCCCTGCGACCCCACCTATGAACTTGCCAGTATTTCCCATTGGATATCCATGGCTAAAGGTCTATATCGCGCACCGTCAAACCTGCCCGAATTGCTCGTCGTCGTGTTATGCAAACGACCACATTTGTTACGATAGTGCCCGCCGGGGGTCGTCTTCCACTACCGTGTCGTGCCGCAGCGCCGTAGAGACACTGAGGAGCACGCTCTTGTGGAAAGGTGCATGTTTCATCCAGCGGTATGTAGCTGTGCGCGCGGCTTGCGCCGCGCCTCGGCTCGACTAGCACGTTTTCTCGCGTGGACAACGTCGTTCCGTGTGTCAGCGCTGTACATTTTCGTACGCGGACGACGCTTTTTCCAGAGTCGGGCTACTACGGGCACCCTCCCGCGAACATGTGAAGCGGTTTATCAGGTGTAGAAGTATGAAACCGGAATTTTTTTATACAAATAAGACGTCTGTTGTTCGAAAGTGATAAATAATACTTTATTCAAAATAATTTTCACTGTTTTGAACACATTTTTCCCACCTCTCTGGCAGTTTATGAATGCCGTGCCAAAAAAACTTTTCATCTTTTGAAGCGAACCAGTTATCTAGCCATTTTTCCACATTTTCATACGAATCGAAGCGTTGGTTAGCGAGAGCGTGTCCTAGCGATGCGAACAGGTGATAATCGGACGGAGCCAAGTCTGGAGAATAAGCCGCATGCGGTAGTAATTCCCAACTGAACGACTCGATCGTTTCCTTGACCCGTTTTGCTGTATGTGATGGGGCATTATCATGGAGCAAAATGACATTGTGTTGCCTTTTTGCATATTCTGGTCGTTTTTTAGTCAATGTTCGATTTAAATCGATCATTTGTTGTTGGTAGCGATTAGTATTGACGGTTTGACCAGGTTTCAGCAGTTCATAGTTCATAGTTCATAGTTCATAGTTCTTCGTTCCTCACGTCAAAATCACCACTTTTGAATTTTTTAAACCACTCGAAACACTGAGATTTACCAAGAGCATATTCACCGTAAGCTTCGACAAGCATTCGATGTGATTCTGCAGCAGTTTTCTTTAAATGATAACAGAAAATCAATGCTGTCCGCAAATCATAGTTAGTAGGCTCGAAACGTGACATGTTTAAGGTTATACAAAAATATACTAGAGAATGAAAGTTGGGGTTATGTTTGTTGACAATATTCGTCAGCTGTTAGGAGAATATAATAGCGCGGCAGTAGCGGTCTTACGGTCACTAAACTGAACGCTGGCATCATTTATAGGGGAATTCCGGTTTCATACTTCTACACCTGGTAAGAGCCGTCAGCTCCTTTATCCTCCGGTCGTATGATGGAACGCCGGCCGTGATACGAGTGACGGTATCGGGACAACGTCATGTGGACGTCCTCATATGGACGAATGCTTTCGATTCTTGATGTGTACAAACTTGAGGATATTTACTTTAACATTTATATAACATCATACTTTATATGATGTATAATGTATAAAGTATATATAATTTAATATTGCAGAGAAAAGATGCTTCACTTGTACTTATAATATTAAAATGCTCCATTCAGAAAATATTGCAATGTGCAAAACGTAGTGTACACTTGAGGATAACTAGTTGAGCGTCTTATAGATACTGCTCCAAGAACAAGCGATTAATTTAAAAGGTCGGCGCCGAGCGATAAGTATGAGATGCTGATGGAAATAATTTAATGAGATTACAACAGCGGTCGTGCAGATAATGATACCGTTGTTTAGAGTTCCATTTGACACCATAACACTCCATTAAAGCGATAGCTCATTCTTTGATCAATGGCTCGAGAAGAAACTGCGACTCTTTAATATTCACTGATGACATACTTTACTTTGCGAAATACGATTTTGAATTTTTAGTTCATTGGTTAATATATTGCGCGCACATTTCCGTATTTGGACGATTGTTGCATATTTTCAAGACTCATCAGAACAAATGCGCCAAGTTTTAAGAAGCGATCGATTAAAAATGCTTTTCATTTGAAATATTGTTATATGCATTCACATTTAAAAGTGCTACGCACTTGTTTTGTGTTCATACAAAAGGTGCGATTTTTAACACTCCTCTATATTCTCGCGCGATACAAAGTATAAACGATTCCGATTTGGCATGCAGATTAGTACGGATGAGCACGCTTGCCATGGCTCGACGAGAAAGATAATGCAGCGTAATTTTTGTGAATTTTTCCCCTTGCAAATAATTATACCATCATAACAACGCGACGTGCCGGGCAATATCAGCGCATCATCCTTTTCAAACAGGGGTGCGTTAATCTCGATTTTTCAGACCTTTTACGTATAAAAAGGGTAGCTATGTGCATACATGTTATGATGCGATACACACAAATATTTTAAATATTTTGCAGTAGCAAATTTTTATCTATAATTCCTTCCATAAATCTGAAGTCAATTTTTCTTTAGTATTTGTCATCAGTTTTTCTTTTTGGACCTAAAATATTATTTTGCAATATGTACTCACATACACGTTACAAACTTGTGATACAATATGCAAATATCATAGCAATAAGTCTATAACAATAAGCAAGATAAAAAATTTCAACTTTTAAAGTCTTTTATTTCAAGATTAATTCTAAGTTATACAATAAATCTCTGAAGACAAAGAACGACTGACTCAAGTCATTTTATATTACGTCGGTCAGTACAAAAATTCGGAGAAAAACGAATCGATTACGCAAAAAAAGAAAGGTCATAGATGCGCATGGCGCCCCTTACAGTCACAACATGAACGTGACACGGTTGATTTTCGTGGATGATACGATCTTCAAAGCCTTTACTTTCACTCGGCTCAGCACGAAACGACGTGATTTACAAACGCCAGAAAAAAACTCTTCGACTTTTGTGCTAAGAGTTTTTTTATTCTTTCGTGGCTCAGGTAAAATTTATAGCCTCTACGACGGCAAGAAAAAACGTGTAACACGTAACAAAGAGTGCAGTGAAAGTTTAACGCCAGCAAGTGGACCTGTATGATGAGGAGTTAAAAATTAACAGTTAAAAGTCAAGATCATAGAGGAAAAGTAGTCTAAAAAATATGAAACAATCTGCGAGAAGAATTGATATAATAAAATTTGTAAGTACATCCCTCTCTTAAGTTTCCTCTCGCGCACCGTAGAACGGAATATTTATTATACACAACGCTGAGGAAATATTTTTGTACAATTTTTTATTATTACAAGACTGATAATTTTAATTTCAGCTACGTCACCAATTAATGTCCAGCGAATAGGGCGAGAACTATTCTCCCGCAAGAGCGCAAAGATCCAGAGAAAGGTGTAAGATATCTGCCTGCGGCCGTTGCGAATCGAATATTTGGGAATCGACCGGCCGCGGTTCTGAGGATTTGACTGGTGTGATGGCTTTGGCACGCGACATAACGGGGTACGCGCCGCCGCCGTATGACCATAAAATAAACGTTTGGGGTGGCGCAGGCAGAGGCCAAACCTGGCAGCGCATAAACACTTATATAACGGCAATTAAACTGCTTTTAAGGCCCATAAAACTGCAGTTTCAATAATCTCTGTGACAACACGATTCTGACCTGTCTCCGGAAGCACGGCTTCTTTCGGGAAACGTCAAAAGCGGTCACGCCGCGCTCACGATGCGACTGTAAAAGTTTCGTTCGTTGCCTCCCCCTCCCTCAGCCTGCCCTCCCTCCGGCTCGAATTTTTCAATCGACTTGGACCTCGAGTCTACTTTTACGACGCGCTCTGCAATCAACCCCCGATTTCGCACTTTTCGATACGCGGATGTTACGTTCTCTCACATGTAAACTTTACTCTCTTCGCAACAATGCTTTTCGAGTGTCGAGCGCGAAATAACTTCCACTCTTTAGAAAGCGACGTGGCACGTATATTAATCCAGGAGATGAAGCTAAAATGGAAAACTGGAGAGAGCCGAGTTGCGCGGCATAAAACAGAACTCCGGGTGAAATTTTTCCGGATGAAATTTCGATTGGAGCCATTCTTTTTCCAGCCAATACCGGATACCTGCTGGATGCTGATGCGAACCAGGCGGGGGAGGAAACGTATACGCGTGAGGGACGAGAAGAGCCAACGCGATCGGAGGCGGCAAAAGAGAGGTCCAGGTAGGGGAGGCAGGGACGATGAAATGGGATAATACCGACGCTGCAGGACGCGGCAGCCATCATCGAATGCTAATGAGGGGTTGGCGGCTTTTGGGGCGGTGGACTCTACCCGTACAGTGGTGCGCCGTTGCTGGTGCGGATCGGCCTGATTATAAATTATACATTATCTCCTGCTAGTCCCCGTGTACACACCGTAATCCAGCTAGACATCCACAGGCCTCTGAACTCCAATGTCAGAGTATGTTCGCAGTTAGTGTGCTGAAGATAGATTAGAAATTTGTACATTGTTCTAGGCTCGCCGACAATTTCGCTTGCTTATCACATTTGAAATCGCATTACGCGATATTACTTTAACTTCAGGCTACATTTTTTCACGTATCATCGTATAAAAGTTACGCAATGACGTAAGTAATGACGGAGTGATTTCAATTTTATGATCATTTTTACGAATATTTTTATGTAGCACTCATGAAAATGTTAATATCAGTTAGATTTGTTGTGTGTATGTATTTGATATTTTAGGCTTTCGCGGTTGCATATTAGGTTTGGTTTCCGGGTTTGAGCCGCGTGGATTTCTCTTTATTTGATTCCGACGTTTCGCGAACATTTCAGTTCGCTTCATCAGGGAGGAATTATCCGATGCCGAGTTGCTCCTGAGAGGTCTTCCTTTATATGGTTTGTATGTATATTGTTGGATCACGAGTCATCCGATTCAACCGTGGAACCATTGGAAATTATCGCAATTCATCTCAGTTCGATATAGGCAATACAAATTGTAAAGCTTAATTTGTGGAGTCCGAAAATCAAAAGGATTACTGATACCACCCAGTAGATCGATGTTTCTCAACGACATATTGGGACCATGTATTATGCACGGAGAAAATAGCGAGTCAAAGAGAAACAGTACAAATTATAGCCGAATCTGCCTATATTTCTAAACAGTATGAATTTTAACCGGAGATATGTGGACGACCTTGTGGAACGAGTCACTCATTTGCCATTTCCAGAGATCCGAGAGCGCAATACATTCACGCATTAATCGCATATTAAATCAATGGAAATGGTGAAGAGTATGTCTGTGAATGAAAAAATGGGAATTTAAGTTGACTTTGAAATGCATATGATAAGCGCGACAGCGTTATAAAAGGCTGAAACTGTTTGTCAAATTGTAATGAAGTATTTTATATCTTTAACCTTTGTCTATTTTTTAAATCTGAGACATATCGAAACATCATAGTGACGATAAAATTAAACAATTCACAAATTTAAATGAATGTAATTTGATTTTTAAGACAATATTTTAATAAAGATTAATTTCTGAAGAAATGAATGTATTTTATATAATCAAATAGCGTCGTTTAAGTTAAAAAATAATGAGCCCTTATACGCAATGCTTATACCTAAAACATTTGCTTTAGCTTTGATATTAAACAAAATATTTCAAGGAAGATACGTTCAATTATCTTATAATGATACAAAATTATTTGAGGTTAAGTTTTGTATGTAACAAAATTCTGACGTTACATTGTATAACTTATTAATTTGTATAATTATTCAATGGTCTTTTCATATGCCACAAGTAATTTGTGAATTTTTTAATAAAATATTATAAAAGAGTTTGACGTTATATTTAAACGTTATATTTCATTTCAAATAATTCACAAAATACGTGCGCAAGCAAATTGTCACAAAAATCAGCAGGAATATCCGGATGGGTAGCCTTATTACAACGAACGCGTGTCCTCACTCATTGGGTAACAATATATGTACGTACAAACAGATAAATTCTTCGTTTGAATGTATCGGAATGTAATTTCCTACCGGACTAAGCGTTTGCCACTGCAGCTAGAAACTTCGTACGGTGATCGCCAATGCCTATTTGAAATTATGATCCACCCGGTGTAAACAAACCATCGCGATAAAAGCCAGCGGCTGAAGTTTTAATTTTATCTAATCGGTATTTACTGCGCTATTGTGGGCTCATAAGTGGTTGTATAAAAGATAGTCACGGGGATTATTCGCGACTAACATTATCACGGTGACGACAGGTGTAGTTGCCCATATACATGTCCTTCTTGCATGCACAACTAACATAAATGAATAGGGTAAGGATTTAACGCGTGCAACCCGATGGCACGATTCACATAAGTGACTCAGACGTTGACCTTGACTTTCCTTAGCGCGCCTAATATTACATCATCTTCATCGGAGATTAATGACCCAAACTTTCGTCAATTCGGCGATTGATCGACAGCGCCGTGATTGGACGATCGTTAAGAGAAAGGCTCTCTCGAAATGAGAAGATACCGCCTATTTGCAATTTCAATTTTGAAAGTGTATAATGCGTGATTGCTACATTAAAGACCATTTTTTAACGTACTAAAAATTTTTGTCTTTTTATGTATTTGTAGAAATATGGAATATATATATGTACAAACCAATATATTTACGCATATAATGGCAGTAATAATGTAAAAGCAAACTAATTAGTAATAATTTGTACTCACCGCAGACCACTCTGTCAAATGGACTCATCCAATCTGGAAAATAAATTGGTTAATTAAAACAGGAGAATGAAACTGTTGAGTGTTTCGGGAATTATGTATAATCTTTCTTTTTTTTTTTTTCTTATAGAATCGCGGTAGATCAGATGGTAATACATAATGAAAATCGGCTTTATTGCTAGTTGTTTATAACTGTAAAACTACGCATGCACTTAAGCTTATGATGCAGCGAGATTTCTAAAGCATATGTCTTATATAATAAACACGCGAGATAAGTTATGATTTAAAAACGTGTTACATTGAAATGCACTTAAGGATTTTGGAAGAATCTTGGAAGTTTCAAGAATAAGACCATGTGACTCTTGCACAATAATTTTAGTCGATGCAAAGTTTTCAGTAAACAATGATATGAAAAAAATATTAAATTTAAAGACTAATAATAGGTTTAATGAGAAACTAGTTTAGTGTGTCAATAATTTACGAAACACACACACACACACACACGTCTGTGTGAAAATAACACAAGCAATTTTAAGGATTTCACCGACGTTTCAAATTGAAAACCGATAATTTCTAAAAATATCTAGGAAAATATCGAGAAATATTTTAATTAATTAAAATTGGTTTTATCATCGGTGGTATACGTAAAGAAAAAAATATATATGCGTCAATTTAGTGATAAAATAATATATTGAAGAGCCACTAAATTTATATTTCGCGCTATAAAAAAACTGCTGTATTAAAAAATATCACTGCACACACACACGTAGTCTCTTGTTACAATTATGATTAAATTAAAATATAGTAAACTGGTTGATATTAAAAGAGGAACGATAATTGTCATAAAGAAAAAATGTAGATTTATGAGTTGCCGACGTGATTTTGATCCCACTACGGCCTCGCGAACTAAAATCGTCACACTATGCTGTCGGCTGAATCATTCACCTCACCCCTAAGCCATAAAGTTATTCTTACGCACTCATAAAATAGATAAGGAACTTATTGACGCATGAATAGACATATGACAGTATGAGAACTCAAAAAATCGTAAACTCTTCAGAGAAGCTGGAAATATATCAAATAAAAAAGCGGAAATAAATAAAATTAAGGACATTAACCACCATGATAAAAATAACGACTCGCTTGGGTGCTTTTTAAGACACATAAAAGTATCATTGAATTATATGAGATAAAAAATAATATGAGAAAAGAGACTCAAATACATGAGATGTCTGTGAAAAATTATTATATCGATATTCAAAAGCATTACGATTTAAATAGAACGGTACAATTCAATATAATAAACTTAATTACTTCTTAATTACTTAAATAGTATTTCAATGTTTTCCTCAGCCTTATATTCGACTATTCCAGCCGTTAATTATTCGACTATGATCTGCGGAGTAATCGAATTTTCTATGCCCGTTATTGCATTATACTGTTCTATTTAAATTATAATGCTTTTGGATATCAATATAATAATATGTTCCTATGTTTATATATAAATATATATTATATATATAACATAATTTTTATAATTCTTTTTCTCTCTCTCTTCTCTCTCTCTTTCTCCTCTCTCTTAAAAATTGATAAGCGACCGTAAGCCCCGATCGAGTTATTCATCTTTTCTAGAGACGCGCAATAAATAATTATCAAGAGACGCGATAGCAAAATATACAGGCCCGAGACGGTGAGATTGAATCGCATCGCGAATCAATACTATCGTCACGCGCACATTAGGAATTATACGAAAGCGCTCATGATTTGCCGCAAGCGTAATGATATCTCGCGAGTTAATAAAAAGAGAAGATGAAAATAAAGACAAAAATACGGCAAGTTAGCGCGTTAACGCTAAGCGTTATTATAACGTGTTGATAGCGGAACGGGCTTCGGAAAATAATTTGCATATTCAATGATTACAACTTAATCGTAATATATTCCATGATTGCCTGTCCTCGGTATGCCTCGCATTATATTACTATGCGCTAACGCGAGTGCATTGGCACGAGCGAAAGATCGTATGAACGAGTCGCCGAGAAATTTCGTTGTAAACTGCAGTGACACGGTAAACAACTTGACTGGTTGAAAAGCGCGCGCGCGCGCGAGCGTGTTAATTCGTTCGTCGCGTGAATTCAGCTAAGTCGCTGCCGTGTCTAATGTGACAAATACGGCGATTGTTATAATTGAGCCTTACGCCTCGAATTTCAACGGTGCACCGTGTGGGATAAATCAAATCGTGACTGTAAAATGCTCAGGTCGCCCACGGGAGAATCGCGAGACACCAAGCTTCAAGGGGCCCCTCCCGTCCGCCTTCCCCCGTCTACCCTTTTCATGCAAACTACTCCAAGTCATTTCGTACGTGCTGCTACAATGTCACAACAATATCAAACGAGGAAAATGCAATGAGAAAAGGTTCCGTTTCGCGGTACTGCCGCGAGACATGCAATTTTCAGCGTCAACGTCAAGAGCGCAGCAACAACAGCAACGGCACTCGGCCGTTGCTCGCCGCAAATATACACGATAAATACCGTCGGTACTTCGACCAGGCTAACACGTCGGCAAACAAAGACTCTTCGGCAGTGCACATGCACGATTATGCACGACACTGGAGAAGCTTCGAGTTTTCTGCGCTGCAAAAGCATCCTGGACCTTAATCCCTCTCTCGTGTAAGACGTATTCTCCAATAATTGTCCATTATGCATGTAATATGCGCATTAATGAATTGTGTTTCATTGTAGTTAGGAGACTGCAAAATACTGTACGTTGCAATGTTATATTTGATCTGGTAGTATTGATTTTGTAAGAACCATCTGGCCTACCCCCTCTCCCCTTGAATATAAGTACTGAGCAATGTTTAACACATTTCTCTACCATGTGAAGGCTTATGGGAACCCATGCTATTTAACAAATTTAATCGTACTTATAGTATGAGTGAAAGAAAACGTCTCAGCAGCAATTGCGCATGTATAATTTTGTATTTTTCTTACTTTTTGCAACACAACAGTAATATTATCGAATTTGTAGCAAATAAATTATGGAATAATATTCTTATGATATGAAAAGCCTATGAAAATAGTTTAACGATAATTTGCGATAATATGAAAAACTGTACCTGCTTATATTTCATATTATATCATCTCTACATTAAACAATTACAATACATAAGAATCTAATATTTCCTGTCGCCATCATGCTGAAAGTTTCATGCAAACTGCGATTATTAAGACGTATTTTCTTCATTGCATGCAATAAAAAGGAATAAAAATATAAAAAACATTCAATCATCAAACTGCAGAGGAACTGACACTGAATAATGCTAAGCAATTTATCACGTAGAAACAATTAATTACGTAACCGAGATGAATGTTTAGTAATATATAGATGCACGCACTGTATATATATGTACACACATACACATATACACAAGAGCGAGCGCGCGTGCGTGCTTGTGCATATGTGCGTGCGTGCGCGTGCGTGTAATGTGTGTGTATACATACATATATTAATTAAATACATAGTGAAATATAGTACCTGTATTTAATTTATAAGTGGTATAACGATGCAATTTATATATATAGATAGTAACGACAAAACTGTTTAAGGAAAAACCAATCCAACGCTAAATTATCAAACTCAAAGAAATTAAACGCGCATCATGAAGCCTTAATCTATCTGCAGTGAAGCTGCTGAAAATTTCTTCGTATTACTCATAATACTCGAATAACACGGTGACAATGAAATGACAATTTTTAGCGAAGCGTGTTTCATCTCGCGCATACACGCTGTTAATGAACCGAGACGGCTAGCAACAACAATATGGAAGATTGCTTATATATATGTATATATCCAAGAGCATCCAAGAGGAACTCACCGGTGATGGACATCCATGGATACCGAGGTATGTCCGAAATCCCAGGCTGGCCGGTGGTAGGTTGTTGGCAAGATGTCAAAGGATCGACGACGGCCGATGCGGCAGCCGCTTGATGGTAGAATTGCGCCGCCGCTGCCATGGAAGCCGACGCGGCCGACACGGCTGACGATGCGGATGCGGACGAGACGAGGCTACCGGGCGTAGCACCGTTTTGATGATGATGACCGAGGGTATAGTTAACCATAGGATCGGCCGATGTGGGTGCTACATTGCCGGTGAGACTGGCCGTGTAACGGCAGGACTTGTCGCCGGCAGTCGCGGCGTCCACGGCAGCGGCGGCGGCCAGGGCAGCGCTGGACGCCGCCGAGGAGCCGAAAGCTGGCACCATGCTGGACGTGGCGCCGAACGCGGCGGCGGCGACTGCCTGTTGTTGCTGATGATGATGATGCGCCGCTGCGGCGGATACGTAAGGATACATGCTGGACGTCGTGCGTGCCGCCGGTGACGTCGAAGCGGAGCTTCCCGAGTGCTGGGGGCTCGAGCCAGTTGGACTCGGTGAATTGTGCTGCTGTGCGTAGTTAACCGCCGCGGCCGCCACTGCAGCCGCGGATAAACTTGATTCTAGGCTAGCGGTGGCCGGACTCGTGGTGCACGCCTGAATGGTACCTGGATTCGCGCTTGAGAATAACTGCTGATGATGGAATTGCTGGTGGTACTTAGGTAGCATACTATCAATTATGAATTTCGAACTCATATCGCCTGTCGGTGCCGATGTGGACCCGATGCCGATGACACGCCCGGACCAGACGACCGGGACAAGTGCCTCAACACCGACACCGCGACGAAACGTCCACCGCCTGCTGCTTCTTCATTGCATAATCCATCTCGGCACGGATTACCATGTACACTTGATCTGTCGATCAGCAGGATCCTCGTCGCAAGAAACCCGCGCACTATTTCTCGCTTGTCGCTTGCTCCAGAATCTTTCTCTCTTTCTCTTGCCTTCCTTCTGGTCGACGTCGTCGCTGCCCGTGTTCACTACCTGCTCCTCTTATCAGCGAACAATGATCCACTTTTACTGCCACTTACGCAACTCAGCACATTATCACAATAACAATACCGAACGCGGCGGGATGCGGCCGCCAGAGACGACTGGCCACGAATCACCGACTGTCCGCGATGGCAAATGACATATCCCTCCTCTCCAAGTTAAGATCCACGTATCGCAGATCTTCACCTTGAAGATTCAGATTCACGCTCGACGTAATCGTGTGCCTCCCGATTACAAATCCATCCGAATCAGAACGAGAATCGGTGATAAAGCGGTGGGTCCTTTCTCGATCGGGCCCACCCCGGACGATCCCAGTCGTGGTCCCAGTTTGGAAATTGGGCTGCGACGGCGAACCCGGCGACGGCACGAGGAGAGAGAAGAGAAGAGCGTGGCCCCTGTCAGGTGTTAGAAGCCGTTTCTTGCGTACTTCTCGGATAGTCGACGAATCCTTTATGGGCCATGCATGAAGGTACTATAGCCCCCTATCCCGAACGCCGCGTACTACAACCCACGGCCAGCTAAATGTAACCCCTTACAATAATGGCGCCGCTTGTCTCTCCGTTCTGTTCCCCCCTCTCTTCTACGAGCCTGGAGCGCGCCGGGGCACCAGCTGGTAAACAGAGCCGTCCAATCGTAGCGTAGCCTTACCCAAGATGGACCAATCACAGGCATGCTAGGCGCGCCAAGATGAATGGGTCTCTCTCTCTCTGTGGATTTTCCTCTCGCTCTGACCTACACTTTCGGCTATACTTCGAACTCTCTTCCCTCACTTGGGTTTCAGGCACCTCTCGCCTGCTCACTTGCGTGTACCCGGCGTGCTCCGTCCGTCCGACGGTCCGTACGTTCGCCTTTTGCCAGTGCAGTCGAGCTCGCCACGTTGCCTTATACCCTGCAACGTTCCAACGTCTCACACGGTATTTTCTATCCTCCTCGGAGTTACTTCGCTTATCTCTTTCTCTCTTTCTCTCTCACTCTCTTTCTCCCTCCCTCTTTCTCTTTCTTTCACTCACTCCTTCTCTCCCTCTCTTTCTCTCTCTTTCTCTCTCACTCGAATGCAGTCTTTTTATCTCGTTCTTAAGCTACCTCCATCCTACTCTTCGAGATTTTTTCTTCCTTTCAATTCCTGTCAAAGCAACACTTTTTTCCGAATTTTTGTTTGTACGCATTACTCGCTTCTTATTTGATCTGCGTTGGTTTGATTTTAATAGAAAATCATGATTAGATCTTGAAATATTTTTTTAATTATATTTCTTCCATTCATAATTAAAAAATTCATTTTCTTTGTAATGGTGCTATTTTAAATCTGGCGGAGTAATATTTATTTATCGTAATAACATTTCTTCTCATTGTTTTTTGTATGATATAATTCCAAGAAGGATAATTTATTGTCTCAAATAATGCCCCGTAGCTTGTTATCCTTTCTATGTATCCATCCGTTTAATTTTCTTCTATATTTTATGTTCCATTCATGTTAATTCGAGATTGTTTATACATCAAGCACAAATATATCATTAATGAAAAATTCAATTTGGAGATATTAATTTGGCAGAATTTTTATTGAGTCGAACAAGTTAATCGCCAAACTCTTCAAAAGTAATTCATTTCATGATAAATGAGATTACGTCATGCTTCATATCTTGCGTCATATCTCATCCTTTGTTTCGTTATTCCTCGCAGATCAAGATCATGAACAGCCGTCCCGAGTGTTATTATGAGACACATTAAGGTAAATCTTAAACAATCGCCTTTTCCGTTCCGAATTTCGAATCTGTCAAAAGCACAGGAAGACGTTCGACTCACATCTCTTGTTCCTCCTCTCCTCCGCCGTTGCTTTCGCGGAAACCAGCGCGATTCAGCCACCGTCGACTCGTCGACTCTTGGAAACCACTGAACTCGTCCCGGTTGGGTTATCGTGGCGGCATTCCTACGTGAGAATGGTGGCGCGGCGATGGGGCGAGAAGTGACGCGGCTTGCGTGAGGGAGAAGGGGCGGCTTACGTCGGGGGCAAGTGCCAGGAGGAGGGTGTACCGAGAATATCGCACGCGAGAGTAGTAAGGTGCAAGGGGCGGGAAAAACTTCCAGCCTGGATCCCGGCGTTTCTTACGATGGACAGCCCATTTTACACACCCTATTTTATTGACACACTTTGTGCGCTTGAAACACTCTTATCTAATGGGGAAAATATTTGCTTGCATTGCCCTAATCATCACTCTTTTTTCATTAATTTGTTAGAAGAAACAATATGACATCATGTGGATCCACACATGTGGATTAAAAAAAAAACGATAAAAATTATGGATTCAAAAACTTTGTGCGAATTTAATATTCGGGGCATAATTGCAAATATACATTAAACTAATGATTTAAGAGACTATACATATAAATATAAAAATAATGAATTTTTGCCATTTTTATATGCATTTTTGAAAAATATAAAATTTGTAAGACATAAATTGTTATGTTAACTTTATAAAAATTCACTGAACTATAGCAACTTAAACGTCCCAAATCTGACATGCGAGCAGGCAGCTACATGGATCTCCCGTGTAACGTTGCTGTTGCGGTGGTGTTACTGGTACAACAATAGTTCTATGTAAGAAAAGTTCTATGTAAGAAAATTATACGAAGTGAGTAAACTATGTTCTTTAAATCGAAGAACTTGATTGTCTCTTCTTAACGATCAGTATTATGTTATTAAAATCATTACTTGTATTCGAATATGCAATCGTTGAAATTTATTGATATGTGTATTAGATCTTCGATAAAAAATAACAAATCTTACTTGCAAATAATAAGTAATTGAAGAATGAGTATCGGCAGCAATGCCGATCAATTCTATGAACAGAAATGTCTGTTAGCAACGACTGCAATTTTATCAACTGCTATCAACTTTATGTGAATTATTGAAACAGAACTTACCTGTTATAGAATCAATTACACTCATATAAATTTGCACAAATCTTACATAAATTGAATAAGGTAATTATATTGTTTACGAAGCTATCTAGGAGCAGTATAACATCAAGTACTTACCACACGAAAGATTGGGAGAATGATCGTATATAACCGCTTCCTGTAATCATAAATTCAGATAATAATTATTTTTATATTATGCTTTTTTTGCGTGAAAGAGAGTAAGACAGTTCACTAAATATATGCATTAATATTTAACAACATAATCAATTATTTTTTTATACAACTTTAAAAAAATTTTTTTTATAACAACTTGCATTTATATTCCACACATTTAATGTTAGATTACAATGTTTGCAACTTTATCATACCGAATGATTTATGTTATGCCTGGGGAATTTCATTTTCAAACGTAACATTTCTCGTAAACATTTATGCATGACACAATTATGAATATGCTACTGATTTTCAACGAATGTTGAAAAGAACGTTCCGAAGTCATGAAAGTAAATAAGGTGTATACGAACAATAAATTACAGTTCAGTGCATTAGCAATTATTATTGATGGCGTTTGTAGCTAGCACAGCCATGTCGATCGTTACCGATACGAATTGTTACATCCATGAACAAGCTTCCATCGAGTATTCCAAACACGTATATCTGTCCATAGAGATGTGTTGCACCACACATCATCGTGCATACGTATTCTACTCATGCGATAGATCGCTTATGAAAAGTTAATATGCAATAGTACTGTTTCTTGCAATAACTTTCATACTTCCGCTTTATTACCGCAACCATATACATATGTTGCTACTTTTATTACTGAATTCCACAACGACTAATCCACACGTACCATGTGGAAACAACGTGACTACCAGCAATTATTTACTTTATTCGTGATATTAAAAGATTATAAAACGGTAAGTTTTTACCGATCCTAGCAGATCTTAATCTTTTAATTTCGTTACAAATAAGTAACTCCTGAAAATTTGCTGAATTCACATAACTTTGTGGAATTATTCATATTGTTCAAGATACAAACATGTTAAGGATTCTCGAAATCCTAACCTAACCTAACCAGTATGAACCGACCGATACGAATTA
>NW_022639463.1:1985865-2037938 GCF_010583005.1 Odontomachus brunneus
GGGGGGGGGGGGGGGGGGGGGCTGATAAGGGACGTGGCCAGGACCACACGTGCGCGCGCGCACGCAAGTACGAGAGTGAATGTGCGTGCACACTTACGATCTCCTTCGCGACGAGAGCACGCGTGTATCTGTCTCAAGCATTACGGGGTGTAAATTGCGTCAAGTATACGAAGCTGTAGGAGAAACGAAGAAAGGCAGAAATATAACGTGTATGTCGTGTGGAAAAGATATGTGAGGAATAAAAAGAGATGCTCTGGTCCCGCTGATGCATAGGACACGTTAATCCATCAGAAACCTTCCGAACACACTGAGCCTTTCGGGCAACTCACTCGAGAGGGACGAAAGGGAGTAAAGGTCGGTTGCAAAAGGAAGAAAGAATGATGCGATGATCGGTGGATGCTGGTTCCCAAACTCACTCAGGGAGACGCCCTAACGATTGGAGAAGAGACACCCTGTGCGCCATCTTCGGGATGATAAAAGTAATTCGCAATCCTTGATGCATATACCGATATCCTTCGCACATTCGGAAAACAATGGAGTTAGTTAACAATTTTAGGGATTAATGTTCTACAAACTAGTTAAGTTGGCACGATGTCAATATGACATTAATTAAGTTAATATATAGTCAGAAAATAGTTAAATTTATATTGAGAGTAAATTTGTATACGAGAAATAAATAATAATTCGCCTAAATAATTTATGTACACGTAGTTAGTGATGTGCGCGGGAAAGATGTTATGCAATGATAATTTACAGATAAAAAATTGTTCAGTTGAATTAATTATTATTGTATGCAACTTAAATTTATCATCTTTAACAAATACTTAAACTTTTTAAAGTAAAGGCAGAACTACAGTTCTCTTTATATCTTTATATTACGTATCTAGTGTAAACTTATTTGCTATATAGTGCATTTTCGATAAGTACTGTCAATATAACTATAATTATTCTCCTAGAAATTTATCATATATATTATACAAACAAAATATATATATCAAAATAATAATGCCATGTAAGCATTTAAATAAATTTTAAAGCAAATCAATATACATAGACGTATGTAACTATAATCCTGTGTAGATAGAATACAAATAATGACTGAACAATAATAAATAAAATTTGATAATAATAATTTGTATATATCTTATATTTCATCATAAAATATAACAAAATATATAACCGTCAAGGCCAAGGCGCATATTCGCTTACCTGTCTTATCGACTGAGCTTACCTGAAGAAATTATCTAGCGAGAGATTTGCAAGCTTAGTAGGTACAATTTATCTACAAAAATATGTATGAGATTATAACATTACAAATATTAAGCAATATGCAATTACGCAGAATTATATCTATGAAATATTTTGTTATTTCTTTCAATGCAATACATTCATAATAATGATAATATCAGTGTACACAGAAGTTCTCCCTGTTTCTTTATAAAATTACAGATTTTTATTATAAACGCAGGTTAAATGCAAGTTTAGTCATGTTGCACTGTTCGATGCAAGGTACAATCCTACATACGACAAGTATTTTGTCAACTGAATCGCGTGAGAACAAGCCAATGAACTTGTCCAAACAATTTGGCGTGAGCAAGGGATAAACCACAAAGTATGGAAAGGCAGCGATCCTTCTGACATTTCGCACTGCAAGCACACTTCATATCTACGAAATGCTAATCACGAGGCGGCGCACACGATGCCGAAGAATCGACTGCGAAGCACGTGACAGTCGACCGATCGTCTGACAGACGCGACGTTAGTGACGTAATGACGTGGCGGAAGGTCCGGAACGTGCGGGACAAGCGAGTGAACAGGCGTGTGACAGTCCCACGAACGGGGTGGGCCTCTTAACGACATCAGCTGAGAAGGCACGAGGAAGTGAGAGGGAATGAGAGACAGCCAGGGAGGGGGAAAAAGAGAGGAAGAGAAGTGAAGAGAAGAGAGCGAGGCGAAACGGTCGGACTTGTGACTCGATGCGTTTTACTGCTGCTTTACGGCGGTTTATTGCACCATCAAAACATAAAATGCCCGGCCGGGAAGCGTGCATACGCGTGGGTACACCCCCACTTCACTTTTACCGCCAACTGCCGGTTAAACCGGGCAACATTCCCCCGATTTCTTGCTCCAGAGAACGTTCTCATCCGGCCATCTCGAATTCTCTCTTTCTCTCTCTCTCTCTCTTTCTGTTTTTCTCTCTCTTGCTTCTTCCAAACGCGGTCACCGGCTCCCTCCTATCGCTTCTTTTTCATCTACCCGCTAGGCTCACGCCTTTCTTGATATCACGAATTTTATTCGCCGTGTCGCGGCCAGTCTCGTCTCGAAAAGTTCACTCTCTGCTCTTACAGTCAGACTGCCGACACACGCGTTTCAGTAGCTTTCTTTCGGCGATTACGGCAACTTCGCGAATCGGCATTCCTGTGAATGCTAAATTTAGTAGTCTAAAAACGCGAAAGTTAAAACTCCGCGGTACTCCATGGAGACAAAATATTTCATCACATTGAATGTTAGGATATTGTATAATTATGCGGAAAAGAATAAATTAGTTTACTCCGCAATCCTCTATAGATTGACAGACAAATTGATAAATAAAATTTGATAATAATCAAATATTTGAGTAGCAAGAAAATGGCGCTTATGTAAAATATCACAACATCATCACAAGTTTCCGTCCAGCGAAATAAACTTGCTTGTCATATATATTTTATCTTAGACAAGCTTTAGATTTTCATTTCGATTCACGTGATAAGAGACACTGACATCAAAATGCAATAGCGTACTTTCGGCGGCTGAGAGAGTTGCGTTGTGGAAAATTTATTAGGCTGGGGAGTTCATAAACTGGCCGAGCTTGTGCTGCAAATTTTATTAAACACACCATCTTTAAATGAATTCGATATTATTTTAGAGCTTTATCCTGCGTAATTTGATGTTTATATCTATTTAATATTGTGTATATGTATATTGTATACAATATGTATATTGTATATACATATTGTGTACCAACAATATATTTATTATTGCGATGTGTTACCGTATTACAGTACAATTATAAACAATGAACACTTTCATATCCACAAAAAATTATTTGAACATACAAGACATTTTTTAAATCCGAAAATATATTCAGATACAAACTGAAGCTTTTAATTTATATAGTTTAGTCTTAAATAAAACGGAACCCACCTAAATTACTTTGTTCGCGATAGAGGATTGCGTAGAGATGTAGGTTGAAGCTGAGCTTTTGTGTGAAAATCAATAACCCTTCGGCAATGGTCTGCTTTACTACTTGCAATATATATTATTTGTTATACGAGACTGTTCTCCCCCATAATGTAAAAGGAACAATTTTCGGTTATAACTTTAGAAATCAATTTTAACGAAAACATCCTTTATGTAACTCCCATTTACAAATATCCTCTTTTGTAATGTAATATAAGAAACAATATAGATAAAAAATATAAACGCGCTATTTTGCATTTATAATTAAGGTAAAAGTTAATTGAAAAAGGATATTGGAACATCATTCCTCCCTCGTTTATCTTTGTTCCAACAATTAATGATAGTTGAATAACAAGAATTCGGGACGATATCGTGTAACAGTAGCGTCATCTGACGGGGGGTGCAGAAACTATTATCCTTGCGATACGCACCCTTCTCCGTTACGTTTTCAAGTTCCCTCGTGGAAGCGGTCGATCAAACAGAATCCGATTCTGCAAAAACCTCCCTTGCTCCCGTACCCCATAGTTTTCGTGAAAATCTACGGTATACCCTCAGAGATAAATAGTTCTCTCCAGTGTCGCCAGGGTGGCGTTAGAAAAGAGAGAGCAGCGACATACACACATACACGCGCGCGCGCGCATACACACATACACACACATGATTATAAAAAGACAAATTTGTCTGAAATTACATGTATATCTTTAAAAGCACGTTGTCATCTCGAATGTCTAGCTTTTATCCTAGTCAATATCGCTTGAATACATTCCGAAGATAAAATGCTTTGCATTCCTTGATATTTTAAATCGACTTAGTATCGCGACGAATGAAAATAAATTTGCACATAGTTTTAACGTAGTGAAACATTTATGATCTTAAATCTTAAGTCTTATAAATTTTAATGTATTTGTTGGAAACTAAAAGTCCTACCTACTTATTATATACAATATATATTATATTTACATAATTTGACATTTATTAAGGAGTTATTTCTCGGATAAAAATAGTTGCCCGTTATACGTTTACATATAATATAAATATATTATGTTGATCATAACTGCCAAAATTCCGACAATATTTAATATATCATTTCGTGTTGTTAAAAAATTGCCGTTATATGTCTAGATTCATGTGTGTCGCGTCATAAAATATTATAATATATTAAATTACTGATGGATATTGTCATTTAATTGTTAATATAGTTCCTATTATAGAATAAAATTGTATACTATTTTTCTACAATAATATTGTCCTCACAAATATTAATTAATATTAATCACGATTTAATTGGCTTTTCGCTCTTTGCTAGAGATGAAATTAGAAAAAAGCAGTGAAAAGCATAAAGTTTAAATGTTAACCAATTACAATTAATATACTATGTGTACAGGCTTCTTATTACTTTAATGAAATGTGCCTGTTATTGATCTTTGTTTTCATTTATGAAATATGTTTTTATTATGAAATATGCGATTAATGTGAGGATTTCGATTTGAGGATGTCAGCTTGTGACATCTCTCGCTGCATCACCGAAACATGTGGCGGTAGTTTCCCCCAGACATCCAACGGCGCAAACCGCCCCGCGGTAGCTATCCGCCGACTGACACAATCATAAAACTTTAACTGCTTAATAAAAGCGTTATACGAGCCACTGTCTCGCGCAAAAAATCAACACCAAAAACCGAAGCGCTGTTCATAGCGCATCGAGGCGCTGGCGTGCAAAGTGACCGAGTGATTTCTTTGTTTTGAGCGGAACAACGCGAAACAAAAGAGAGCTATTCGGATGTTGATTTAAATATCGAGCTGACTAACAATGGATACCTAGTAAATTAAAGTATTAAAATACACTTTCATATCGTGTGGATGAATGTTATTTAACAATACTTACTTTAACTAATAACATACTCTATAAAGAGTTTCGATATAAATTAAAGATCCGAAAAAGATATCATTCGACACGACGTTGCTGTATATACATTGCTAATATTCCTAAAAATTTTTTTCTTTCGCTTCTAGCATTCATACTGTTAGAAAGTTTGTCGATATACAGAAAGTAAATATAAATGTGCACACATATTTTTACTATCTGTATAAGAATTAGAAAATATTTCCTTGGTGTTGTTAGGAAAGCAAGAACTTGGATACTAGTTGAGCGGTCTTTCAGCGTAACATAAAGTAAAGTGCATAGTCGTTGCTCCAATCCATAGAAGGGTTGCGTGGTTGGCCTTGGAGGGTCGTTTGCACCGTTCTTGACCGCACCGCACGGAGTGGCCACCTCAGAGCATGGTCCTTTGAGGAAAGCATGAATCTCAGTAGGAGTATTATGCTCATTGCAAACATAGCACAAATGAGCTCGAATTATTCGTGCAGTAATTTCATATCTATTCAGTATCATATAATTATTGAAATAGCAATCACGTCTTTCTAAAAAGTGTATACATCTCAATTAATCTGAAAATTTCTAAACGTTAATTTTGTCTGAATATAAATTTTACTAGCCGAAATTAATTGTACATAAATACCCCCAACGCAGCAAATACCTTTAAGAGATTCTCTGTATGAATGCTACATAGTAACTAGTCGTCTTGTCGCGGTTACATCCTGCCCGGTCCTACGTGTCAGTTCCAACTCGAATACAAACTGCTGTTATTGCGACGTGATAAGAATCCTTACAGAAATCCTAGGTATCACGGTGTCCATAATTGAAAGAATGTGAAAAAGGGACATGGCTGAGGACTGAGGATATCCAACACAAAATGAATGTAGACCCAGATAGCATAGAGAATTCAAAAAGAATTCAGTCGTATGTCACCAATTCTGAGTTTATTTTTAGATGCAAAAATAATTCTTTTCACTGAACTGAACTCTGAAGAATTCTTTTGGCATCTAAAAATGAATTCAAAATTGGTGATATACAACTGAATTATTTTCGAATTCTTTTTGAATTCTCTGTGTTATCTGGGAAGGCACTTGCATGTGACGTAGTACAATACATTTAGGATGTCTGAAATTCCTATAGTTGTAGGATTATTAAAAATGTTCAGTCGAATATATCGTAACTGAATATGATGCGTTTGATCTTTTAGCAATCCTGGAGCTAGGAGATGAGGAAGCATTAACACACCGCCCTGACTATGCACGAAATTATCCAGAGAGAAAACAGATTCTCATTCCCTCAGCGTTTCGGAGGAGACGTGAGATGTAATTAAAATTACGCGAACTATTGTGTCAGCATAATATATTTTGAAGCACGGTATAAAACGGTCTGTCTTCGCGTAAAGAATGCGTTGCGCGCGCGTTTAGCAACGTAGACCATACATTCGGTGGAACTTAACGCGGCAGAGTTATGGTCGGTCGATAAGGTTGAGAACCCCCATTGGATTTACGATGTCGGTCGGCAGATGATCGCTCGCGATTGCACGGCCTTGTGTCGTAAAGCGACGATGACGCAGGCTTACTACGTGCGTGCACGCATATGGAAGCCCCACGGCTTTTCTGACATCGAACAGAGCACGTATAAGAATGTATAGAAATGCATTAATAATTTCGGGAAGATGTGCACGATTATTAATTAAAAAATAACGCTGCCGCCGAAATAATCGATTTATTCAAGCTCTTTGAATTCTTAATTTACGTTTTATATCTCATAACTCGCCATGGTCAGAATCCTGATTTAAAATTTACTCAACTTATTAACGAAATTTCACTCACATACATTGAAATAAATCAAACATCATAAAAAAAGTTACTGATTTATTAATTGGATTTATTAACATCGCATTAATTTAATCAAGGTTACGGATTGAATAGCAATTGCAACACTGCATTTTTCTAATGCTCAAGTTTACTTTTTTAAAGGCGTGTAAGTTGTTAGTATTGTTAGTATAATCGAGCAATATAAATTACGTGAAAATTATGTCAATAGTGCTAATTTACTAGCAAAACTTAAACTTTATCAGCCCAACAATTCCCTTATGTTCATAAACGCGAGATCGTAGTGAAATTTAGCTACGACTATAGTAAAGTCGATAACAAACAACAACACAGGAAAATAAGTTCTCCGCCAAAGTACGTGGGATAGAGTCCCGTACGGATAACGCGGACAGCGTACACAAGCCAGAAGTATTTAGTACGAGCTTATAATATCGTGAAAACGAAAACCGAAGGCAGGCAGCCTTGCAGCATTCGAATGATAATTGCGCCTGGATTTCTTATCTGCCTTCTTTACTTTTCGGCTCCCGACTTAAGTGTACCAAAAAGAGAAAGAGAAATTATTTAATCAGTACGTGGTATACAAATTAAGATAACAGTAAAATTACACAAATATTATCGCTGACTAAATTTGTTACGTACTTCTTTCTTATAACTAGGAAACTAATTTGTCGTTTGGCTTCATTATAGACAGATATTAAAATTAATTCATACTATGATTTTAATTACAGTGCTGAATATTCGATATGTCACGAGACCATTTTTATTAAAAAATGAAATTATTATCATGTTATAATGTAAGGCGAGTTCCACGATTTTATAACTGCCATTGTGATATGTTCATTGACCACTAGGCTATTAGTCATGACGTCTCGCTATAAACGTCGAGTATAACAAAGATAAAAATATTCCACACCTGTTAAGTCACTCATAACACGAGTGTATATCGTGTATATGTCGTGCATTTTGTGCGCGCGCATATATGTGTTGTGTTATATCAGAAGTTACGTGGTACATCCTATTGGATTACAGAAAGTGAGTCTCAATTCTATTATAAGAGAAGGGAGAAAGTGTCGCATCTGTATATCCGGCTGTAATAAAACCCGACACAAAACGAATAAAAAGTTATTTACTTACTGCTACTCTGACTCAAGAGAATTAAAAACGTGTGCGTAATTCAAAGTGTCATATCTTTTGTGCGTGTTTAGATACAAAACAAGCTGCATCTAGGAGAAAAGAGAAAAAGCAGCAGCAGTTTTCAAAACACTAATGTATAGAGACTGGAGTCAAACGACACAGAACAACTGCCATCTCAGTCTAGCGGAGCCTTGAAAAAATCTTCCGACGAAAACCATACCAAACTCCTTAATCTCTGTTCCTCGATAAAGTGGCCGAGAGGCGAAGCGCAGTTTCCTGCGCGAACCGAACAGTGAAAAACAAGAAGTGCGGTCGACGGCGGGCAAGAGCAAGACGCGGAGGGGTGGGAGTCGGAAAAAAGGACGGCGATAAGTAAGAGTGCAGTTTGGAAAAGGATATAGAAGGAAAATATATGATAATACGCTTTAGGGTGGCTGGCTGCCTGTCTCTGCGGGGGTTGGGAGAGAAAGATAGGGGTTCGAGATCGCTCGCTGGGGGTTGGGCGTGGTGCCTAACGCTACCTAACCCCCCTAACCCTCCCACCTCCTGTTCCTCGTTCTTCTATCGCCCTCTCCGGCTCCCTCGCCACTCGATCTCCACCGACCAACCGCTCGCACCCACGGTGGTCGATACCTCGGAGCCGCGTGCCCGACAAGCGTCGCGACGCCGGAATTCCGCGCCTGTCATGGCCGCCGCTGCGTACGTACGTGTGTGCTCGCGCGCCCTCAGCTCATCCCGGGATTCCCAATTTGGATCACTATGACGTCGGTGAGTAGCAATCTCTGCTAATTTTTGTCGCGACGGAACTGCAGTTTCGTTGGATACGCTATTTCCAACACCCCTCACGAACGTACTGCTTGAACCCCGATAGACATTATACGCCCTGCGAAAAAAGGAATTAGCCAGGTCTTATATCGCGACAAGACATACTTGGGGAACGTTAATGCTCCTGTTGGCGTTTGAGGACTATCTCATTTGGAAGCGTCTCTATTAAAGGAGACGTTTCCTATTGCTCCTGCTACGATGAATTTCGTGACCCTTGTCTTTAAATCCGGCGTCGATTCGATAACATCGAGCTCCATTCATCCATTTGGGGAATATCGACGATAACAAATGAGTTAGCATCAGTTAGCATCAGCTACAACGGTTAGGACACATTCACCGATATACGCTTTTGGGTTAATGAAAAAGGACAGTTTCTTATTGGGGAGAGATGCTTGAGCAACGCGCTTCAGCACAAGCGAGACACTATCCTCGTGAAACCGAAGAGCCTAACCGATTTACAAGTGCCATCGAGTCGTCGCTTCAACAGTCCCCGGAAGATCCTGAAGAGGGATAGGTTGAGCAGGGCCTGTCGAAGCATACAGAGAAGTAGAGAAGCAAAGCAGAAGGAGGAGTCAAGTTGTTTATTTGATGGCGCCATAAAAGGCCTCTTTATGTTTATCTCCCATTTAAAACGCTCGCATAAAACCAGTGACTGCACACACAAACCATCAGCCAAACATAAATCATTCCGTGAAACGGACGGATATCACCAAGTTCAAGAACCACCTTGTGTGATTCTGATACTTATGTGAGGATTAATTCGCTATGTCACCAGGCAACGAGGGCAGTTAGCGATTGAACGATATCGGCTTTCGTGCAAAGTATGCAGAGGAATTTTGTAAGCTACAAGAAGCACCGACACTGCGTACAACATAATCGACGGAGAAATCGTCATTGAGAGAGAAATTTGTAAATGCCTCGACGACAGCGCATCACGCCGCGATACTTCCAACGACACTTAAAATTTTATACATATTAATGGCCTTTTTTTTTTTTTTGATCGTTTCGAATATAAAATACGCCGAGTTAATGAAGCGCACGGATGAGAAATATGAGACGGCTGGTTTGCACAAGATGCGAGTTCCAAAAATCTCACGGATATCGAAACTATGCTAACCGGTCTTCCTCGATTCTTCCTCTATCTCTTCACTGCCGAAAAGATCTGTTTCTAATCTCCTCTCGTCTCGGCTAGGTAAAAAGAAGCCGAAAATCACGAGAAATACTGGCAGTCTAAGAATAGGCTATGTCCTTGTAATATCGATACCTCTTTCACTGAGAGAATAAGACCTTCCAGCGACAAGGAATCGTAAACAATCACGATCGCTCGTTGCTTTACGTCTTATTGCGAAATATCAATACAAACAGCACCCAGAATGTGGTGGAAAGTCGCGCGAGAAATCTACGCAACGTGTGACGCGTGCTTTCCACGAGAGAAGTACCGGATTGGAGGACTGAAACGAATATCGATATTGTTGCTGGTTAGCTGGAACAAGTTCCGACGTTTAGTCGCTGAGTATAGCTGCGCGTTTACGCTACCCCAACTGTAGAATGCTACCAATGCATATGATAATTTATGCACGCAGACAATAGTTTAACATTTGTATCATTAAGATTATTAAAATTTTCAACTGTACGTATATGTACGTGTGTTTGTACAAACATACATGTGTGTATATATACCAAAATCATAGTACGTGTTAAGGCTATTTTACGTTGGTCTCTCTATGAGAGAGAAGTTAACAAATTACTCTGCTATACGCGCTATTTGCGCACGCGCACGCGTCTCACTTTATCTCCAATATGCTACAACGAGTTACCGTAGCTTCGATATGCGAATGCAATCTTTTGAAAGTATCATACGTAGTTGCACGTAAATCTATCGCTTCCATATTGTTGTCTAGACTTATATTTTGCATTTGACAAGATCGTTGTTCTCTGTCTATTGATAAGATTAAGTTTGATTAAGTTTACGTAAAGTATTGCAATGCATATTTAGCGTAAATATCGGAAAAATTATTATTCACAAGTGATCATAGTAGTCACTTTCCTAAGATTTATGACTGGTACAAATATTACTGATAGTGTGTTTTATTTCATTTTTAATGACTCTTTATTCACGTTTTGACAAAATAGTGGCCTCCTTTATAATTTATGTACACTTACATAGATAAATATACATGCGCAGTTCTCTCATTGTAATTGACTGAATAGAAAAGCACCTGAGAAAATCTTGGTCTGTTGTGAACAACGTTGTAACATGAAAAATTTGCAGAATTTTCTGCGAGTTCTGCGAACAACGGGTATAACCGGAAAACTTCTAAACAGGTCTCATGCTAAAAAAAAGTCTCGCAACGCTATAAATTGCATCATAGGTCGAACCGAGGTCACATACCATCAAAAAGCCGGGAAGTAAAAAAGGGTTGTTTTGTGCGCTTTTGACGTCAAGGCCAAGACACCACCGTGGCAAATCTGACAATCCTCTCTTCCGCATACGCAATTCAAAGAAAACCTGCGACTTCCATCCTACAAAGGGTTAATCACCATCTATCGTTTGACATTCAAGATTACACGATGCTCTATTCTCACCCAGGTATACCGGCGACGTAAAAAAAGGTTGGTTTTTTTATGGCGAGGGTGCGAAGGGTGCGACGTGCACCTTAGCCGCTAGAATGACAAAATCTCCGCTTAGAACTGAACTAGTGTAGGCGACGGGACCTTGACGCGTTTTAAAGGGGTAATCAGCCCTCCTCTGGCCGAACCTTGACTGTAATGCCTCTCTAGCATGTCTCATCTTGTGCTGTGAGCGTGTATGGGTTGTGCGTGCGTCAATCGGTGTAGCAGTGTTTGCGTAGGTATGTGTGTCGTGTCGCTGCGCTTCTGTCATTCTACCGTTGAAGTTTGTCTACGGAGCATGGATCATCCGGTGCCTCGTGACAGTGTCGTGCTGCGCACATTGTAATCTGTTTGAGCAGTTTGCTGAGATTGTGCGGTGTACATGTATATACAAAATACATGTCGACTGTTGATCGGAAGTATGATGCTCAGTGCTTTGTGTTTTGTTAAGTGCAGTGCTCTGATTTTGTTGAGCGCATTGCTTGATAACCTGTCAAATCTGGCGCAGCAACGACGATATTGCTGCTGTTTTGCGATCAGCATATAAATATCAGGAGATAACACGTGGAAGGTAACTTGATTGTCGCACGTGATCGTTTTTGTATCTTACTCAACGACGTAACCTAAGACAAACCAAGTATCTCGTTACTAGAACGAGTTTGTTTCAGTTAAAATAAAATCAAAATACACATTTGATGGCGAATGATGTTCAATAAATATATAAGAAATGATAAAGGAGGCCACTATTTTGTCAAAACGTGAGTAAATACATGCGCTTGATTTGGTGTTGCTATTGACATGCTACATAACAAGTTTTTTGTAAAAAATACTTAGGCATCGATGTAAACTTCGGCAGTCTTCAACACATTGAAATTAGAAAAAAACTAGAGAGAGAATTTAAATTATGAAGACTTTATGCGACAAGCGTCGCGTAAAGTTTCTTATATCCGACGGCATCAATATATTGAACCTAAAGGTATGCGAATGTCTTAGTGACTAACTTTTACGATCTTAATTGTCGATGTCAATGATAACTAATTAAGGAACTCGACATTAGATTTTAATTAAGAGAAGGTACACCGTGTAAAGAATATCTATGACGATCACAAAACTCGTATAAGAACCGCATCGCATTCCACATTTATCTTGTCACAAACGAAAATTATGTGCAAGCACACTTACTTATAACGTTGTTTTCGATTAATCAACTCAGTTCTTCTAATCGGCTGTTCAGTTTAATAATATAAGGATAATATTCTGAAAAATTACTCATTGATACAAATAAACATACGCTTTATGATGCGCTTAATTTCTCTTGTGCTGATCGAATTTTGCTCTACTTATGCATGAAATAACAAATAAAATCTTAACGTAAAAAGAAAATAATCCGTTATATTGTCGATGGTTATCATGTCAACTTTCTATCATAATCCGGCTCAAAATTTGTTTTTTAATAGTAAACAAAGTGAAAATTGCGCTTTCAACAAAAGTTGTGCGTAACTTTTACCTTCAATTCGTGAAGAACCCAAATGCTTTATTTTCTGGGTAACTTCTATAGATGTTAAAAACTTTGGAGTAATATATATGTATTTTCTCAGCAATGTCTTAAGTTGCAAGTTATGGATTTTTGATAATATTCTTCAATTGCTCGTTAATGGATTCTGAATGTTCACGCGGTTTTCGGGGTTATTATTAACCGAATGGAGGTTTCGAATTAATGTCTTATTTATACGCTTGATTGCTGTTAGTCCGCTTGCCGATAATCTTTTTTTTCGAATACTGAATTAATCGTTTCAATTAATTATTTAAATAAAAGTTTCTTCTAGACTTTAGTAGACGAAAGTAGAGACATACGAAGACGTATATCAACAATAATACATCGAAAAGTAGAATATATGATTTCATTTTGTGTATAAGTGATACTTGCGTGTCACACAACGATTCCAAAAGCTATTCGGCACGGAAAACTACTAGCGACGTCTGATGAGATGCGACATTTATAGCTCACATACCGCTGTTGCGTCAAAAGAGATTTAATATGACTTAATAGTTGTTAAATATCGCCTCATATCTATAACTTTTATCATACACAAGAATGTTATTCAAATTCGAATTACTTCTATCGAACATGTACGAAACTACTGTAAAAGTCTTCTTCACGCTATATTTCTGGCAGATCCTTATGAGAAGTAAGGTAAAAGTACTAATTCTCGGACACGTAACTACTTCTGAACATTCTTATTGTTTTAGTTTTCAAGTATGAATATTTAAACTTTTAACACAGAGTGTATGCGCATACTCTATACTTATATATATATTTTATATTGAAAGTTTAAATATTTATATTTAAAAACTGAAACAATAAGAATCTCCAGCATTAGATACATGTCTGGGCATTGACACTTTTACCTTATTTTTCTTTCGACAAATTTGTTGGAATTGCTATCGATAAGTGATAATATCGTCAACTATTTCGAGTGAATTGTTGGCAAGTTGTGTGTGGTTCGCTATTCGCGCGGTTCAATTATGCAAACGGACGCTCGTGCATAGATATTACCAGCAGATACTTCATTGCATTAGCAAGAGTTTTGTGAACTGTCGGTTGCGTTGTACGCCATTCTACGTACGAGCTGACTCTAAGAACGTCTCGGCATCATTGGCATTCTCACACAGACGCACAAATACACCCGCGAGTCTTGCGTGCAGCCATCTTAGCGCACATTCACATGCGCGCAGCTTCACACATTCACCGTTCAGCATACGGTCCCCACAGTTTTGGTCTGTAGCTCCCCTCGCTACCGGTTAGGAAGGGAAGGCAGCCATTCGTGTAGCTTGAACCCAATCCAAAGGGCCCGATGCTACCGACGTCGATATTATGGCTCTTGGTTCATCGACGCACTTCTCAGCGCGATTTTTCAACACCAAAACTCTTCTACCAGAACGTTCAGATATCGTTGATATGTTGTATCAAACGTTTCCTCGATGACATTATAAGTCACGGCCGCCATCAGAGATTACGCTAGATCTTTTGCAGAAATGATCTAATCTCGAAAATCTTAACGACGAAATCGTTTCAATGAAGAACTTACGCGAGATACAAATCTCAATATCAATTGTGATCTTTATAAGATTCATGTCATGAACTTCCCAAAGGAGAATATTCAATGGGATACTTCGCATCACGCATCATAAGGTATTCTCGAGAGATCTGCTTGATCTTCTGAATTGGAATTAATACTTTTGTTTTATATTGATTTATTTGTAATAACAATATGCCGCTTGTCGTTTTCACGTTGAGTTTATGAAAGAAGCTGCATTCTCTTCAGAGATCTTCTCTTCAATAAACTTGTTCGCGCAAACATAGTACTTAATTGGCAAATTTTGTAGAAGAGATGTTAAAAGAGATCATAAGAAGTTATATACAAGTGCACGAATGTCGAGCATTCTGAGTCCTGCAGTCACATATCGGTTGAACGAAGGAAATTGTTGATACAGAGTTCAAATCCAAGACATACAGGCTGAAGCACTACGAATATCATGGAGGCAGATACTTTTTGGTCAGCGGCAGCAATTTCGCCAAAACCGTTTGGAGTCCTTTTCGGGTAAACGGTAAAGAGGGATCAAAATAGCCAGAGAAGGATAGAACGGGGGAAAGGGGGTGAGCGCAGAGGGTGGAGGGAAGAAGAGATTCGACAATCGTAACATCCGGGATCCGGCAAAATTAGGTGGGCGTGTTTCATCGTAGTTGGAAAAAAGATGCGGCGCGATTTACTCGATTCGTTACTTTGTTGAAAAATATTTTTTTTACATAAGTGTAACCGTTCTATATAAAATGATGTTTATGGGGGAACTTTCACGCACAGTGTTAAGTAATTTATTTATACGTATTAATTATTTTTGGCCCTAATTATATTTTGTGAAGTAAAATTATAGCAATAACATACATATAAGATTATTATCACCAACCATATTAACTGTACTAACTTATAATAGAAGAACTACACTAGGTTATAATATAAATATACTATAACAATAATAATATAAATATACTAACTTAACAATAATATAAACTTAATAATAATATAAATATACTAATTTAACAATAATAATATAAATATATTATAAATAGAAGAACCATATTTTGACTGATAACAGAACTTATAATAAAAGGTAGTTTTCTTACCATAATTTATAGCAATTATTTCTCTCTCTTTTTCTCTCTTTCTCTCTCTCTCTCTCTCTCTCTCTCTCTCTATGTAATTATAATTACAAATATAAAATATTTTTCCCTCAGTGTAAATATACATACAGTAAAGTATAAAATGTGGTTATTACATTTATCTTGATATATGAAAATATATAATTTTAATAGCTTCCGCCTGATACATTTTATACAATTTAAAAACCAGCATCTGCGATTACAATGACTTCAACGTCGGGCCACAATGTACAATGATTATGTGATGTGAAATGTTTATATCGTCGGCGGGTCTCCCTCGTGCTGTTCAGTTCTCTCGGTAAAGCACGGATAAATACAGTGGGAAACATATTATGATAAGAATCTTAAGAGACCGTATGTTTTATTAATGGCTCTCTCGCATGCGATCCGTGGCGAACATAGACGTGTATACCTTTTTTCTCCTCGTGCCTTCATGCAGTTTTAATTATTCCACGGAGTATGCGGATCGCGAGGTCGCGAGTACAAAAATGCAGAACTGAGATATTAAATAAGCGGGAAATTCAGTGAAATGCGTGCATTATTGTGGGAAAGATGAGCGTAGTACGGATGCATATCGACGCAATCGCCACATCTAATCATTTTCCGAGCGCTCATGTAACCATGACCATACGCGTGCCATCACGTATATCATTTGAGTTTCCATCTACTTAACAATAAGTATATGCCGCACTAAAGAAATAAAGAGAACGGCGCTCGTTATTGCTCCCGTTACGCTGACGTTCACATAACATTTGCTTAAACAGTGGATTGTTATGAAGTAATAACACTTCAAACATACAAAAGAGGGCTCGCTTTGACGTTTCAGGGACTATTTCGTTTTATACGCGGACTATTTCGTATATACGCGGACTTAGATTTTGTGCGATTGTATCGGACATGACTCGCTTTTAATCGCCTCATCATCGTTATTAGCGGAACCGCGTCACTTCTGCATTCCCCGCACGTTGCTTTATCACAAACGACACTAGCGCGAAATTATATCATAAAGATTATTGAAATGAGGAATTTGTTGCACGCCAAGCTGTGTGTCTACTGCTACCGAGGGCGATTCATCGAATTGACTCGCGCGATTGCAAGTGGAAAGGCCATAAAGCGTGTCCGACGTCAAAGTATTGGTTAACCGCATTCCCATTCCAGAAACGTGCGCGCCAGCCGAGCGTCGCGACGGCTGCAATCGTAAATAACATTTCAGCAATTAGCACATGCGACAGAGGGGCGTGTTCCGACCGTAAGGGGTGGCTGTGCTCCACGAATCATGCTTCGAATATAGGATTCACGTAATAAGGATTACGCCAGGGTATTACCGAGACCCCCAGCGGAATCTCACGAGCGTAACCTAGCCTGATCTACCCTCTCTGGCGATCTTGGTCGGACTTGACTCAATCATTTAGGAAGGTACGGGCGACAAGAAGCATAAAGGGATTAGCGTGCTCGGCTGAACTTTTCAAAAAAGTCATCTACACGAATGACATGTCTAAAGTTTTCGATAAATCTGCTCTCTTAAGATAAATCAGTAAATATATTTTTTTATTGAAAGGACTATTTTTTATTGAAAGGATATCTCATCGATGATTAGTGAATATTCATTGGGATTTTTCAGCTTAACTTTTCAAAAAAGTCATCTACACGAATGACATGTTTGAAGTTTTCGATAAATCTGCTCTCTTAAGATAAATCAGTAAATATATTTTTTATTGAAAGGATATCGATGATTAGTGAATATTTATTGGGATTTTTCAGTGAAAACAATATCATTTTACTACTCCGCTCTATTTTTCACTAATTTTGACAAGTATAAGTACAAGTCTCACTGCAAAATCTGCAAAATATTACACGAATTTTTTATACGTTATATCAAATCCAACTTTCTACATTCGTGATGATAGAATTAACAGTTTCCATATCCCTTGCATGCAATAACTGTCTATGTTTGCAAAAATAATGCATCAATAATGAAAATAGTCGTTACTATTAAGTAATCCTTTCAGCGAGATTTTATTGATTACATAATGCTAAATTAATAACTGGATTAGTTATAAATACAGTACTTTAGTGAAAAATACGCTGTACTTTAGAGAGTGGATTAATCAGTGAGATAGAAAAGAAGAAATTTTGAAATTACATTACTGAAAAGACATAATTATGAAGTACGTACATTTCTCTCGAGACAAGACGATTAAACGCCCATGGGAATCTTTGTCGGCACATTTATTCCGACTGTTTGCTGCACGATGGCGAAGGCAAACGAGAAGTCGGAGTGGAAAAATTCAAGGTGAAGAACCAGCGGGCGAATTAACTGTAATATACAAGCGGCATTTTCCAGTCTTTATTTACTCTCTTAATAAATATAAATCCTTGGCGATGCAAATATGAATCAAGAGCATGAATCCCGTCGAATAGAACCATCTTCTCAATGCTCCAATATAATGTCAAAAGCAGCAAAGTAGATCTTATTTATATACATGACGTCACATATTGTCATTATCGCGTAATTATGTTAAAATAACGTGTATCTTTTGATTATCTCTTCTTAAAATAACAGCATTTAGTTGTTAAATTACATCATCCAACAAACAGCCTTAATACAGCTATACCGGTATAATATTTAAAGTAGTTCGTAAAGTACCTGGAAACCAAATCGATATAAATATAAAAACCAGTTTCTCCGTGATTTAATTTACTGTAAACAACTTTAGAGGACCTTTTAAAATAACATTAGTATACATTATTGATACTTATCTCATATATTAAATGATATTCTATTCTAATTCAATGAGAAGTGAACAAACGCGTCGATAACAAGCATCATCGCGAGCAATAAACTTCATATCGTCATGTTCGTGTTAAATGCAGACGTCTGAAAATTTCACCTTCAACAACCTAACAAATTTGCTACGAGCTCACCGACGATCCTCGACTTCATATCAATTAACAATGCGGCAAGGTGCATTCATGAATTATTGAACGTACAACTTATCGGGTGCACAACCCCTTAACCTATAAATTCGACGCGTAACGACGCCACGGATTTTGCCCCACAGACGAAGTTGGACGCTGCGCGACAGGAAAGAGGGGCAGACACGACATAAAAGAAGGATCGAAAAGGCGCAACGTGGAATCATGAAAGTTCGCAAACTCGTGCGAACGACCGCTCGAACGCATGAAAAAGAAGTAAAAAGAAAGAAAAGAGAAAGGGAAAGAGGGAATGAGAGAAAGAAAGCGAGAAAGAGCGGGAGGAGAAAACGAGATGTTCTAAGATGGGCCACGAAGTGACGGAGAGAGAGGTGGCATTGGAAAGGTGGGAGCAGCGCAGAGGGTAAGGGAGGAAGGAACATGGCTCTAGAAAAGAGGGAAGGAGGCAAAAGTTTCGCTCGTAAAGCGAATGGAGGCAAAAAAGGAAAATTACATTAAGAAACTCGAGCGTAGTCGGTGTGATGGTACTCGGCTGCTGGTATGCAACATGGTGGGCTCTGAAGAACTGTATCTGTTTTCCTTGCTCTCTCTCTTTCTCTCTCGTTTCTGTTAGAACTCCTTCCCCAAGTTATTACAGCGACAATAAAAGAATAAACAGCAATGTAAGAGACAAGTATGTAATTAACTTAATATTGAACAAATCGTTTAATCACTGTTGCAAATAGCAATTATTCCTAAATTATACCTGCAAACTTTTCTGTTAAAATATTCGTAATACTTTACGTAATATTCGAATAGACATGAGAAATGAATCAATAGACCAAAATTTCGGTGGCCCGTGATGGAAACTAGAATAAACAAACATGTGACATGTCTTATCTTGTTTACGACTTGTCGTAGGTTAGGAGAATATGCAAATGATATGAGGAGAAGCCAATAGAGAAGAAAGAAATTATCTACATGCAAACTCAAGATATGTATTAGATCTGTGTAGGACGTAACAACAAGAAAAACCGACACGATGTGTAATATGTACACACACTACAAGAGCAATTGAAACACATTTGAAATGCCTGTAAGTTGCGGTCGTGGCTGCAATGGTCGAACAAAGAGGAAGTGCCGAAAAGAAGCTTATAACGTTCTTGCGGAGGTTCAAGCGCGAGATTAAACAAAGGAAGGAGAGTTCCGTAGCAGGGGGCAATGAATAGGGGAGGGAAGATGGCGCTAGCTCACCTCGCACGATAGTTAGTTTCGAGTACACGGGAATACACATAGACAGAGTAGAAGAAGAAGAAAGGGAAGGAATGAGAGAGAAAGACAGAAAGGAGAGAACACACACACACAGAGAGAGAGAGAGAGAGAGAGAGAGAGGGAGGATCGTCTGCATATAAAGTGGACGGGAAATGAACCGGGTTACGTTGAGTCGGTAGGTAAAAGCGTGTGTCGGTGCCTCTCTGCGAAGTTTGCCCGCCTTTTTACTTGGCGTACATTTCGTTTACATAGAGTACACGCTCGCGCTCACGCGCAAATGCGGTGTACACTACGTGTCGCGTACGTGTATACGCGCATATACGTATATACGAACGGGTGAGAGTAGGTAGAAGGTCGAAGCCTGGTTAAAAGCGCACAGGGTGCTCGCAATGGCAGGCGATTTTCAACTTTTGCTATCGCGTAGCCGAGAATGGAAAATGGAGAATCCCGTTGGCGAAATATACGCCTGAACTGAGCTCGTTTAGTTTAAAAGTTTTTCGAGGATCCCTCTTCGTAATCCTCTCTCTCTTTCTCTTCCTCTATTTCTCTCTCTCTCTCTCTCTCTCTCTCTTTCTCTCTCTTCCTTTCTCTTTCGTTTACTCTTTCCTCACGTCCCTTTCTCGTTCTCCGTTGTCGTTATTTCTATCAAGATCTCGGATAGCGACGAACGACATTGAACATGTTGCTACGTAGCTCAGTCGACAGATAAACGCCAGGATATACTCAATACGTTTTCCTGAAACAATCCTGAATATTCCTGCATCACTTTGCGCCGGTGGATGTAATAACGCGTCCGCGCGAACATAATTATCTCTTTGTTTCCGAGCGAGTGTTAGATGTTTTAATTTGCAAGTGAAATGCCATACGGATGTGACCGCCGCGGAGTTCAATTAGAGAGATTCGAGACACGGATGTTCCACATTCCTGCAGCGCCTGCCGTGCAGTTTTCCCAATGGAACTTAACAGTTGCACGTCCCGCGCGCAGCTCCGCAAATGGAAAACTTTTGTTCGCAGCTGTGACCAAACGTTCTTACGATCACCTAGGTGTAGATATATCGAGTATCTTTCTTGAAATGAATCTCATAACCGCCGAAATTTTTGATCAAGCTGACTCATAGCTGACCCGAATTTGCGTAATGAATAAAACTGATCGTTCTTCGTGTGCGAAGCAAGTTGCATTTAAATGAAATATTCAGCGTCATTTGAACGACGGGCGATTAATTATATTTGGGCCGCATGTAATTTCAATTGGCCCATATCGACGCCGCCGAATTCTCTGATCCGTAAAAGTCATCGTAAAAAATATAATTCCGTTAACGACAGGCGCAATACACGGGGCTGGTATGTCGAGAGGCAGAACTTCACGATCATCAAAAGTCAGGAAGCCCGATCGTAAATTTCTCTATGACGTTTATAGTCGGACACCTCGTGGCTGAAATTCTCGCTAGATGAGAATCTGAAACGTGCGATGATCGTTAATCTAATCGCTTGCGACGAATACGAATTGCGCCTTTAGCGTGATTTAGATCCTGTCAAGATAGGCTGCATTTGTTTTAATAATTTATGTCACGGAAAAGTGGCGCTACCGATGATTTTGAGTTTTTGGAACTTTGTAACTCGTTCCCAAATTGCAATAGGATTGTTGTGTTAAATAACGTTCAATCTTATCCTTGCAAAGTTATCTGTAAATTTAACCTATTCTGAATTCTGAAGTTAATCTTCTTAGTATAATTTTTTGCTCGCAGAAAAGATATCTTCATTGGAGACATAAAGTCTTCTTATCCTACATTAATCTATGAAATTAGTCATTATAAAGGGGAGAAAGAAGAATATATGTTTATATTTTATATAGTACTGTATTATTACTAAATGTTATCCAGATGCAATATTTGCCAATCATTGCACTATTGTTGCTGAATGTTATCCAAATGCAATATTAGCCAATTGATAGTTTCGATTAGATGTTATCCGAAGCGATATCAAATTCTTCAACAGTAAACTTCGAGGATTTTACACAATTAGCTTTATCTGAAGTTGGATGGTATTTGTGAACGACTATTTTTGGAATGTCATTGGAACTTGTCCATTCATTTAATCCTTTTCACGAGATCTTCACTGACAGAATACCAATAAAGATGCAATACAAACTGCAGAAACGACAATTCGTGGGGGATACAACAAATTGGCCGTAAAAATCCTTATGGCATTGATAATAACGATGGAACTCTTTGTAAGCGAGAACGACAAGTCGTGACAAGATTGAATCTCGTAAAAACTCGTAAAACTTTCGCGACGTAAGCACGATTGTGGAAATCGTGGATCTCTCTCTCTCTTTCTCTTCTCCCTCCTCCTCCTTCTCTTTTTCTTCCCTTCTTTTTCTGTTTTACTCTGTGTTAGTCATCGTTAGTTAAGATAATCTTCTGAATGTAGTCTTTGTATGTCCAACGTTTTGTCATCACTTCAAAGGACCCTCAAATAGTTAAAATTTATTAATGCGTACATATATGTATAGTTCTCGATTTAAGAACTCTTTCAATATGATATACAGCTGATCATAACAGTCTTTATTAAACCTACAATACAACACATACAATACATACGAGCACTTAGCTATACGGATCTCTTTACCATGAGATTGTCACGAATTCATTTAGCGTCTACCCAATCTCACTGGTCATGCATTCCGGGTCGTTTTTAGATTTAACCTACCCAAATATGCAAATTACCGTGGTACGTAGTCGAGCTACTTCGGAGATTCTTGGAGGAGAATGGGCGATTTGGTTCGCTTGTACTGGAAGGAGGAATATAATCCTCGCCTATGGGAGATTGTGGGCGGCCAAAATAAACGAGCAAAAAGGACACCAGGAATCCAGCCAAGCGTGTGCGCGCATACATATATGTAGCGATCCTTTATCGGCACCGATCAATATCCGCGGATATTAATAGAAGAATAAGTTGAAGCGAGAAATGATAGTAATCAATTATTGGCGGTGTCGATAGTATAAAATTGCATTCTCACATACTTTTCTAGTAAAATTATATGATAATACATATAATTTTACATATAATACATATAATACATATAATTTTACATATATTTTACATTACATATAACGATTATTATATAGTTAGCTATTACATCTTTATAGTAATGACATACTTTCTTTATAAACTTTCTTTCTTTCTTTACTAACATTCGTTTAAATTTCATGATTATTATGAAATACATTTATTCATATATAATATATTCATATCATGAATACATTTTCAAATATGCATATATAATGATAAACGAATTTTGATGTTTGTAAATTGAGCTAAAACGTACTAAATTAAAACATACAAACATTCTGCGAATAATTTAATCCTATAACCTATATGTCTACGTTGTACGTGCTATGAAAGTTTTTGGCTCGTGTCCCGACATTAATTCAATTGCATCGAGAATTCGAATCTTAACAAGCAAAATAGAGTCCAAAACAAATTGTCACTTCGTACAGATAAGCCATGTCGTCTCGGAGTTGCTTGCAAATTGAGAACAATTTACTATAAGGACTCGTAGTGCGTCCCGAAAAAAGGCCGACGTCACTTCAGAAAATACGCATTATAGTGCCTAATAATCGCGCGCGGGTTGAAAGCATGATGGCGGCACAAGGCGGGGCTCTCCGCGAATATTTCTGTCCGCGTAGGTAACTTCAGAGTAGGAGAGAAAGAGAGGTAGGAGAGAGAAGAGAGTAGTGAGTGGAGAGAAGGGAAGAGGCAAAGCGGACAGGAGGAGAACGGGAGGCCGACTGTAATCGTTCCTCGATTCAACCAGAAAGGGAATCCGACGTTCCAATTCCAGTCGTTCTCTCCTTCCTACTTTAATTAAAATCAGGAGTTGACGACCGGCCGGCGAGTCCTACCTTTTTAACAAAAACATGAAATGTCGTATCTTAATGTGACAGAATTGTTTTCGTTACCTCTATCGTGCGGGTACAGCGACGACGATTCCAGCTGATTTCGGAAAGTACAAAGATGTATCGCTTCAAGATGTTACTTTCAGTAACATTGCCACTTGTAATCACTTCGGAATGCGCAGTGTCGTGTACAAGTAGATAACGATCAACTCGCGAGTACCAACGTTCCATAAACTTTACGTTCATTTTACTTCTGCCTAATTTAGATTGTATTCGAAGTAACAATTAATGAAGCATTTACCTAAAAGTTCTCGTAATTAAGCAATTAAATGTTTAATGATTTATTGTTGGAAATGTAAAATATTATATACACAAGATTGTCAGAAACGAATAAACAATACATATATAGTGTGTGATTTCTAATAATTCTAAAGTGTTTAAAGATTGGAATAAGACTTACATCGGCAAGTTACATACGAACCCTTAAAAACAGCGATAATTCGCAATGCAATGCTATATGATAGCTAATTATCGGGATAGAAATTAAATAACAGATTAAGAGGTCTGGCGGCAAGTCGAGATATTCAGGATTATTAGTGGTTGATTCGGCACTGCTAAATAAAATCGAGTGGGTAAGGACAGGTCCACTTTTTGTATTCTGCAAAGTAACCTGTTCCTTTCTGGATTATCCGGCATCGCCCTGTAATTAAGTAACGGATAAAAATCGAAATTAACATCGGCTGTCTAATACCGGTTCCATCTGCGATTATATCGCGCCTATTAGTATTTAAAGGACTTTATCCTGGCAACTTCGGCGACTCTGCAATTTGATCTACTTGCGCACAATTCGAGGCAAAATTTTAGCCCTACTTTGGACCTGAACTTTCTAATATCTATATATTCTAAAGGGTCAGTGCACGTATAATACGCATAGAAAGTGAAATCTTATTTAGCTCCACGAAATAGCAGAAAGCGCACAAAATGTGACTTGTAGATTTCAAAGAAGACTTCTTGGCAAAGCTATTAGATTAAATAGGGTCAAAAGACGTTGATATAGGTTTCAGAATATCAAAATAAGTATTAAATATTAAGGTCGATAATAGAATCAAAATTTTGACTCAAAAACTTTTTTGTGTCTCTACACTTTCCCCCGTCTTTGCTTATGTTATCCTGATCTTTCGATTCTCTCGATCACGCGTTATTGCTTACATCAGTCGATTGGACGATCCCCAACTCTACGTCTCCGACGTTTGTCGGCGTCGTTAATTCTTATCTATATCCCTCTTCTAATTTTGGCTTACATAGTAAATCATTCGCTACGTTCGTCGTAAGAAAAAACAAATACCTAGATAATAAAAGCGCACGAACAAAATGAGGTGTATTAGCAGAACTCAAACTTTCTTCTAACCTGATATTGCAAAGTAATCGCGATCATAAACACATGTTCTAGAATATACATTACTATCTGTATATCTGTCGGGTGGGAGGTCAGTCAAAGAGAAAGAGAGAAGAGAGAGAGAGAAAAAGAGAGAGAACAGACTCCTAGAGACTCGGCAGAAATAAAGACGCGAGTATAGGTGTCGGGGGATGGACCATTCGCCGTGACCATCCTATGAAACCGAGTGCAGTCGAGGGTATAGTAGATACGTCCCTACCACTTTCAACAAGGGAGAAGTTTTATTGGGATAGAGGTTATAAGTGGAAGAGAGTGTGAAGAGGAACGTATGTGCTCCTTTAGTCGCGGTATAGGGAAAAATAATACGAAGGTGAGTACGCAGACAGCCAAATAGGTTCAGATATTAAAGGTTGCCATGAAACTAGCTGAAATGGGAAAGCTATATGACATCCGATCACCTGAGCTGATCGCAAATAATCACATTTCTAAGAATTCCAATAGCATCTCTCGTATCATTCGTTCTTTATTGTTTCGCTAATTACCTGCGTCTACCCATCTGTATTAATTTATTCGTGAAATATTTTCAGCTGTAAACATACCTTCCACGTATGTCATCATTTTCTTAAATTCTTTCAGATTAGTTACTCGCGCTCGACATTATTTTACTGTTGAACCGCCCGCGTGACTAGATTTATGTTGGCGCGACTACCCGCTGAGTGACGCGAGTGGTAACATTGGCGTATGTATTCGTCGGACGAATACATTTGTACCAAACTTTGAAAACTCTGAAAGATACTATTCGATAGCCATACTCCTTCGCCAGCCTTCTGAGAGAGCTTCATCCCGACGGCAACAATTTCCTGCATATTCGTTTTCTACTCATCACAACGTTTTAACAATTACTGTATGTCGTGCCAAATTACATAGCTATGAGTTGAGTAAAGGCTGGCTACAAAGATTTATAAACAAATATTCAAGCGTTGCATTATATATCATAATTTCTACATGTCTATGATTCGTGCAAACTGTAAATAACAATCTAATCCAAGATCATCATTCTTAAGCTCGGTATTTATAGTAAAGTTTTAGGTATAAACCGGGGATTATCCAGAATCAAAAATTGAAAAAGAATCTAAGTACTCATCTCTTATTGATTTTTATAAAACTGATTTTACTTTTCGTTTTGAACGAATAATCAGAGATTTGTAAATCTCGAATTGACAGACTATGAATATCGGCCTGAGATTCTGGTATGCAAGTATCTAAGTTTGCGAGCGAATGACGACCCTAGATCGTTTCGCGCGATTCTCAAATATCCTGTCTTAACTCCCCACAAAATATCTCTCCCTCATCGCTCTTCCTTTACTCCCGCTGCTACGAATCCCCCTTTCAAATTCGATGATACTAACGGATTATCTCGGCGAAGTAAGATAATAAGGAAGATAGCAATAATACGTTAAATTAATACGTCCCACAAATGAGCATCATGCTCGTTCAACAATTCCTTTGAAGCGTTGCACACGTGCTTACGAATGCGACCCGGCGGACAGAATAATCGCGCATAGTTTGAAAATGCCTTGCGCTCTGGCCCACGCATGCACTCTAGGAAAACCGGATACGTGTCCGGGGCGTAGCGCAGAAATAAGATATTATAATCCCGCACAGGCAACCGTAAATATCGTTGCGGCGACGCCAGCATTACGAAGCTGTAAAATCATAGAACATGTTACACCGAGGCGGCCTCGCGCACGTCGGTACGTCGCTTGGTACGTCGCCCGACGGATATTTTTATTTTTCTACATATTTTTTGCCACCCGGTGCTTTCTCGTCTTCTCTTTCTCTCCCCTCCCGTCTTGCTCCCACCTTCTCAAAATTCACGCATGAGTGCATCGTCTTCTCTCGAAAAAGTCTCTCCCTCATCGTTTAAATCAGAAAAAAATGTTTGCTACAGGTGGCGTCATACGATCACGGCACACTCGCGTGCACTTATGTGTGTGTGGCGATACACACTACTCTCGGTTTCTTTTGAGTAAGCTTTCTCTTGGTAAGAGAAGTATCGATCATAGTGAGATACAGGACATGTGATTGGATATAATAATATCTTCAACTTCATATAGTGAGGAAGACATATAAACTGTTGTATCTACTGCTACTAGTTCAGAATTCGAAATTTATCAGAATATTTCATTTGATCGCGATTGATCTCGGGCAAGTAACTTTGGATTCACAGTGTATACGTAATATCATAAAAATATCCAATTAGCATAATAGAGGGGATCACCAACGGCGTTATGTACTTTTTACTAACATCAAGCGATGTCAAGTTGTACCGCGAGTCAGCAGTGCCATGCATTTCCCAGCAATAAGTGCAGCCATACTTTCGCCGTAGACGTACGCGTGTACTGCGATATGAGGGAACATTATAATGCGCCCGGTCATCTCTATTCCACATAGCGTATCCTCGATACCTCCTCGCCTTTTTTGCCTCTATTCCGCCGTGAAATGAAAACGCGATGCATCCACACTGGTCGCTCGTCCCTTTCTCTCTTTTTCACGCTCTCCTTCTCTTTCTTTGCTCGCTCACCTTGTACTTCTCCCTCTTTCGACACCCTTCTCCTTCCTTCCGTTCATCCAAAGCTGGATACGTTCGCTGTTCCACCCCACCACCCTCCCACCCCAACTCTCTTTTCCGACGGTTTTTCTTCCCCTCTCCTATCCCAAACGCTTGAACCTCTCCTCGCCTCGCCCTACCAGCTCTTTCTCATCTGCTACACTGCCATCCCTTCCCCTTCTGTTCTTTTACCAACCGGGCCGCACGAGAATACATATTTTACAGGCATTCATGATGGCCGCCGCGCATCTGTACGAACTTGCCTGCCAGGCTACCTCTAGCCTGCCTCAGGCAGGCTCGCCCCTTTCGAGCCGGAGCAATACCGGCTCTGTCCAGCTAACCCTGCATTGTCTTCCTCTCTTCGGTTACGACCCGACGGCGTTCAGATGAGTTATAGGAGTGATTGATTCGTTCGGTTCTTATGTTCCATAGAACTATCAGATCGCTATCCTATTCGATAGCGCTATTGATATTCTGAAAGGGACCAATTGCGTAACAAGGGACATTATTCTCTACAAGATTTGAATCAAGTCAAGAATACCGAGTGTCCTAACTCTCAAAAGAAATGTGATTTGTGATGATACTCTTCCTGTGAATCAACGATATCCCAGTAGAAATTAGGTATTTCTACTGGAATTCTTTTTCTTGAAACTTTAGGAATACGTTCTACCTCATCTTGAGGATGAAAGAAGTCACATAAACATGAGTCCAGGGACTCTTCTTTTTTAATATTCATTATTTATGGTCTACACCTGCGTTTTGTGTTTATACCTGAACGCAAATAAAATAACCTTATAACGCCATGCGGCGCCTTTATTAGCGGCTTCGTCGTTGCCGTATGGAAAAGAGGACAGATCTGTATCCGCGCGAAACATGGCAAAAATTGCACCGTAATTACATAATAATGCCTCTTGCGCAGCCTTACGCGCGGCTGAAAGGAAAGCTACGGATAATAAGTAAACGTGTATGCTTTGTGGGCTAACTGCTCTTTTCCACTGAACGTTCTTTCGACCGGTTTGCTTACGAGCACCGCATGGTGGTCATTATTATAATTATCAAACCCGTTGGTATACATCCCATTGTCCATTATCCTAGCACAGCCTTTATCCCGTCCTGCTCGCGCCTCGGTGTCTTCGAATAACCTCTCGCTCGCTCTTCGACTTTACGACGGTTCACCGAGAGATGCGTGCGAAGTTATTGCCAGCGATTTTAGTGTACCCACGTTGCTTATGACTACATCGACTCCCGTAGGCATAAGTCGGCTCTTCGTTGAAACCTCGACGGAGGATCGAGTTTTCTGCCGGTGGCCTCGCTCTCGTTTCTTTTTTCACGAGATCCGAACGATTAAGTTCGGATTTTCATGGTGGCGTCCTACAACCGCGCTTCTTTATGCGGTATCGCTTAACTAGATACCACGGAATTCCTTTGCATATATTAGGATCTCAGTCGCGAGGTATGCATTGGCGTAGGCATCAGGCAAAAGCACGAACTCGGTAAAATGGTGAAATTAGAAAAGGTTAATATACTCGGAATGATTTTCTTGTTTTAAATAAATCATTATGTTTTAAATGCCTTTATATGATATCCTAAACTTGACAGATTCTCGATTCATAAAACATGATAGAAGACACCGTTCCTAAAATAATTGATCTCGGTCTTAGACAGAGTAAAATAATACAAAATATTTTCGATTGTTTCAGTATATCAAGTTTTGATTGCTCTTACTACTTTTTTTACGTGATAAGATCATTTATGGTGCATATTCGTATTCCATGTTTAATGATTCTTCTTGTTGTTGTCTGCATCATTGAAATAAATAATTTGTTACATTGTAATACTGGGTGATACTGGACGACATGAACGAAATATCATAATATACGATTTCAAATATTTTAAATAGAATTAAGATTTTCAATTACACAAATACGCCACTTAATGAAGATGTCAATGACCTGTTCTACGTCTCCACATATGTAAAATTTGTCTTTTTAATAAATAATGATTGAATCTATCATTAATCAATCTGAAATCAAAAAGATATATAACAAGTAATAAATTAGTGTCTCATGAATGGAAATCCAAGTCTCAAGATTATATATGATTTCTTCTAAAGAATATTAGAGATTCATGAAATTATAATTATTCGTCAAATAATTATTGAATATAAATATCAACTTTAGTTTCTTTGAATGAAGGTTGAATTTTTTCTCACTAATTTGCTTACTACTGATTCAGTATATGTCAAGGTAAACGCATGTATGTGTACGGTATCCAAGATCTGTAAATAAATATTTTGGACTCTGTCGTAGAGATGGCAGCACCTAGCAAGATGTTGTATATGAAATTCAATACTTGGAATTGCTAAAATCCATATAAATTTTCTTAGGACAAAATTTAATAGATTTTGAAGCTAATTTTATAAATAAAATTCAATAGTTGCATAGAAATTTCGAATTTGTATTATATTTTTATATTTTCGATCAACTTAACTTATAACAGAATTATCATTTTCTGCAAATTTTAACAATAAATCTTTAGCTATAAAACGTTAAAGCTAAAAATACATCGTGAGCAAAGTATTAGCAATATATTGATAGAGAGTTTAGTATCAGATCCGCTCAAAACTGTAGCAAATCCGACATTAATTGTATTTTCACATTAACCTTATGTTCAACATGGTCTGACAACAGACTAGTGATAGTAAACCAACAGAGCTTGCATGTTACTAATAAAATTTGTAGCAGACACTTTGTAAACTCTAATTTTACAGATTCTTTTGCTCTAACTTTTGTTCTACATTTTCGATAATTTACTGCTAGCTACAATGCCTGTCACTTGTTATTTCTATATACATATATATCTCTTTATTATTGTACTTCTTACAGGTTAAGCAGTTATAGCAGCAGTGTTGCCGTCGCCTCTCGTCTCTTGTCTCCTATACTATGTGGTGTTCAATACATAATACGTATTTTTCTTTATATTGTATACTAGTATAATAAAACTATTATTATCGTTATTATTATCATTATGTTCTTAAATGGGCCTGCTTAGTGACCTCATTATTATTGTTCTTACTGCTATTCTTGTTGTTTAGTTATAGAAGTACATTTTATTTTTAAAAAACATATTTTCTTTTGTCTTTGTATTTGTATTTATCTTTCCTTTTCGTTACTGTCAAGCTTTATGTCAAGCTAATGTACGATTACGCATTATAACGGTTACATTATATTTTTTAAATTTAATTTGAGAGACATACACATATTTATTATTAATAATAGCTGCTCTCTCTACCACAAAAATCTTGACTTACTGCGCTTTATATGTCTGCAGATTCTGTTCGGCGTAAGCAGTCCATTCTCAGGAATTTACAATACTGGGCAAAATTACTCGTCGAAATAATAATTCTCGCCACCACCATGTTTTATAGGAAACTCATAAGGTCATAACCTTACTTGCACAGTGAACAAAGAGTAGGCCCAAATGGTACCCACGAGGGAACAAGGAAAAAACGCAAAAACACAGAAGATGAGACTAAAGTACAGGAAGAAGATCGCACTACGTTTATCGCCTCTCTGTTTCTTTCTTTTACGAAACAGAACGTTGCCCAATAAAAACGTCACGATTCAGGGGCGAAGAGTTTCTATATGTACACCGCCTGGTGGCGCCAGGCTACACCATGCTTGACCCAGGAGGGTAGCATGAAGCTCACGCTCATACTCACACACGCTCATCGAGTAGTGGGGAGACCATGGAGCAAGACGATATATCGCACACAGAGACGCGGCGAAATCAAATCGACGCTGGCTCACAACGAAGGAAGGGCGACAGCAGCAGAACTAAGCTTCACGAAAAACAGAGAGGACGCTATATGGTGAGATCGAAAGACAGAAAGAGAGAGAATAGGCGAATAGGGGCAGAGAGAGAGAAAGAGAGAGTGAGTGAGGGGAAGGGAAAAAGAGGGGGATGGAGAGAGAAGGAAAGAGACAGCGAGAGAGGGAGAGAGAAAGGGGTAGGGAACTTGCGAGAGAAAGATAGGTATACTCAGTAGGATAGATGAAGAGAACGCGAGAGGTAGACAGAATAGGTGAACAAGAGACAGAGAAAGGTCGACCCTGATAAGAATGAAGAAGATAGAACTATCGAGAGAGGAAACAGTGGAGGAACAAAGACAATAAATATGAGAGGAAGAGAGAAAGAAGAAGAACGAGATATACAGAAAGAGAGAAACAGACAGACCAAACATGGAGGGAGAAAGAGGAGTTCTCGGGTGCAACGAGAAAGACAAAGAGGGGAAATTTAACGGAGAGAGAGAGAGAGAGAGACAGGCTGAGTCAGAAAAGGGAAGAGAGACAGATTGAGAGGGGTTGGTCGACCCTGCGCGTTATCAAGAGCCGCCCCTCCCGGTTGCCCCTATAACCACCCCGACTTTATATACCCCCCATGCATCCAAAGAGTACATGCATTCGTGTGTGCGGTGGTGAAAACCCACACAACGTTGACGTGGCTCGTACCTAGACGCAGCTAGGCGCAGAGCGACGCCGCATGGCGTCGGCGTCGCGGGGTCGGCCCGGCATCGTCGGCCAACCGCCGCCAGAAGAAGCCGTTTCTCCGTGGCTCGTAGCGCGATCTTGGGACTACAGGAGCACGGTTCAACTACCGGCCACGAAGAGACGAAGAGATCGGATTCTCGCGAGTGACGTGCAATATCGGAGCGCCGCGACGTCCACAGTCGTCCGCAAGACGCTCCGCGATCATCTGCAGACTAAAGACGCCTCTCTCTTCAGCTGCACCTTGGCTCTTCTGATCATCTGAGGCACAAGCGGCTCACGTCTAATAGTCTCTTTTTGCTTCTTCCCTTTCTTAATTTTTCTTCCCCGACCATGTACTCTCGCCTATCCTATTCGTCTCTTGCTCTCTTCCTCCTCCGTTTTTGTCTCGTACGGTCCACTCGTCTCCCTTTCTCTTCGATGTATCGAGCGCTCTCTCGTTTGCGCTAAGCCACTACTCGGCGAATCAGCGAACGAAACAAACTGAACACATCCACCGTGAACGTCACTCGCAGCATGTAGACCGGACAGAGCTGTCATTCGTACGTTGGGGACGGGATCGGAGTGCCTTTTGTGATTGACAACCCGGCCTGCATTATCCCCCAAAACCTTTAGTGTGCGGTGCTCTATACATATATCAGAGAGATCCTACGTCAGGTTTCACATATCGGTTGATTTCAGTTGGCTATCACAATAATGGGAAACATTCGCGATGATGATGCCTTAAAGAGTGATCTGGCTGGAGAGACATTAAGGAGGAATGGTGTCCAGCAATAAATCATATCAGGTCAGTATACTTTGCCCAATATTTGTTTCAGTTTAAAAATACTTGTAGATTGTTGTCGCGAAGTTCGCGCGTAAGCATATATACAGCAACTGGGACTGCGAGTGCACAGATATTGATCGATTGTCACACGGGATACTTACATTTCAATGGGAGATTCTTGCGGTGGCCCAAATAGCAGGCAACCAGTCTGACATCACAGCACGTTGGGCTTCGAAGTTTCATGGACTTTCGGTGACCGTGGTTTTATCGTGTAAACGATGAAGTTTTATGGCCGATTAATCACCGTCCTCCCCTCTTCTTTCGCGTGAAATTCTTTTAGAAACGCATTAAATAAATCTCCGATCTATCGTCCCCAAACCGCTGAGGTGAAACCTTTGAGTTACCCACATTCTTTAACAGTCAACTTCCAATATTCGTTACTAACTCATATGTTATTTATGTGTGTCCGCAGGCAAAGCTGAAATATAGGCATGGAAAGCAGAACTCGCACGGACCGCTGATGCTTAGGACGCATTTCAAGGAGTATTTTCAATTGAATTTAACCACCGGGTCTCTCGTGTTCCGTCCTGATTATGAGCCAATGACACATATTAAGGAGTATATCGTCTCAGTCTACACTTAACATTCAGCTAGACCTTACTTTAAATTATCCGTGGTAAGAATAATGTAACTATGGACTATTTTGTGATATCTTCTTACGTAATTTGATCAGATATTAACTGAAGTTTTACCTGAATTATAGAAAAATATTAACGATCGAGGTTGTCAGCAGCATCGTGCCAGCAGTTCCGGACAATGAAACATTAGACTACTAACACGCAATGCAAGACAGCCGTCGATCTCTCATCAACCTTGGGCATCCTTCGCAGAAGCAACCACTGGTGAGACGACGTGTATCCGATGAGGAATGTGAAACCCCCTGTACGTATACTGAATGTATCCTGAGTGTATTCCTGTCCGGTATACCTTCAGTATACGTAACAGGAGGCTACACCGAACAACGTTGGACCTCTTCATCGACGCAATTTCCCAAATATCAATAATCTTCGTGTTGTAGAGTGTAAAATTAAAAGAAAACACAGACAAGGCTATAAATAGGCGTGATTAGAATAATAAAGCAGCATGTTTACCTATAACCAGAGAGAGACGGAGAGAAAAAGAAGGTGTACCTGGAATATAATTACACAGTAACATGATAACACGTTAATATAATGTATGATTATATGTTAAAGACAGATAATCGGTAAAATAAATGTCGACAATATCATACGTAACATATATATGTTAATTTATTAACTACACAAAATTCGTAAATAAAATAAACATATGTATACAATAAAATAACTTTTATTCTCATATATTTAAGGTATAGTAAATAATGCCGATACATTTAAGATATGATAACTAATGTAGTACGTATTCAATGTATGCTTATATTGTCCGTATTAGATTAAATTGTGTGTCTATAATCGAACAGTTGCGATATATGGAACATGGTGTAAGCAAATGTCCAACTATGTCATAGTAATAAATTTTACGTTTTCTAAAATGATTCTGCACTATACGGGTAACGCCAATTTGTTGGCATTAAACAGTTTGCAATCTAGAGTACAGTCTTACAGCGCGTATGTAAAAGTTAATTTTTCTTTCATATAATAACGAGTTAGCATTATTGTTGAACCTACCCAGAAAAAAATAGTTTAGTATAAATACACGTGACTTATACACTGCAGATTCCGATCGTGACTAAGAAATGAACTGCATAACATTTCAAATAAAATAAGAATAAATTTATCATTATTCTTTCTCTTCAATTAACTCTTACTCATAAATTAAAAATATTGGTTTGTGTATACAATAATTAATATATCTTTAGAACTCGTAACGCAATAATAATAGTCTTTTTTCACACTTTAGATGATATATGACAAGTCGGATAAAATGGAAATATAATTACAGTTTATAATAAATACAATTTATAGTAAAAATACATGAGAAACCCCAATGAAGATTTAATTTCTTATATTAGCTGTTTTCTTATACGCATAAAATATATATTTTTAAGTACTTGTAGTATACGTTACAAAGTTTAAAGTAAGTTCTAAAATACATTATTCATAATTTCAAAAGTCATACTAATAAGTAATGCTAATTAATGATAATGATACAATTCATTAATATAAAAAATACATTTAATAATTAAATACGCTGACAGTAAGATTAATTTTTCTTTCAATATTAATGGGAATTAGAAATTCCAACATATCAACATTACAATATTTCAACATAGAAAATTAAAATTTTTAATGGATAAAAAATATGTATTCTTCTAAGAGTTTTGAATTATATTTAATCTATTTAATATATACTGTTCAAGCTTATATATATATGATACCAATGACATAATAAAATTTTAAATAATTAATTTTTAATTATTTTTTTATTTGTCATAATAATAAAAGGCTGTCAAGTACCGAATGGGATATTTTAGATGCAAAGAAAATGAAACATTATTTATTTTTTCTAAAGATACGAAAGAATTAAAAGATGTATAAAATTACTTATATCTTATCATTGTATCGTTGACTATGTATTACAATTAAGCTACGTGGTTGATATAAATTTTATCCTTAAATCCCGATAAAGTTAAACAAAAAATGAGTCAATTCAATAAAAAAATCAAATTTTCTAGTCTTGTTGCGTAAAAATAAATTTGGCGAACTTTCACTTCTAAGATATTTATTGGAAGGGGTTGAAACGAAGAAAGAACAGGTAAAAAAGGGATAAAGGGTCCGACTAGCGACTCTAGTGTCAGCAGGTGACAAAAGGATTGGAGAAAGCGGCTGAAGCGACAATAAAAATAGCAGGGATTAGAAAGCCAAGAAAGGGTTGGCATATTTGACGCTAGGGTCAAAATTTCACTTCTTTACCGGGACAAGCGAAAAGTTACGCAGTCTTTATCAACCAACGAACGAGTACGAATCTAAGATCTTCAAAATGTTCCAAGGTACTATCAGAAATTAACAGAAACAGGTGAGTTAATTATTTTTATAGGGATTTATAGAAAGATTCATATTATATCATACATTTTCTACATCACGTAGTGCTTGTGTCATACGGCTATCTTTCGATTAAAACTCAAAAGTTAATCATTTCACGACTTAAGAGTCAAGTTTTATCCTTTTATATATATATATATGTGTGTGCGTGTGTGTGTGTGTGTATGTGTGTGTGTGTGTGTAGATCCTTTTTACTATAATTTACTTTTTACTATAATCTTTGTATTAGAATGTTTTATAATATCAGTGAGCGTAAACAATAATTATAAAAGATATGAGGAATTTTGTAACACGTATTATATCGCAGATGATTTCTTAAATTTCAATGTACCATGTGAATGCAAAATGTTAAATAGAACCACAAAGATATTTTCCCGTTTAAAAAATAAATTGTGCCACCATCCGCGGATGCGTTTCCGTCATGTAGCGATATCTACAATATTGAACTTACGAAATAAATTTCATGTTACCTCCTGACAGAGATGCAGAGTCACATAGTTGGAAGATGACTCTGAACATGTCCGGCAGACATGAGGAATAATGAAAAAATAAACCTAACTTTGCCGCGGGAGAGAGATCGGCGGCGCGATGGAGAGATGAAACTCGCTGGATGCAGAGGAAGAAGAGCAGAAGGTAAGGATAGAAATGGAATTCTGAATGAGAGAAACGGAGACGAGGAAAGAGTGAGTTCGGAGTGAGAAAAACTAAGAGAAGGATAGAAATATGCGCCACAGAGAATATCGGATAAAGAGAACGTCACCGAAAGGGAAGATGAAATGAGAGACACAGGGAGACAGAATAAGACAGAAATAGAGGGAGCTTTCTCTTCTCTCGGCCAATGAGTCGCCGTCGTTTTGGTGGCCCAACCCTCTGAGCAACATGGCTGCCAAGTGCAAAAGGGAGCTTAAGTAAGGGTTAGGTTAGGATAGGCTCGTCCTTCTGGACCCGTCGCTTTTGTGAGAGAACCGCGCGTAGATGGAGTGGAGTGAGAAACGTCGTCGTTGTCAGCCATCATGGGACGCGGGATAGGAAATGCAACGCTCCGTATCTCCATGGTACTGGCAGCTTTCTTACCCTCTTGCTCGAAATAATGGAAACGTAATCCACGACTTTTGCGTCTAAATAGTCGAGGTAGTTGCCGTTTCGTCGGTATTCGGGACGAATGCTGTCTTAATTGGATCGGAAACCTTTCAATAACCGATAATATGTGAATTGAGCTACGTTGTTCAGTTATCGTGTTACAAATGCATCTAATTGGAAATAACAGAAATACATGCCAGTACCGGAATTCAATAGAATACTTGCTGGCACGATAGTGTTGTGCGTAAAAAACCAAACAAACTTTTCAGATTTTGCTTCGACAGCCGACGTTCACGTGCGTTTAACAATCTTTGAAAAGGAGTTAGCTTTAATTATTTTGTGATATAAAAGTAGAACTATAATAGCCAGTGTTGTCAATATAAACCGAGTATTTTTTATCGGAGTACCAAAATATTTAGTCAACTCCTATTCTACTCAAATTCACAGGTACCATTCAGGTAACCGGCTATTTTTCAGAATAATCGGTGCTCAGGTATCCGGAGACAAAAATTGCGAGTAATAGGCAGGTAATGTCTATCTGCCAATTTATTGATTTTCGTAGCAACTGATTTTGTTTTCCTCTTACTTCTCTAACGTACCTTCAAAACGGCTTTAACATTTTTCTTCTCCAAACGTTTTAGGACGTAGCCAATTATCCATTGAGAGAACTTGTTTTTGATTAAGAAGCCTATTCTATAACTTTTAAAGATAGTGTCATTCCCGTTCCGTTGTCGTAGCACAGGTATAATATATGATAGGAAAGCTATGCAATGAAAAAATAACGAAAACAACATTGTTGTTAAAAATTATCGAATAGACTTCTAATTTCGGAATTGTTATATTCTTTAGAAATCAGACTAGTTTAAAAACTTAACTGACTAACTGATTGAATAACTTTAACACGCAATGTGTAGTGTTAGGCTACTATATTATATATTTTCTATCCAAAAAACAACTCCGTTAGTGTAACTGAGTTTTCTATTACTTGGGTATCAGATGAAAGACTCGGTTGTGGGAACAGAAAGATTCTCGTAAGAGCTTACTACTCAACTAATTGCTTTCAGTTATCTCAATCGAGTTTTAATGCAGCTGAATATTCAGACGAATATTTTCGATCAGTGTAGCGGAAATATAATTTCTCTTTAGCGAGTGTTTCATTTAGTCCCCGTCCAAAATTAAAATTTACCTGAATAAACATTTTTTTGTCGTGTATACATTCGTTTATGGATGTTAACGTAAAGCTACTACAATGATATATTACTACTACTTTGAAACGTCGTTTCCGTTTCTTCGAATAATTAATAAATGATGAATTAATAACGCATACACAACTAAAGAATCCCAATAATCTAGTTGCACCAAATTCAGCTGCAATTCTGCCAGCTTGTTTACACTAATCATAGTACTCAGTATTCAAAAAATACCCGAAAAATTTAGGTAGTATTCGAGTATCCAAATTCTGCCACCTTTGTGTATAAATTTCCATGAAAAGGGACTTCGCCGACATTAGTTTCTTATAAATCGTTTCTTATAAATTGTCAGTATTTTAAAATCGACAATGAGCTTCTCCAACTCTCAAGTTTTTACTGCAGTCGTAAGAAGAAGGCCAACATACGTGGTAATGAAGAGGATAAGAGTAAAAACTTTAATAAAAGAACACATGTTACATAAGAACGTCTTCGTAAATTGTATTAACGGTCCAGTTAAAAACTCTTGTCGCGCGAACCCTCCTTATATAGGTGGAGTCTGCTCGGAGTTTTTCCAAATACGGTTTGCGTGCTATTCGCAAAGCTATCGGCAATTAATCGTTCTTCGATTGGCTGACTCCCATAATGCATCCAAAGTGCGATCGTTGCAACAAAAAATCCATTGAAACTCCTCGCGAACGATCCCTCGAATTATACTGAGTCTTTAGTCTGAGTTCTTCTTAGAAGTTGTGAAGAATAGATCACTTTCAATATCACGAGCTTCTAACTAGCTTCTAACTGTTGCGATATTGATTTATAATACTACATATTGTTACACGTAGTATGAATCGCGATACGTGGAAATGTAAATCGCAAATTAATAGGCCAAGAATCGATCAGTCGCATGCTTATCTCTCGACTCAATCAGAAGACATGATGCGGGTATGCGTTATCGTGCCACTTAAACCGTAAAATGAAAAACGAAGTACGCTTGACAGTTCTCCAAAACGAGATACGCGTCGACATACGACGTACCGAGAGGCCTTAAAAGCGTCTTAAAATGTTTTAAAACGTCGCGTCTCACGCGGTGGAATTGTAAAAGTTCAGAATGGAGAAGCGCGAAGGCTGTAGCATAAGGGTGTTAATTAATTCGATATAAAACGGAGTCGCAATTGCCTCACTCGTCTTACGATATGAAGCCTGAAATTCATAGCAAATGTTAGCCGCGCTTAATTAATTCCCGCCAGTCTCACGGTTGATTCGGGCACACACGTATATTATTAATTCTCACAAATGCATACTTTTATGCACGCACATTCGCGAGTGTACACCTTTATGCGTGCATACATCCAAAAGCTCAAAGTCGTTAATTTCGTCGTACTTTTGTAGAAAACTGAAAATAACTGCACAGAGGTGTTGAATCGTTGCAAATAATATGGCCAGTCTTTTAGTGTGGACATTAACGTTTTTGTTAATGTAATTAATGCAGTTTAGTAATGCAGTTGTAGTCATTTGCAGTTCTGCAAAATAGTACTCGTCAAAGTAATTATCTACAATACTTGAAGGCATCTAAAACAAGAAAATTCACTTCAGTTGAATAAAAAAGATTAGTTGAATAAAAATGGGATTTTCGGAAGACGATGAATTCTCCGTAAGCGTTCTCCATTTCTTGATGATCATGGAAATTTTTCTCCTTCGAAAAGTTAACCAGATATTTGAAAAAGTGATAATCAGTGAAGGATAAGGTTTAATATATGTAAGAGAACTTTGTATTCCAAGTCCTTCAATTTTTGCAGCATATGACTGAGCGTTATCGTGAAGCAATAAAACATCGTGTCGATTGGTTGTCGCGTTGCTGATTATCTTTTACACAACATTAATTTCCTAACTAAGTATCCGTATTATTATTATTACGTAAATTTCTTGCAATGTCTCGATCTGTAGGCCTTAAACATGGCTCGACTGCATTCTTCTATTATTCATTATCAATAATATATTCCGAATATCCGTGCAGTGTATTTTAAGTTATAGCGTCGTTTATATAAGCACGATCTTAGGAAGTGACATCTAATTGTGTGTTTATTCGTTATTATTAGATGCATTACGCTTTTATAATCGATGTTAAAACCGTACAAGAAAATTGTAGGTGTTACTTTGTTAATTATTACTGTCTTTAAACTCTAGCGAAAATTAACTTCAGCTGTACATTAATATATATATAAGTTACATCGCAAATCTCGCCTGATATCGGCGTCTAAAAAGAATTGTAATCAAGCGTGGTCGGGGACACGCTTGCGAAAGAGGCATCTTAACGGGACGTACTTCGAAATTCAGCAGAATCGCCTGGAATGTTCGCAGACTCGCATTACGCGGTTACCGACTTTTGAACGTTAATGTATGCGCGTACATGATCCTATCGGCGTCGCGTCAGATCGGCGCAATGGGGATTTCTTTTTCGTCTGAAAAGCAAAAGAGAATTCGTAGAAAGGACACGGGCAGCGTAAGGGAGACGGAGAGAGGGGAGAGAGGGGGAGGGTAGAGGGAGATAAGGAGAGTGGCGGCTCGTTTTCGAATACGAATGGTCATCGACGGTGTCGGTTACTATAAATTGCGGAGAAAATCGTGTCTACCCGCTGTAAAGGGTGAAGTAAAGTAACGAATTAACGGCGCAGGGTGTGTCGCGAAGTGCAAAGTGCCGCGTTCTTGGTGTGCGTTTTCGAACTGCGTCGTCGCGGTTGCCACCACCGACGAGCCCCGGCCGGTCGACGTAAACGTGAATTTATAATGGCGTTGCACTTCGCAAACTACCTTTTAAGGAAGTTATAAGTTACGTTTGCCGCGAGTAACAAAGTAATGCCGATTGAAAAAATGTCAGAGTTAGCAGCGCGCAAAAAGGGGCAGGTTTCACGAAGATGAGTACGCAAGGGGCATAATTTTCGCTTCTTTCAAGATCCTTCCACATTGACGCGCGATCAAGAGAAGAAAACAGAATAGAATTACGCAAAGAATAAAGAGTGGGTGGGAATTCAGCCATTCGCGATAAAATTGGCTCAGACGCCGATCAAAAAATCAGGCACGCTTTTAGATCGAACAATGAGACATTTCGTATTATTTTTATACGTACCACGATATTGGAGAGAAAAAGGTCAGAAAGAACGACAGATAAATCAAAGTATAATATCTCGCGATATTAAAGTTTGACATGGATTATCTATACCTGTGAATAAACTTCGTTGGCCTTTCTTTTCGAGCAGTGGAAGTAAGCCGCATAATGTTATTTTCCATCGATACATGCTCTGGCACACTGAGTAAAAACAACTCTTTAAAGGCATTGCATAATCTCGCAACGTCTATATTTTACATTCTCTCTCCGGCCACGGTTACGGCGTAAGGTACAGTTAAGAGGATACTTGCAATTAAAGTTGCAATAAAACACGTGCGGTCTCGCTTCAGTAGCTCCTCATCTTCGTTTTAGAAAGCCGGCAGCAGCCGGGGAAAATGGCCGGGATACTTCACCGTTGCGAATTTCTTACGGATGTAACCCATTTCTTTGATACATTGACATTTTTCTTTCGACGTAATTGTCCCTATAAATCTCTCGGTGCGCGGCACGATTTACATGCTCACCGGCACACAAATTGCCCGGTCGTAAAGGCTGCCTTTTCAAATTCGAATTGCGTCCGTGTCGAATAAAACAAGCATAAGATCTCTTTAATAGCCGCCACCTCTCGAATCGTGATGGATATCCCGTCATTATGACCGATGTCTTTACCGCGCCAGCATTTTTGTAATGGCGTTGCTGGAAAATTTACAATTACCTAATGCATATTGTGTATCGGCAACGTGTGCAAGACTTACCGCTGTTCCGTAGCTTCGACGGCTTAGCGTATCGGTAATCTGTAATTAGAAACAGAAAAAACGTCATTGTTATGTACGAGCGTGCCTAATGATCGCTTTTTGCGTCGACTTTTTAGCTCTCAACTCTTTAATAAGGCATTCCTTGCGAGAACGTAAGGGTTAAAGGAATAACTCAGCCTAGAGGGTGAAAGTCTTACGGACTACCGGCTGCGCGCTGCTTGACTCCAGAAAGGGTTGGGAAAGAAAGATACCTTATTGTTTGCGCTGTGAGAAAACGCCGAAAAAAGAATTCCTTCTCGACGACAACTCTTTCGACGTCTGCCGATACTGCCGTCGGCGCATTGCGATTTCACCGGCAATACGTGACAACGCGCTCGCAAAGAACGCAACTTCTAACGTTGAAGGAGATCCGAGACGAAAATGATTTGCCTTTACGTTACGCCGCGTCCAAACGTAACCACATCGAGGCTGAGGATATTTCCGCGGCGGAGGCAATCTCGCGCGAATAATAGAAATTGACGCAGCAACGCGAATTAATTGCTCGTTGCTACTCGGCACCGTAAATATAATAGTATCAGTAACGTCGCGTGTGCAGTGCTTAATAGAAAGTTCAATTAAGAGATTATGTGTCAATGAGAGGCAATTGTGTGAAGGCTGCAGACATTTAAGTGTAATCACCGGCGTCACTTTATCGCCGTAGACAGATGAGAACTGGTGCGTCCATGTGTTATCCTACGGGCGAGGCTCTCTATTGCGGTGTCTCCATCACGAATCCTTTGCGCGAACGATTTATACGTCCGTTGGCATATCCAAGGTAATCTCGGCGCATTCGCGACGATCGTCATGTTTTCGTGAGTCGCGACGTAAATCTCCGAATCGGCATAACGCTGACTCGGCGGATCATTACAAAGCATAAATCCCGCGCGAATAAATGCAAATTGTCTCACCCGAGTAAGTCGTAAATCATGGAAGAACCGGCGCTGGACTCGCGCTATTATTCCGGAATGTTAAAGCATGTTTGTTTCCCCTGAAATATTTAAGTCGCTAATTGCGATATTATAAATGCACGGAATTAATTCGCGCGCCTGCAAATCTCACACGTCCTCGCGTGCGGCCAATTGGCTCGCGTGAGTGTTCGTCCGTTTGACTCGTCGTTTCCCCTTTCTTCTTTTCGTCATTTAATTTTCACGGTGAAACGTCGACGGATAAGAGTGGACGTTTCTCATACGCTAATAGTTTGCTAATAAAGCGCGGCAGTCAGCGTGATTATAAACGTCGCCGATGTTGCCATAACTTAACGCAACGTTAACCTACAACGCGGCATTTTCCCTTTCCTCTCATATTTCTCCATAAAACCTTCCTTGCTACACGCGCTAATAATTCTTTTTTCTCTTTGTATGAATCTTTTTTATGAGCCTGCGATGATTGAGCTACCTCAATATTCAAATAAAGCACACCTACCGACCGTGGCAGAAACTTCATTTCCTTTTCAGCTTTATAAATACGGCGCGAGCAGATACTTCCCACACCATCGAAATCCGCAGTAAAAGACTTCGACCGCTATAAAATCACGATATATAATCACTGAGAATATTAATTGCCTCAATATGCTGCGCAGTGACGTCGTCTATGCTCGGCGCGGGGCTCAAAATTACTCGAAAATCCTATCATTTCTATACAGAGTGCTTCTTTTAACACATAGGTATAATTTTAGAAGCGAGCGCAAAGAAACCATGAGAGTAACTTATGCAAACGGTCGTTTTCGTCTGTGTGAACGCGCGGGTAAAAGCATCGTTAACAATCATGTGAAGTTTCTAATTATTAGGTTCTTGTTTTCCCCTTCCTGAACTTTGTTCGCGACATTTTAATAAAATATATTAAGCACGAGGGGAGTCAGGGATAATGCACGTTAGGTGTCTTCATCTTCATACAACATAGTGGCCGACGTAATGGCAGTAACGTGTAACTTCTGCAATAAAGCATAGTAAACGACAATTTCCAAGACCTAGATAACCTACGACATGAGGCCCCCGCGAATTTATTGCCGCTTCTCGAGCATTGTTTACGTCTCGGCGGGGGACATAAATCCTCATTCTAAAGCACCACAAACCGTCTGCACCTACGGTTTGCGCATCCCCATTTCCACGTGCTTCAATTTTCTCAGACGGTCGCACACGTCTCTGTGTGTCCCTGATCAAATGCATATCAACAAAAAAAGAAAGAAGAAATAATGTGAAATACAAAACAAATAAATAAAGCTTCCGTTGCACCTGTCGCGATGTAAATTGTCCTGCAATTGTTATGCATTCTTTTGATAACTTAGTGGTTAGGCAGTCGATGTTTATAAGGCCACCAACTGCACAATAAAGTCTCGTTTTTACGGACACTTCTACTTCGAAGATTACGAGCTACGACGAAGCTAAATCTGAAGCATTTCTTCGCACGCAACTTTCAAAGCTACACTAATTAATGGCACAGTCATCGAGTAGGTAAATAAAAATTCCCCGCTCACATTCTTAATTTGCGTCTATACGAGCATTGTATTATCTTTCTGAAGCATCGCACACAAGCATACACAAGTAATATGCAATAAATAGGACTCCAACCGAATAAATTATCATAATCGACAATCGATACGCCCTATCGTTTGCTTGTACAGACAGCTCTCAATCTTTTATAAAGAACCTTCGTGAACATAACTATTTTAGGACGGTGGATTTTCGTTCCACCGGCGTTTACACGCTACACGCACGACGGACAAATATTGTGTACACGAGAAATATGAGTCGACGTCAATAAATGCCGTTCCCTCCTACAAAATGCTTTCTACCTTTGTAACGGAACATTGATAGGTTCTACACAAATTAACTGAAACTGAACGAAATTCTAATGATCCGAGTTGACTGGAATCCGTAGTTAATGGACGTTTTCCACATTTGTACACACATTTTTATCGCTGACCTACCAAATATATTGCGTAGTTTAGTGCTGACGTGCGCGTGATGTGATTGCGCCTATAAATAGAGAGGCTTCTGTATGGTTAACGTTATCTTTCTACCTTCGCTAAAAGGATGCCAATGAAATCTTAGAGGAGAAATTATGAAAAGTACTCAATATATAGCGGAGATAGGATATTCTGAAATATCTCATGAATATAGCAATGCAAAAACATCTTATAGATATACTCGTGAAATATCGCAATATTTCGTAAATATTCCAGGAGAATTCCGAACGCTATATCGTAATCGTCTCAATAAGAAAGTAATAGTATTGCTCTCCCATGCTGACAAAGCGCACTGGAGAATCTATTACGCAGAAAAGAGAAAAAGATTGAACTGAAATGTAAGGTAACAGAGAAGGATATCTCTGTAATTGTTAATGGTTAGAGGAGAAATACAATTAGCCACTTTTGAATAAAGCCAACGTTTCTCAAATGTTAAACATAGCTATGTTAACAATTATAAACAAAAAGGAATATAGTAAGACTGTAGAACTGTAAAGCAAAAAAGTAACTAATACTTCGATAAAAATATTTTTAGTTATTTCGCAGTTGTCCTAAAGGTTGTACGTGACGTTTACAATATTGTTGAAATGTGTAATAATTAAAAAATACGGAATCTTCGTGATATTATACAAGATTAGTTTCATATCAACTAAGAAGAATTCTCATACATTGCGAATATTTAAATAATAATATGGTATATTGAGCGTAAAATTAAATAGGAATGTACCGGAAATTAAAGAGGAAAAAACTGAACTGTCGTCTGAAATTCCCAAAAGTCAAATGTAAGAATATCTCTGGACGAAAGTAGGTCGGTCGAATTGCCACCGCATCAGCACAAATCCAATCGCTCGGTTTTATATTATTGCTTCTCTGCCGAATAAAGCGAAGATAGCAAGCATTCAGCAACGGGAAATAGATCTTACAAAGATCCTGACCGATAATATAACATAAGGAAAGACTGGATTTACCATCGCGCATCGATTGTATCGTAAGAGTGTTTGCTGAAACGAGTCTCATATAAATCGGCGGAGCCATGAGACTGTGAGAAACCGTGTCGCATCGGTTTAATCACGAGGGGATGGAAGAACGCGACGATCGGCCATATTTAAACAGAACCAACCCGATCAGGTCGCCGCCGAGGTATACTCGACTCAGCCATCGCGATTTAGCGGCAGCCGACCGTAGGGACACAAAGGAAGAGGGGTTCGAGGAGATCCAACGGGGGCAACAACGTGGAGGAAGAAGGGAGGGGGTTGAAAGCTACCCCCCTGATTCTCCAACGGTTCCCAGAATAATCCGGCGTATAAATTGGATTGTTGGTGGGACGTGGAAACTGAACACAGCGAATAGGGAAGAGAAGACGAGAGGAGCTACACGTTGCAATCGTGAAGCGGGAAACACATAAATGCGCGAATACTCGCGCACGTATACTTTGTAATACGTGTCCGACAAATACATCGTACCTGCTGCGTACACACAACACACACACACATACACATATACGCGCATAAACACGAGGGCGCGCATACGCACGTGTATAAATACGTATACAGAGATCTGTTCAAGCGCGTCGTGATTTCGGCTGCAAATTCAACGTTGCAATAGCGCCACGTGGAGTTACGTGAATTTGCGTGGATTTTCAGATAGATGAGGATACGCGGAGGACGCGCCACCCTCGTATGTGAGTTTGCACAAGTTCGTGGTACATAGGGACTCGTCGGTGAGCAAACAAAGTCGTACGGGACTATCGTGGTTTTGGTTGCAGGCCCAATGACGTCGCGGCAGAAGAGAAAATACGGGGACGCCGAAATCAGCGCACAGGGTGGAAATAACAACGGGACGAAAATTTCAGTACGTGTATTTCTTCCGCGAATTATTTCGACTGGCGAACAAATGGACTCGTTTATTAAGAAAAACCGCATCGTCTACATTTCATTGAAGTCGAGTAAGTGATTTTCCACCCCGTTTTTAGTGTATCGTAAAATGGTAACACAGTGGTATTCTTTTGTGACTATAAATAGGGAGAGAGAGCACAGATATTCTAAAAACATTAGATGATTTATGAAACAAACCATTATCTTAGGTCAATGGTAATGTGCAACGACATAAATCTAAGCTACCACACATAAGCCTATAACTCTTATTTATCGTCCTGTACAGAGTCGTAGCTACTATGTAATAATTTGTTCCCTTCTGGGTATCCTTTTTTCATACAGAATGATATCTAGAATGCGTAATTTAATATGAATGTAAAAGAAAACTCACAGATTATCTATTATGGACAAATCAAGCCAGAAAATTTGACACACTGTCCAGAGAAAAACGCAAGTGAAGATATTTAAACACGTCGGGTATAAATTGGCGCTGCAACAACAGGGAACATTTAAAACAGCGGGGCTTCTCGCACAGAGTCAGCTAATTAATCTTTCCAGATGATCTTTTGCTAACGAGATCAGGCACAATGTGCAAGCTCGCGAGCCGTAACCGGTCTCACATGGAAACATAATACGTGAGATACATAATACGTGAGATACATAATACGTGAGAATCACTAGATAAACATTGCAACAAATTAGTTCAGCGAGCTATTTGCAGGACAACAATTTCTTTTATGTAGTAAATGCACTCGGTCAAGTCAGATTAAGTTAGATTACGTCAAGTTAATATTAGTTCACTCCCCTTCTCAAACAACATCTTAAGGGAACCACGCCCTATCAAGTAAACATTTACAGACATGATTGTACATATCGTCCAGCTAATCACTGATTTCCGGTACAATGCATCATCAACTAGTTTAATATTCAACAACACATATCTAATCAAATCACTTAATCTAAATCACTTGCCAAATTTATTAACCGGCAACTAAGCGTGTTTAATTTCAATGAAGAACAATTGGTGAACTGTAATTAGATACATATCATTATGTCACAATGTAGGAACTACCAACTAGATTATTCATCGTTATGTAACTCAAAAATCGATATTTTGAGATACGTCACGTTGAGAAAATGGCAGCGATGGTGGCGCATGCGTATTTCTGTGTGATGTCGGGTTCTCTTATAATAAATTCAACGTGCCAGAGAAGGTATGTGTGTATATGTGTGGGCGCGGGCATCTAACCCAAATAGATAGTTCCTTCAGAATAGCAATACGTTGTTTTGTCCGCTCGATAATTACATACGCCCTCGTTCCTTTGGACTATAGTGGCGAGGAACGTAATATATGTGAAATATTTTCTCCCTCTTGTCCTCACGAGTATACGGAAACAAAGGCATCTTATTTTTGGAACTTCAGCTGCTTACATATAGATAGAAAAATCGATATTCGCAGGCTCACATTTACATATCCCTCTCTCTTGTCAGGATTTATGTATTATATACTAAGTTATCGATGTTTTTGATCACATATTTAATTTCAGTTCACTTTACTTACGGAATGACAAGTGTTAGCTCGATATAATTAAGAGTTAAATGGTTTAATACTATTTTAATAATTTGTATCTTTTTTAAGAACTCAAAATAGTTTAATAATAAAATCATATTTAATACATAATTAAGCGACATGTATTTTCACTAGATGCTTTCGTCAACTGTAATGCCTCGGCCTTTTAATTACAGGAAATATTCAAGCTATATATTCTAGGAAATCATAACATTTTCAGCATGTGCCAAGTTTTATAGCGCTAAGAGAAGATGTGAAGTTACTAAATTGAGATGATAATAGTTTAAAACTGAAATACAGAAGCCTTAACCACGTGTGAGCAACATTAACCGCTTAGCTGACAAGAATTTGAATTGGAGTGTGGCCAAAATATGACTATAAATTGCATAAATATAGCACATCCAAATTTGTTTAAGATATAATGACTCCGTAAATAGTACCGACATGTTGACAGTGATAATATACTTAAAGCAGATGAATTTCTCGTTTCACTCTTCACGAAGTTTATCCGAAACATATGTACATATAAAAATAATTAATGTTTGACGTTAAAACTTGCATCTACAGGAAGATATAATTACAAAATATGAAAGTAACTACCTTCTCCTGGAGAATCAGAAGCAAAATGAATTGTATGAATTGTATAAGAAATCATTAAGCGAATCTTTAATTAATTTGAAGTTCAGTGTATCGTGTAATTAAACGAGATCTGATCTTAATCGTCCTGTTGGCTATTCGCTTCAGTAATTTACCACAATAAAATTAAGTTGCAACCGCATCTCTTAACTTATGTATTGTTCAAGTATTGAGCGACTAACACATTCTAGTTTCTCGAACTAAACTTTCACGTTGACGTAATCACAAAAATGTCACACCTTTGGAATGTAGACCGTACATACGAGTAGCAACCACGTTCATACGAGTACATATCTTTTGCCGGCCCGGATACCATATGTATGATACTTGTTGTTTATTCACGAGAAGATGTTGTCTCCTTCTTCGCCGTCTTTTTTTATTTACTCGTCGATACCACCTCATCTCTCGCACCGCCCGGAGACCGCCCTCTCATTTTCCTTCGCTTTTATAAAATATAAGCAATTTCATACTTTCTGCCCGACTCCCGAGCGACCTGCCGGGTATATTTTTACGACGCGGCACTCCGGATTTTGCCAACTTTCCAGCGTCGCCGCGTCTTGCCATTTTACTGATAGTTCTTTGTAAAAGAAACGTGTAATCCCCGGCTGCTCGAAAAAACAGGCATCCTTTTATACCGGTAACTTTATCAAGCTCTACTCTTTTCAAGTTAACATCGGAAGAGATTCCGTACACTCTGAGAACAAAATCTTTGGTATTTTCCACTATAATTGCACATTGAAATAATTATAGTCAGAAAAATACTTTACCATTATTAATAATAATCTTATATTACTACTATTACTTCTTTGTTAGAACAACAAAAAGTATAGTTGACGCCAAGAATAACTATTTAATTAAGTAAATTAAATTTTTGTGAGATTAATCATGTTATTTTCAGAATAAGAGATCAAACTCATCGGTAATTAACGGTTAATGTAGGTACGTTCTCTCGCTATAAATGTAATAATATAATATAATATAACATACATTATATTATATTTTATAATATAATATAATAAGCAATTATATTATATTTTATAATATAATATAAAATACATTATATTATATTTTATAATATAATATAATATACATTATATTATATTTTTATGAAATGATTTTGTCTAAAAATACATTACATCCTAACATTAAATCATAAATCAGGAAATCTTTGCTTTTTATTTCGTCATTTAATGTCCTTCTCAAAGTTGTCAAAATTACAGAAATTGCACAGAAAATAAGCTCTTTTATGTATAAATTATCTATATATATATTACGTATCGCGAGCTTCGACACATGTACCGCGTTACATGCTATAAAGTTCTCTTTCACCAAGGGCGCGTCCGCTCTGCAGTCTTCAGTTCGTTCACATATCGAAGATAAACACGAAAAAAAGAAAGGTACTCTTAATACTCGATTCGTAGTCCAGCTCATTTCAATGCCGTCTCCGACAAGTCTCCGCCATACACGCCTAATTCGCGCTGCCAGTCACGAATAGCCTCGTTCATTCTAATTTTCTCCAAGCGCCCCTGATTGGAGTCTACGACGAGCAATTTAATCCCACTTCTCGTACACCCTCCACTTACGAATCCATTCCATTGCAATATGCATCTTGCACCTGCATCCACGCCCACGCTATTAGTAACAGACAACTCAAGAAGTCTGTCCGTGCAAAGTGCTCTCGTCGGTAATGGAATATAATAACGATAAAAGGTGAAATATCCGAACAATGTACTCTTTTCGCAACAATTTTCGTTCATGCATTGCATATTCGATACGTACACGTGTCTGCTTTTGATAACCGGAGTTTACCATTTGTGCATATTATCGTCGTCTAGTCGTTTAACGGTTATCAATGATTTTTCAGACGAAAAGAGTCGTAACATAATTGTTTATACGACATGCATCGGCTATAGTTAGGAGAAAAGTACTTTTTAACCGCAAATTGTTAAATTGGTTTCCTGCTGTTCGCGTAAACGTAGAACAGTTACTAAACCGATTTTAAATAGTCGTGTAAACGTAATCATCAGTAAGTTGCTACTATGTTGTTCTAAAACATTCTAATACTTATATGACAATAGATCAATGCAAACAAGATTGCAGCGTACGAGCATGTAACATGAAGTAAAAAAATTTTTTATTCGCATTACTACACATCGTACTATTTGAATAAAAAATCATGCATGAATCAAACAGACTAGACAAACTAATCACTTTTTTCTCGCTTAGGTCAATCCCATTGAATCCCAATTTCAACAATACTCGCGTTATTAGCGTGGAGCAACGTGTAGCACCTGCGCGAAAGAAGTTTGAAATAACGGGAGCTCCCTTTTTGCAGGAAACACAAAAGAGCTGGGCGTAAAGGCAGACAGGGAATCATGGTTCCGTTCTCTCGCTGAACTATGAGCGAGACCGGGAGATTATCTCACCAGACGGCGAAATGGTAAAAGTTGGAGCGCTGTGCGTGCCAGGATAAGAATGTACGAGGGTGGAGAAAGTCACAGAGAGGTTTCCAAGACCTTTCCTCCAGCCCTGCAGACGCAGCTGTGTGAAAACTGCAATGACACGCCCTCCTCTCTCCCTCTCTTATTCTCGCCTCTCTCTCTTTCTTTCTTTCTCTCTCTCTCTCTCTCTCTCTCTCTCTCTCTCTCTCTCTCTCTCTCTC
>NW_022639463.1:2037995-2043274 GCF_010583005.1 Odontomachus brunneus
CTCTCTCTCTCTCTCTCTCTCTCTCTCTCTCTCTCTCTCTCTCTCTCTCTCTCTCTCTCTCTCTCTCTCTCCGCACCTTCGTCTTCTACTTTGAAAACGTCGACGGGGACTCACGTAGGGTAGGTTTGGCTACCAAGGCACGGTCGATTTGGAAGTTGAGACCCTTGCCACCAGCTTCGGCCGAGCGGAGGGGATGATGCGGACGTCGATGCTGGCTCCTGCTGGGGCCTATGTACACGTCTGAACAAACTGGTATGACTGAAGCTCGTATACGCTGCTGGTAGATGTGTACCCGGCAAGCTTGTGTGCGCGCTCAAGGCGCTTGTGTAACTCAAAGACGTGAACGTCCATGTTCGCTCCTGGTGATAGTGCAGCTGATTGTGTAGGTAGTCTAGGCACTTGTGTCAGCTCTTAAGACGGGCGTGGATGCTAGTACGCAGTCGTGGTAGTAGCAGCGGTTGCTTCAACGTGTTCGCCCCTCTAGTTCTGGCAACTCCACAGCATCGCGCTCAGATCGATACGTGGCCCCGGTTTATCTATTCGGCTGGAGTTTGACGTTGCAAGCACACTTCACGTATTTTCTCCGTACATAAAAGTATGGCCCTCTCATTGCGCTTGTAACACGATAATCGACATCGAAATGTTTGTGTTCAGTTTCTCGGATAGTTTCATTTCGTGACTTTCCTTACGTTACCGAAATTCTTGTTAAAATCTGATGAAATACTATATCTATATTGTATTCACACTTATGTCGTTTATCATGCTCTGAAGAAGCAAAAGTAACAAACTTTATCGGACTATATGAGACTTATTTACTGCATATAACGCTTTAACGAACGAAGAATTACGTGCAAAAAGTATTGCAGCGTGTATTATCGTCTCAATAGCGACTAAGGCTCGCAGTCACGCAACAAATCGACCTTATCAGTCGACCTTGTCAGACACGAATTGGCAATTTTATCGTTCATCATGAGAACCTATCTCTTTTATTGGTACACTGATCTCTTCAGCTGCCTAATTTAACGAGAAATGAATCGATAGCTTTAGGGTAAATTAGGGCGGGTAACGTTACCCCGATATCGATGGCATCCTAATAAGCTCTACCTACATAATTAAACTAATTACTGTATACGTTCGTCGGGATCGGCACCTAAAGATGTAAAGGTAGTATGTGGTAATATGCATAATGAACGCATTTGGTTCTGATAATGAACGCATTTGGTTCTGTCGCATTTGCGTCTTTCATCCTCCGACGAAGGGATAATTTTGCCCATACCCACAGATAAGACCCCAAAAAGTTTCACCGTCTTGCAGCGAAGTAAATGACAAAGTAAATAATTGGGAAGTCTTATCTGATGAAATTAGTGCAGGAATTTGGTGAGTCGTCAAATGGCGGAGAAACTTCAATACTTTGATAATGATACATATTCACGTATAAATTATCATTAATTCCTTCAATGTTTATTAGAAAGCTGTGTTATTAGAAGGCACGAGAGGCAAAGTTAATGGAATTCACTGGAAAAATAGTTACAGCAATAAATGCCAATAACTTGCAACGAAAGGTAAGTGTAAAAGTTCTTTTTCGTCAGATTTTTGTAACAAGTAAACAAATATATAATTTTATACGTGCTACTGAATACGTATTGCGTGAGTACGATTACAACATATAATTTTGCATTATGTGATACGTAACATAATACGAAAAATAATTATAACGAATGTAGCCAAAGTTAACGTGACGCCTATTTTGACAATTGGAGAGAAAATTCGTTGTCAGTGTCGCGAAAATATGCTTGTGTCGTACTCGGAATAAATAAATAAATTAGTAAGCAATGAGTCTTATCCGGAGGGATTGTACGGGAATCTGATGTTATATTAGGCAGCCAGGAGGACCCGAGAGCTCTCGGATATAAAAAGTACGCATTATGTGAGCTGTCCAATGGGAAGCCACCAGATGATGATGTACAAAAAAAAAAGAGCAGCGAGAAACGGAGAAGCTGTGGGGATTATCGACCAAGGAGAAAATCGTCGCGGTTTCTTATGGTACGGGTTCGAGTTTTGCTACAAGGCGTTGGCGCTTGATTGCCGATACGCACAGGCCATATGGTCAAGCAAGAGAATGTTCCGCAGAAAAGAAGGAATAAAGAAAAGAGAAAGAAAATGGCGGGCTGCGTAATGCAACTATCCTACCCTCGTTGGGTTTGATAAGTTTAGAACTCTCTCTCTCTCTCCCTCGAACTTTTATCGACGGCTTAGCTTCTTCCACTTGTGTACCGCATATAGACACGCTTGAGACAATAATAACTGGCCGCTTCTCGAAGAGTAGAGCAATATTGCAAGATATTTTTAGTTGTAAACACACTTTCCGCATACGTCACTGTTCTCTTTAAATATAAGCCATTCGCGTGCAGGATTGACTGAGTAGTGACTTTCGTCACTCGTGCAATTAGATTTATGTTGATGGCACCGCTCGGGTGACGTGAATTGCAGCACAGAAGGAAGTCTTATTGTACGCGTTACGAACGTGCAATCACTTCTATTAAACATGTAAATTTCTAATAAACTTCAGAGTTTTTGGCAGGCGCTGTTCAACCATCCATCTCTGATACAAAGTCATCTAACAAAAAGGCGGATAAAAAATTAAATTCCCCTCGTTTGTGTTCAAAGTTTCTTGATCCAATTTTCGTGAAGTAACCGTGCCAAAAAATCAGTTTACGATTATTACGTGTTCTATAGAGTTTCGGTATAAATAGCCGGGGCTACATAACACAGTGCTCCACTTTTGGCATGCTCTCTTAAATCACGTTCTTCTGCGACGGGTCTAGACTCATTTTAATACCCTCCAGACGAGAATGTTACAGTAACTCAACTCGCTTGTAACGAGCGCGTGTATAACGGTTGCATCTTCCAGCAAATGTTTACGAGATCCATGAAACGACGCACGTGTCGACCACCCGTGCTTCGAGCGCGATCTCAACTAAAATTTCGCCACTTTCAGCCGATCTCCACATTGTGAGACTGTTGACCTATCCAAATGTCTGCGAATTATGAGAAAGGCAACAACAGCAAACAGTTGTTACTCGCGCATCTTCGATCTCGGTTTTGCAGTCGAAGTTTTTGAATCAGGAATACGTATCCGAACGACACGCTTTACGCCTTATAATTAGCATTTCCTTTACAACGTACTTCGCGAATTGTCATTCCTTTCACGCTCTTGTAGCAGGCTCGAGAGAAAATCGATCTGTTGCAACAATTACACGATAAAGGTATACGCTTCGTGAATGCTAGGCAGGCAGCCAAGTGAATAACCCGGCGATGCTGCGCAGATACAATTACAAGCGTGCATTGTCAACCCGTGGGCAATCGGCCAGAAAAATCGGCTAATGTCCAGAAACAAGTAACCCTCTCGTGGTGCAGCGACCGTTTGATTCCAGTTTAGAGCATCAACTCGGTAATTTTATAACATCGTAAATAAGACGCGTCTGTATTGAGTTACGTGTCAACTCCTTCCACTTCGGCTCTCCGACGTTTTACACGAAACCGAGATAGTAGGGGTAAAAGGAAAGTAGGAATGAGCGGTTCATTGGATCTTCAAAGCTCGACGATTCAGAGGATCCGTTCAAGCTGGTTGTTTATCCCCACAGCTTACCTGGACATCCCGCGCAAGTTATCCGATACTTCTCTTCGTTCTTTTGCCGTCGCTTCAAATTCAGCGACAGAAAGCCGAAGAGGATCTTACGAGAATGTCTGATAAGAATAAATTGGACCTTCTCGAAGCGCACCAATCGCGAACAACGCAGGAATACATTTTATAATACGCATATATAATCGTAACGCTCATTAAATAGAAATTCCATTCTTTCTACTTTTATTACGTTAAGTAATGCCTGAAACCAGTATACTGCGTTTAAATTGGGTCCAGTAGGATAAAAGGATAAAAGGATAAAAGGAAGTATCGGCCGTTTCGTGGAGAAGAATCGTCCGAACTCGGAAATTTCAGGAAAGAGTCTAGAAATCACGATGCTTCTATTCGATACGGTCCCGAGCGAGACGAGTGTACTTAAGAGATATGTGAGAGAGAGAAACAAGTATTACGGTTACTGCCATGTTTACGTTTACGACTTCGATTAAGCATGAGCTCTTTTATGCCTGTAACGTTGCGAGTACCATTAAACCCAACACATTACATAATATTGTCCGTTTCCTTTCATGTCCTTCTACATAGTCATTATAATTATCATTATTTATTAATTCAACTCGCAAATTGGTAAAGTGACGGAAGGAACGCTACACTGAGAGAAAAAAATAGTTGGAATAACTATAATCTCACTATATTTTATAGTTCGTTTTGGCCTCAAACATATATTTATAGTTCATCTAAACATGAAGATATAGTAGAATAAACACAGATTTATAGTCACCATCTTATTACTCTATATATATGGTAAAGCACCTTTTGGGAATATAGTTACATGTACCTATATTTGCCAAATATTCCAATTGTATTGACTATATAAAATAGTTAATTTCTCTTACCACTCAATATTTGCCACCTTACCATATTTTTTACTTCAAATAATTATAATTCTTGGTAAAAATTTTACACGGATCAGTTATACTATACTTATATTGTAAATATTACAAATATTATGGTAATATTTACTATAAAAATTATATTCCTAACTATAATATTTTTACTATGCCATTATAGTTCCAAATATCACACATTTTTCTCTCAGTGTAAATCACGGTTTTATACTGTCTATCTTAAATTTCTATGTAACTAAAAATAACAGAAATATTTCCGGTACAAGTGTTTTGCGCAATCACGCAACACTTTGTGTTTTTTATCGGAGCAGATAATCTTGTCGATGAATTGTAAAAAACCACTTCCAAGAACCATAATTGTGCTATCAATGAAATCGATCCTCTGGCATGCACTGCATCGCATGCATGACGTCGTTGTTAAAAGCATATCTGACGCTCGCGGAGATGGAATGGTATTTTCGTGATGTTCATGAAATATTTATCGAACAATAATATATGCATGCGACGATGAAGTACGAAGATACATCACGATACAACACTTATAACTGCGTAACAGCTGTTTGTCACGCAGCTGCGTGTGATCCTTCATGCCGGCTACGGAAATTTTCGTTTCTCTCCGAGAATAGAAACTTTATACGAAATTGTATGTAACATGTAAATCCCGAAGCAGATACCGACTGGGAACAAGAGCTTCATCTTCCGAAGAAAGTCTCGCGCATAGAGATTGTGGG
>NW_022639463.1:2043304-2105751 GCF_010583005.1 Odontomachus brunneus
GGGGGGGGGGGGGGTGCGGGATCTTCTCTTCTCCAAATTACCAATCTTGCCTCGGGGTTTGCAGTCCAGACAGAGGATATGTACGACCGCACGTGTGTGTATACACAACCGATGTAGCGTGCACGCACACGTAGCACACGTAGCAAAACGGGCGCGTGTACTCGCCCACCTACGGCCAGGCTAACTGCTTCGGAATCGACGGGGGAAAGAAGACCGGCCATCATGAATTCCTGCCGTGACTTTTCTTTGCAAACGTTTTCGCGCGACGGCTCGGGATATCTGCCTGCGTTCATTTACTCTTTTATCCGACGAAATAAAGTCGCGGATAACTGAATGTAATAAACACGCCGACATAATTATCCGGGTCCGAGATGTGGATAAGGTTGCCCCGCTGTCCTTTAAAGTACCGCGATGCCTTCGAGGTAGGGTTACTGTAAATTTTCGTTTCGTGTTCTGTGTCGACCTGGCTCGCAAGCGTACATCCGCAGGAAAAGTATCGAGAATTTAATATTTCTACCGGTATACGTCGCGTTGAGAGAAAATAAAGGAAGACAGTACAGAGGAAGCATGCGGGATTGTATCAATACGTAGCATTTTTCTTGCCTATAACTTAACCGGTTTAGATCCTTTCAGATTATCCTAGATACCACCATTGCATTATCGTAATAGCTGAATTTTTAATGTTATAAATATTCCAGAAAAATGCAAAATAGTTTAATCGTCAGACTTGAAAGTTTACTTAACGAATTTTAACTGCATATTTTAAAAGAATATGTTCATTATATGATAAACAATTTTTTATTCTGTATTTTAATAATATGAAACATCATAACTTTATATTAAGTCGTTTTAATACAATTAATGTTATGAAACTTTGCTTTTTAGTACGCGACTTGAAATTTACATAATATCGAAATAAGTAATGTTAAAAAAAACTTATCTGTGCCAGAGTAATATTTATTGACACGATCACTAATTTGTATTTTAACAATAATTAATTTACATGCTTGATAAGATATACGAAATATTGTTTAAATATAATACAATATTTTATATATGTATATATTATGAGAAAATTAACATAATTTTATATTATTTACTAAAGAAATGTAGAGCCAATATTCAGATAGTAGAATGATGAATCGCAATAACGTCACTAAGGATTATGCTAGAAAACACAACATTCTCAACCTATCTAGTTACCTATTATATAAAGATTTTGCATTCTAAAACGTATCCAAAAATGCATGTATTGTTCAGAGCATGTATCATGAATTAACTAATAATGCCAACGTTATTAGTTATCCAATTAATTTATATTCTATGGTTATATGTATTCTATAAATATATGTTATAGAGTTAGAATAATTTTCATTACGTTATTACTAATAGATATCTCTTTTAACACATTGTTGAATCATTGTCGAATCGATTACGAGAAAACTCGAATTTTGTTAGTTGAACATTGTTGCCCGAGGGAGGAAGTCTACAAGTTATCTTATACTTTAACAATAATCGAACAAAACCGAAAACCAAGATTAAATAACATTAAAAACAGTCAGTCAACAATGTGTTAAAATCTAAAAATCTTAAAATTGCTGTTAACATAACTTAGCTATGACACATAAAAAATCTACATTAAATATATATAAATAAATATGTACTGTGTAGTCATTTTCAATGCACAGTTCACATATAATTATCATTGCTACAAATACAAACAAAATATGTTCGTTAATTAACCATAAGAATGTACGTTTTGATGGTCGGCAAGAATGAGCACAGTTCTAAGCAGTAGAGACATCTATGGGACAAGCTCTGAAGCATGAAGTTGCGAGAACAGCCGACAGAGCGCAGGATTAACCGTTTCTCTGATGGCTGCCGGTAGGACTGCACGGATTGGCTCAGTCAACGTCGGCCATCATGAATTCCAGGAATAGAAGATTACATAATGAAAATCATGATGGCCGACACAACCACCAATGACGTCAAGAGGGTGGTGCCTAATAAAAATCGGTGTGTCGGTAAGATGGCGTTGCCACAAGGGCAGACATGCTGTTGCTACTATATGAAAATTCTTCGATCGCTAAGGGAAAATACGCGTAAAACTGCACGTTGCTCTAAATCAGTATTTATGAACGCAGCTGCCCCGCAGCAAAAATTAAAAGAGAGAAGACAGGGTTATATATGAAATTAAAAAGAAAAAAATATGTAATGTTAAAAAAAATAACAATCTTTTATAAAAATACTATCAACAAGTGTAAGTATTGCATTTACATACGTACACGTGTAAACAACACAAATTCACTTTCATTCTAAGCGTAATGTATAATCCTGTTACTCAGGTGGTATGTAAATAGCTCAACAGGACGGCAATTATTACGTCGTTATTGGGGGAAATAAAATGAGAAATTAAAATGAGGTCAATGTGCCTGCAAGTAGTAAAAACAATAAAGCGACGCGAGACATAAAACCCTCCACGGCCGATACTCACCGTGATCTCAAGTGGGGGCACGCAGAAGGTCCGCGTGTAAAAACTTTTATGATCACAGTCAATAAAATGACGTAACCTAAGTGGTCTACGAGCGACGGCGTGACGTCACAGACCGGAAGTTACGCGTAAATGCCACGTGGACGGATAAGGGGGGTAGGGGACAAATGACGTTGAGGGGTAGGTGGAGGTTATGCGGGTGCAAGTGAGACAGAATCAGTAAGAGTGACTGAGAGAGTGACTGGGAAGAAGAGAGGAAGTGAAAGGGAGACAGAGCTGGTTGATGGTTTACGACATTCTGTTGATGGTCGTAGTGGCGTAGTTGTGGCGTCGAGCTCATAAAAATGTAACGAGCCTGTAAACGTTCGTTTATATTGCCCTGCCTTTACACCCATCCGGATTGGGGCAGGTCGTGGCGCTTCTCCTGCGAACCTGGTGTACCATGTGACGTCACGTAAGACAGACGTGAGACCCTGTACGGATACAATCCGTTTTAGAGGAGAAGTACACCGTTTTGCTACGTATTGCACCTCAACCCGTTTTAGAGTCGATAAACAAGACTCTCGGCCAGTATATCGTAATGTTTCCAGGAAATGCAACTACTCCACGTAAGTGGACAAGTAGTCTGCGGCCTTGACCTTGCACGACGATCGAACGGATAAAGTGAGCTAGAATTTTCAACGAAAGCCACAAGTTCGCAAAATTTTGTTGCGACAGATACGTCCCGATAAACTAGTTGCAGTTGTCAAACAAGGACTTTTTCGTTATATAGAAAAATCCGTTCATCTTTTATCTTATTCTTGAGTAAAAATTTATTCCATAGTCCTGATCAAGTTGATCGGTTATTTCGCTTAAAAAAAGTAAAGTAATGCTATCGAGTCCTGATAAGTCATGTAACGCAGGGTGGCAATCAGTATCTCATTAATACAACAGAAATTGTTAATAATTAGAACCTCATTATTAATAATGAGGTCCGCCAACATCACCCTATATAAACAAAATAACTGACCAGGATTAATTTATGATATTTTACTAAGGTTACAATTGATCAAATTATTACTTTTGCTAACTTCATTCATTTGACGATATAGTTTCTATTCAAAAAGTACGGCGATATATATGCGCTATTTATCTACTTTTGAATTCAAGTGGTTGATATTTTCAGATCTCTTGATCAAATTCTTGTACAGACCAAACCAATCCATAACTTCACTGAGCGCTCAGTAAGCAGTTGCAATATTAAATGCACTCACTAATTATCTGTATCAGTTATTATCAAAGTATCGATCGATTTGATGGTATCAAGTATGGAAAACAATCGTCGCCTAATCGTTCGAAGCGAGATCACGAAAAGATTCGTGTAGCGACACGCAATATTGTCCACCACGAAAGTGAACCGACTCGGCGTGTCTGTCATTTACGAGCAGTTGGGTAACACTACCGCTCTATCCGTTACTCGAATAACCTTGACATCAATACGTAGCGTACGCCAGTGATTCACACGAGTGGCCGACATCATTCAGGTGTTTTGTGTACGAACTGGCGTGCGTGTTCGCCGCGCACGGTCACAGGCTGGGGTCGCAAAGACGCGCGGTTTAAAGCCGCGGAGAAGTCAGAGTCGCCGTGTCCGCTCGTTTCGCTAACACTTAAAGTTTTATAGACGGTCGTAAAGGCACTCGTTTAGCTTTATTTGGGCAGTAAGGAGTGAGCAGGGGGGGAACGACTCGTACCGACCGCGTGACATGAAGGTAAAGATATATTCTTACCTTACCTATTATTGCAAGTTTACTCTTTCACTCTCTGAGTATGCGAAATGCGATGTATGCAAAAGACGAATGCACTGACAGTCAGTATGTGGTGAGATTTGTCAACATGAAGAAGGAAAGAAATCGCAGAGTGCACATCACTTCGTAAATAGACATGTCTTCGTTTCTAATCTAACCTGACCTAACGTTACCGATTGACATCAAGTACCATTCACAGTTCGATCTTATATTTAAAATTGCCTTAAATATCGCCTTCAGATGCTATGTAGCCGATAATACGCCAATTTCCTCCAGCTTTACTATATTCTCTATAATTAATGTATTGTCCCAATGTATTACCGAGTGTTACCAGACGATACAGACTGCAAAAATTAATTCACAAATAACGAGATTACTAACTCCATCTAATGGATTGATATTTTTCAGCAAAGATAACCATACATTATAGATAAAACACTAGATATAACAGCTAGTGCTACATCGCTAAGTTCTTCTATCTGATTGGTATGCATTTTTTGATCAGATTTGGAAGTGTATACCATTCTTCCTCTTCCAATATATAAACAAGAAGCTAATTAGTCATGCTTCATGTGCCACTGCCAGATGAAAATTTTGTTGAGATGTAAAAATGTCACATGAGTAAATTTTAAAGTTTAAACATTAAATTCTAGAATTTTTCACAAAATTATTAATAGCTCTGTAGGCATTTCGATCAGAGTCCAAAGCTAGATTCGCAATACTATACAGCTATAGTGGCCAAGCCCGCAGAGTTTAATGTGGAAAATATATATCAACTAGAATATTAATTGGATTAATACTAGATGCAAGCAATGAATTGTAAGACTTATCAAAGACCTAAATTTCTAAATAAAAAAGTGAATAATATCTGAGGTATCATTGTTGTTTTCTCGAACGAACAGGCATGACACATGAATATCCATACATTATGCAAAAGAAAAGACAGTCTGCATCTGAGATTATCCTCCAAGCATACACTATGCGTTTGATTGAAGGATAAGGTTATTTAAGTCGGATCAAAATACAATCGACATCATGAAATATTATCGAGTTCGGTCATGTCGTGCAATAATTTACAATCTAGGTTACAGTAGGAAGTATTTATCACGTCTGAAGATCATTTGTCTATGCATTTTATGGTTTATATAATCATCGTTTTGCATAATAAGTTATGTACATAAGTTTGATTATATAATGTTGCACGATAAAGATTGAAACAATTGAATAATTTATGAATCAAGGGCAAAAAGTGCATTTAATTTGCGAACTGATATCTCTGAGATAGATATCATTGTAGGAGAATGCATTAGATTCCTATACGATTTATGAATGTTGATTCAAAGAAAAGGAAAAGAGAGTATTCTTACTGGTTTTATTACATTGTCTCTGATTATATAATGTTGCACGATAAAGATTGAAACAATTGAATAACTTATGAATCAAAGGCAAAAAGTGCATTTAATTTGCGAACTGGTATGATCTCTGAGATAGATATCATTGTAGGAGAATGCTTTAGATTCCTATACGATTTATGAATGTTGATTCAAAGAAAAGGAAAAGAGAGTATTCTTACTGGTTTTATTACATTGCCTCTGATAACAGATAAAATCACTATCTTCAGCGTATGCAGTATACACAGTAGAATGCAATTTTCGCGAAGTTTCCGATGAAACAGATGCAATAATTCTCGAATTTCCGCGTCTGCTCTTGGAGCAAAAATGAGACTACAATCTACACATGTTTGAGCTTGATAATACGATCGACTGACTTAGTTAAGAAATTGCAATGTAGCGAAGTAAATCACTGACGATAGGAAATGCAAAATATCCATATGTGCGAATCAATGGTCTCGTTATTTGAGCAACCAGTAGTCCCGACTGGTTTGGTCATTGAGGTTATCATCGTGGCGCGCACTGTGCAGGTCATCGCCATTGTTGTCTGGGAACTGTCTGTGTCTAAGCCAGAGAGATACCGCTCCGCGTTTGCTCATAAAGCCGGCCGCTTGCGTAATCGCTCGTTCCCTCGGCCAGTTGACTGGCTGCCGTTTCTACGACACGTACCGCCTTCATTCATGCTCGCATGCCATCCGAGAGGAAATTTTATGCGACCATCGTAAACAGACGTTGTGCTCCTCGTCCGCAAGCCCGTCTTTTTACGAGGAGTTCGACGACGCCGCGCGCGCGATGGTGCGTTACGTTCTCTCACATTTCGAGCTGCGGCTCATCGGAAGTGTTTAACCTCGTGCGTTACGCAATTTCAGCAGTCGGAATCGATAAGGTACCTCTCGCGCAACATTTTCGACTGACATACTGCGTGTGACGTTCGTTTTCAAGATCACACCTGCCATATTCTGTGGTATAATAATGCTCACGAATGAGTACAACGACGATAACTATTGTAAGAAACAAAGACGGTATTCCGATCTAACCGACTTCTAATTTAATTTTGATAACAAAACAAATGGTGGTTATCAAGAGATTGGCCTAAAGATCACCTTGGCTGATTATAACAAGAGAGAAGTCTGCAGACTCGCAGCAGTCTGGGAATATTGTTAAGAATATAAATTAGCTCATTGTAAGGAGGCTTTTAGGCATTTTAGGCCTATTAGGCATTTGTTTAGTTAAGTCTTGTGAAAAGATTATATCGGTTAATTAGTTGCTGCGTTTAGAATATTTGTAACTTGTAATTTTGCTGGAAGATTAGTTATAATTTTATTAAATATAGTTATTTTCATTTAGTTAAGCCCGATTGTTTATTAAACTCTCAGATAATTAAATTAATTAGTAACAGTTATAAAAATAATTCGACTGTTTGGAGAAGATTACACTATGATAACTATTTCAATTTATATCTTTGCTTGCCATCATAAACTTTGCTGCACTTAAGATACCTACCGGTTGTCCAAAAATCTTTTTAAAATAAAGTTTGCCGTACTATGTTGATTGTATTCTTAGATACGTATATTGGGCAGGATTCATTTTTAAAACGTTTTAGCTACGTAATGACGTCATTAATCACGTGTATAAGAAGAACGCTTTGAAACCTATAAAGCGTCCAGTGGATTGCGTCGTGCCGTAAAAGTGAAAGAATTATTTAAACAACGGTGTATTATTAAAGGCTACGTTGCAAATTGTTGATATTAGCCAATAGCCAAGGCATCGTGTTTCCGAAGAAACAAAGGAATTGTGAAAGGTCTCACGCGACTCGTTTGACTTCCCACTTCCCGAAATACAGAAAGCTCTTTGGCAGAGCCTGCATGCTAAATATTTACAGCTTTTCAAAGACACGCCGGTTTCATGTTGTTCAACCTTCTACGAATGTCAGCCAGTCGATACATTCCGTTTTGTGTTTGCCAATCTGTACGTGTTTGAATTTTGTATCGAAATTGCACGAAGATAACATAAATATTGGACGATAAGTTTTAAAGCTTATCATATATGAATAGAGTGACTTGTTCAATAATCGAACACCACCCAATGAATAAACAGTTTGCAGTATTCAATGTAATATTAAGATATGACGCATTTTATGTTTTAAGTAAGACTAGAGGTAACTGACAAGTTATATGATTGTGTAAAAAAGATACACTGAGGGAAAAATTACCTTAAAATCAACAAATACTTCTTTGATGAGTGCCATTAATATATATATATATATATATATATATATATATATATTTATTTAAATCTAAATTTTCTTTACTTAAACCAAATATTGTTTATTTAAATCAGATAAATAATATTTGATTTAAATAAAGAGAATTTAGATTTAAGTATATATATATGTTAATGGCACCCATCAAAAAATATTTGTTGATTTTGAGATAATTTTTTCTTCAGTGTACATTGCAATAGATTACCCTGGCTTTGCCTGTTAAAATATTGGAGTTTGCTGCTTAAGTGTTTACTTACAAGCCATTTACTCCCTAATAGCCCAGGTTCAAAATTAGAAAAGATATTAGAAGGTAAAAAGGTTACTTGTGAAGTCTCCTAAAGCTAAGGAATGCGATTAACGTCAATCTATGTATAAAAAGAGACTCCATTATTGCATTAATGTGTTTTCTTCTTAATTTGTCACATTATTCCATAACAGCTATATCAATATCGAAGTAACTTGAAGTAAGTAAAATAACAGGAATTGCAATATTCGATATCGAAGTAACTTGAAGTAAGTAAGATAACAGGAATTGCAATATTCGATACATGCGCAAAAACCAAAAGTATAAGCCGCATATTCACATAGATCATTAATTTACTAAACTTTGTTTACGAGAGAGGTGGGAGCGCAGCTTTCGTCGTAAAATGTAGTTTTTATATTTCCGCTCGATTCCCGTGGTCAACGGCAATGGTGGATCGGCTGGTTGATGCAAGAAGGGGTTCGAGTAGGAAGATAAGACGATATCGATAACAACGTCGGTTAGCCGCGATCCTGTCATATTTACGAGCCCTCGAGTGTCATGGAAGGAGTTGTCCAAGGAAAAGGAAGATGGAAGAGCAACTCGTGTAAGGATTCTCGTGGAAGCGGCTGCGTAATTGCGTTGCGTACGGTTCATTAGTTCCACTCGAGACTCGGAGCGGGGGAGGGAAGGGCGGAACGTGAGAAAAAGACGAGAGAAAAGGAGAGAGAAGGAGTAAGTGAGATGGGTCGGAGGGGCGAAGAGGAGTGAGGTAGTCCGGTGTTTATTCGCGGAGCCAGCAGGGTCGTTATCCGTTCGGTGCCTCGTAATATTTCGCGATTCCTTCGTTTTTATCTGCTGGTGCACGCCCGAGAGAACCCTTAATTAGAAACTTTACTTTGCGCGTTTAAATACGTTACTCGCCGTAATGTTGCATAATTTATGCTCTCAACCTGTAACTGTATTCCGTAAGCATCTGCATAGCTGCAAGAGTAGAAGAAGATGGAATATATTGCTGTGATATGTGTCATAATAGGATATATGTGTCATACAATGTGATCGAACAACGTGGTATAACGTGAGTGATCGGTATTAGATTGTTTAAGGATATTGTAGTCAAAATTCTGTTTGTATAAAAGTTTATATTTTGAAATTGTTCTCGTTAATTAATCATACAATTCATAGACGTTAAAATTCTTGAAGAAAAGTAAAAGCACAAGAAGTAAAAGCTGCAAGAGTAGAAGAAGATGGAATATATTGCTGTGATATGTGTCATAATAGGATATATGTGTCATACAATGTGATCGAAAAACGTGGTATAACGTGAGTGATCGGTATTAGATTGTTTAAGGATACTGTAGTCAAAATTTTGTTTGTATAAAAGTTTATATTTTGAAATTGTTCTCGTTAATTAATCATACAATTTATAGACGTTAAAATTCTTGAAGAAAAGTAAAAACACAGTAAACGAGCTTTATACACTAAAGACAGTCATTCAGAATAGTTATTTTTTCATGTTATTCATTTTATAAGTTCGAGTCACGTAGATAATAACAAACAATTCGATTCCGTTGTAAGTCTAATAATCATGGCGCCCTTCGCGCGTCTGAGCGTGCATGTATTGAGTCTCTTAAGATAACTCTCGATCAATAAAACTAGTAACTCACTATAGCTATCCTAATATGTCTTATCAGTTTAGTAGCACAACAGTTTCTACAAATAACTTCCGTTAAATAAGCTTATTTCACAAAATTTCCATAACTTTTCATTTGTGTCAATCTTCTCAAATTTCGTACACAATATTTATTTACTTGATTTCCCATTTTTACTACTACTTTCATTTTGCATCTGTGAAAAAATTCTATGAAATAAAATTCAAAATAATATTATTTTTGGATTACACACAATTTGGTATCCATTTCACAAACTGTATCTTAATAATATTACGACATGCACGACGTATCTAGACTTCTTATATTTTCATGCATACACTTTATGTTTATAGATAACGTATAAAGATGATGTTAGCTACAATGTTGCATCGATGTTCGTATTATTTTTTCTTCGAAATCGATTGGCAGGCAAACAACTTTGGCTTGTCGAACAAATCTGAGATTATCAGGGGGATGTCAGCTTTATAAAATTCAGCCGAACGGTGTTACGGGTGGAATTTCAACCGTTTCTTCGATTTCTCCGGGAACCTAAACACGTTTCGTATGCATATTTATCCGATAAATAAAAGTAAGACCAAACCCGCGTATACACGAAACGATAGGGGAACTTTTGAATTCGAATTGCAATCTCAACGTCGTTCTCTGCAGGCTTTCGAGAGGACCTCATTTGCATCATGCGAACCGGGATATGCGATAAGTTGTAACATTCTGGTCGGTTATTCGTTGTTTACCTGGGAATAAGCTTCGCCTGGTTCTCATGTAAGCTCTCGAGACGCCCTTTGGCGAACGCCAATTATTCCATTGAAAATCGCATGCACAAAAAGTGGCAGCGGTCGTGCAAGCGTCGTTTAATTAAAATCAAACGAAGTCCGCGCTATTCCTTATACGATCAGTGTGACGCTATCGTTGCCGCATTCTCAGCGGGCCCCAATTTTCAGGACCGAAGCGGTGACCGATTAGCAGCCGCATACATATTCAATATGTTCATTAAAATCGCCTAATTGCAGTGCAGTCTCATTGCATATGCAAAGGATGCGTCGGCGAATGTAGTCAGTCTGGGCCTTGCCATGTCCACGCCTTCTACAGCCCCCGTGGGGCCTCATTTGGGTCCAATGAGGTGAGTCGTGTGCGATGTACCAACAGCCATGCTGCGTCCGACTGAAAACAGGTATTCTCGATCCATGCATGCCACCATTTTAGCATGAAATGCTCAAGCCTCCCGCCGAGTTTCATGTACAAATGTTTCAGACGCGATTGATCTTATCCTCTCATGCACAGAGTATCGAAATATACTGCCTACAAATACCTACAAGTTGAAATTGCAACAAATATCTTTTTTTCTATATAAAAGTGATCGAACATGATATCTAAGACATCACTATTCAATGCGTGTGAACTTGAACTTCTGTCAAAAACCCTACAGGAAACCATTCCATCCATGCATATATCCCATAGCAGTCCATAAATGCCCATAAATATTCTTTGGGCGTAAAAAATTGCTTACAGGTTGAAAGGGTTAAGTTTTTTTTCTTCCGTGAAAGCAAAAGGAAGGTCGCTGTCTGGAGCAGGCAGCTATGTCTGAAGGACATCGCTGAGGAAGGACCCTACTGTTCCTTTATACGAATGATTGCGAAAAGACCGAAAGGGTTATGTGGTCAGACTCACGTATACTCTGACGAGAATCTTCAGCTATTCCACCAAAAGATCTTCACTAAAGCATACTAGACAAAATTGCTTCTGAGCATCTTCGATATCCGTTATTTAAACAATGACTACATTAATTAGAATAAAGGTGCTTCGAGAATGAAATACTCCATAAGTCATCGATACAAAAGTAATATTGTGTAGTGATGATGATTCAGTATTAAGATATTCGAAGATATTATTTTGAAATAATGTAGGATAAATTCGCTGAATAAAAATTAAATTTTGCTTCGACTTTGTCGCATAATATCCATGAGCGTTAATTAAAGAAACGGCTTGCGTTTGAATATTCTTTAACTTGAACTTTAACGATAAACGTTACCGACATGATCAAAATTTTGATTTACATTTATCCTATTCCCTTCAATTGTTTCATGAAAAAAAAACGTGGTAATATTCATTAGTTGCCCATTAAAAAACGTCAAAGTTAGAAAAACATTCTTTATAACCTATATCAAGTAATAATTCGAAAGATCTCGTCGAGTAAATTCATCTCCTTGTGGTGTATGCTAGGTAATGCAAAATGATTTATCAATACATATTTACATATGTATATATAAATAATTGGTTTATTTCACGAACTATAATACCACAGATGTATAAAAAATGTATATATATATATATATATATATATGTATTTTGAATTTATTTAACGGTAGTATGCATTGTAAGTCCTATCTACTAGCTATGATACTAGACTCCGACTTTATAATAACCTCTGCGTTTCAACTGGAAACGGTTAGTCAGGGAGATTTAATTAAGCCAATCGAACTCAGGGAGACAATGATGATTAAACCATATGTATTTCATCACGCGATCTTATACAGTAATTTGCTAATTAAGCCCTTCTTGTTTCAAATGACTTGTCTTATTTGTACTTTCTATGTGGAAACTTTTAGCTATTTCTCTCGCTTCAACTTTGTCACAACTTCACAATCTCCTAAAAGAATTCAAATTTTAATTAAAATTGTTGGAGTTATACGTGACAGTTAGAAAATATAAAGTTAGAAAATAGAATAACACACACACAAAGCTTTAGTTAAAATAATAATTTTAAATTTCATGAAGAACTAGTTTCAATATTTTATATATTTAACTACTTTACAAAAATAATTACTACAATTTGAATATATTTGTAATATTTATATATCTATATATATAGTGCTTTTGTTAACAATAAATTAGAAAATTGATAGGGAAACAATACTAAAAATAAAAAATATGATGCCTAAGATAGAAAAAAGATTCAGTTACAAAATTAAATACGGTTTTTATTCTAGTACAAAAATACTACGCATTCGAGACACGATGAAGGGCCTTCAGGAAAAAAGAAGAATGAAAACAAGAGACGCTGCATTTACATCCACGTCTCGCCGTACGATCACACGTGTCCGTCAATTGAAGACAAATGGCGATGATCTTCGAGACTTAAATATTCATGAACTCACCCACTGAGCATAATTCCATAGGCTGCCTAGGTGGTATCATTGACGGACGCCTAGACGCCTCTGAAGACGCTAGAAGGGTAAACGTGACCACCTTCATTGACTTTATGACCAGTAAAACGCGGGTTTATGGATCGCGCCTGAAGCGGTTCGCAAAGATGCGCATGCGTTGCACAACATTGTCCCTATACGTTGCACAAGCGTAATTGAATTGTGCGCTACATTGCTCTTGTTGCGTGCCAGGATACTATTTCCGTTGTGCATTGTACGGTCCCGCCAAAATCAAATCGTTGCATCATCCAAGGAATCGCTTTGATGCATGCACGTGTGTCATAAACAAAAATAAACGTACGATTCTGTTTTCGATACAGAATAGCAATGTTAAAGATGCGTAACTCTAAATGCAAAATACACGTTAACTTAATCTCATTTATCAATGCAGATTTCCTACACAACTACTATTATTCGAGAAATTGGGAGGAAAGTATCACAAATAAAACTTGCGCAAATCTATTCATATCACCATTCGATTTCTTATGATTATATTGTTTTTCTTTTTCTATACATGTATAAACTATGAATAGATATGTAATATATGTATATATAGGATTAGAGAGAACAAAACTCAGACATGGATGTGTAATGTACGATTTAACTTATCTTCGCAAGTTTTGTGGGCCATCAAAATGGCCAATTACTACTTAAGCCGACGGCGCCAGGGGCCACGAAAATTCATCAAACTTTGAAACTTTAACGTTTATATAAACTGTCCTATGATACCCATGACTTCCCAGCTAACCCGTTACCTGCAACCTATATAGCGCTCTTGTATTTAATCACAAAGGATCTTTCTTGACAATATCGCAATATATAAAACTATATGTGATGAAAAAAACTTTGATATACTTAGAAAAATCTTCCTTCTTGTCTTCGTATTTTCAGCTTCTATCGTCGAAATTATGAAAAGTTTTATATAAATATACGTATGAGTATGTAATTGCATTTGTCTCAATAAGAAAATGTAATAGTCGATAAGTTTCATCGATAAGTTTTGAGATGATTTTACAGATTATACAAATTCATTACTTGAAAGCTACTACGTTTTAAACTTTGATACGCATTCTATCTGACGGTAAAAAATATGATGATCAATAAATTCATTATTTTTAAATAATACTGCAAAGTAAATAAATTCATTATTTAAAGTCTACTACATTTTAAACTTTAATACGTGCAACGTGCTATCCAATAATGTAAAATGGATCTGTGGCAGGAATGTAAATGTCCTTCTACGACAATATTCGGTAAAAGAGTTAAAGGAAGGTCCCTGGAGAGATCCTGGCACTGACTCGCCGCGGAAAGCTATAAAGCTATAAAGTGGTTAAACGGTAGAAGGGTTGAGAATGGTTGAGTTCCGCACACCTCGTCATTCTGACCTCGGGCTGAACTAATCCTATCTTCCTTTAGATTACTTTTGACTAAACCTTGTTGGAGATGGATCTTGGACGGAAACATTTGAAGGAACAGACAGATAATAAACTGACTCCAGTAACGAATCCGTAATATAAAAAGTTTTAGTGATCAATATTGTATTAGTAATACAAAAAACATTTTAGGTTTTTAACCGCTCATGAGTTTTTGTTTTTCACTTGTGTGTTTTACCTCATTTTTACTTAAAAAAAATTTAAACATTTTTGGTGTATTTTTTCATAAATTTGAAATATTTATTAACAATAGTAAATTATATGAATTATATTGCTTGCATATTTACATAAACTTCGAATATTCATATTTGCATCAATAAATGTATCATGTACATGTTCTACATTCACGTGTTCGATTAAATCAGACACAACTGTGCTTATATATATAGAAATGGAAGAGGAGAAATATATTGGGGGGATAGTGATATCACGAGTAAGTTACTTGAAAATGGTGGTATATTGATTTACATCTGATCTAATTATAGAGGATATCAAAGATAATAATGTCATGTATTCAGGCAGATACGAATAAAAAAAAATTGAAGTGCGGTTTCCAATTTGAGTTTGATTTGCATTCTGATGTACTAATTAAAAATCAATTAAATAGGACACGCCTTTTGATAAGTAAAGTTTTTTTCTTCCAAGGAAGTTGGCTTCTTATTAGACAAGATTAAGTCAATTATCAAATTTTTGTACAGATTTCTCAGCTGATTTTAAACGATTTACATAGAATCAAAGACCCTCTTAGCATAGAAATGACTACGTCACGTTCCGACGGTGTGTGCGTTGGTGACACTTCCAACTTTTCCAAGCTATACATATTTACTAAAAACATTCTGATGCTTTTAACAAGAAAATGCAATTAAGCAAGAAGATAAATTTAAAACGCTCTTAACGAAACGATCCATCTCACGCGTGCGCGTATCAAATAACATTGATTATGAATTTACAAGTAAAATTTTATTATTCGTTGGTGACTGTGTTCGAATTCTTAATGTAACCTGATAACAATTCTTACGACATCCGAAGTCCACGGTAAAATTCGGCTAAACTGCCTTTTACACCGATTTGTGCGACGTTATGTTTCTATCTCTCGAGACTCGTGCGTTCTTGATATATTGAGATTTTTTTCGTGAGATTAACGAGTAACAGATGAAAATTTATACGATTGAATTCTCAACGGCAGTAATAAGCTTTCGTTAAAACGGCCACGCGCGCTTAAAATTCTCCTGTACGTCGCGATTGATATGTTCGTACTTCAAGATAAGAGTACTTGAACAAAAAATGCTCATAATGCGTTCGGTGTTGCTATACGTATTTTTACCGCGAGATTTTTTTCGCTTTTCTCCTCTTCTCTCTTATAATTTTAGAAAAAATATTTATTATGTGCTTGTAAACTCTAATCTTCCTGTATATTCCAAAGATTCTTCTCTCTGAAGACAAATTGTATCTGTTAATTACTTCACACATAGTTTATCGTTATTTTTCGTTGCTTGTAACTCAGTCGTTATATCGATTTTTTGTCGTTATTGAACTTTCGTATGCTCGGGAACAACAGTATTACCTATAACCAAGAGGGGGATTGATATGATAACACTAGTTTAGAAGTCCAAGCTGGTACACTAATAAATATTTATCCGTCACGAAGCCGGCATTCGCGCCATATGTATTTCAGAAGGGATATTTCTTTCAACCCGCTCGAGCGTCAAAGCATGGACCTCTCGTGAAGTGGACCCTTGCGAGAGGCGCAGCCCATGGTGTAATCCCATGAGAGTTACGAGAAATGAATTATACACTCGGTGTCTGACGTGAGAGGGGAACGAAACCAGACAAAATGGTGTCCTAAAAGGAATGCCACCCTCCATTCCCTCCTCCTAGTACCCTCCCCGTGCCCCCTCATTTCTGCCCTCTGTTGCTTCTTACTCTCTTTCCCATAGCCGGGAATGTTTACGATGCTGCTCTTGAGTTCCGCTCCGAGGAATCCCATGGACGCGCACACATGCGAGTGTCCCGGATAAAGTGACGTGTACGTTCGCGTCAGTATCACACAGGTCGGATATGGAGCGACTGTGTGGAATATCGGAATATATGGGAGTAAAATGGATAAAATTAGAATCACAAAGTGGCGTTACTTGTATGGGACGTCACGTGCCATTTTGGGTTGGGTTAAGCGCGCGCGTGGGCACCGCATGTGCTATCGGGATATTTATTCAAGGTTCCGCTCCGCACCGTGTCGATATGCCTCTGCGAATTCCGTTCGCGGAATCTCAAATCAAGAATACATCGTCGAATAACAAGTGCTCGGAAAAAAACGCGGTCGGTGGCTGATTGAAGAGCTCGGATTGCCATATTGTGACCGTAAATTCCCGTCTGAACGACCTGGTTTCCCGCTAATACATTCGCGCGACATCGATCGGGCAGCATCACAAACGCAAAACCTGATTGTAAGAATTATGGCGGCAGGAAGGGCGAGGCCGAGAAGGAAGGAAGAAGGGGAGAAATAAAATGGACGGGCAAATGGTAGCAACTAACAGGAGAGTTTTAATTGGAGTAGTTTGGGCGAGAGAGCGCGGAGAATATTTATATCTCTTATCGCGCGCGCGAAGAAACCCAGAGAGTGAGAGAGACGTACGTACGTAATATCCTTCGCTTTCTCGTGCTTGACGGCTAATGCAAATGTCCAATCCTACGTGTACATCGTTGTCAAGCAGCACGATAATGTATACACAGTCGAGAGTGTCATCCGTTACGCTAACATATCTTGTTGTGGGACAGCATCCGATAAAATGACGTGATAAATACTCAAACGGTGTTCACGCCTCGAGGATTTCAAAAAATTTTATATCAGGAAATAGCAAACGCCATTTACGAAGTCCTGGTGCGGCACGTTACGACATCGACGAATATCTCAGGCGCCATAAAATCGTTTGATTGAGACATGAAGACCGCAGGCCGCGGTGCGGTCAGGGGAGAGACACCACATAGTAAATAGGTAGGCCGCTTCCGCCCTCCTCGCTCGCCCGATACGACGCGTAGTTATAAAATCCGGCCTGCAAGTTTCATCAGGCGCGAGTGGCCACTGTCGATGGAACGAGCTGTACACTGGAGGCGACATTATATTGGCTCGATGTCCTTGCATATTCGGCGGGCTGCGCGGAACCGTCTATAGACAGACACACCGCCAAAACTACCGTACACCGACTAATTAGGACTTGATTGGCACCCTTCTCGTCTCCCTTACAGCTTCATACGTACGAAATCCACGGGCCCTGTCGCCCCTCCACCACCAGCAGCTATCATCCTCTCACTCTGCTCGACTAACCAGCCAACCACCATTCCGGCATACCATCCTTCCAGTCTGCGCTATTCGTCGCCGACGAGCTTCCCTCTGCTCTCCCCGCGGGCTTTCCTCTTTTCTTTCTCGATGCCTCGTACACGATGATCGTACACCTCGACCAGTTCTGCGCGTAAATGTATAATTTACTCTGTAATTTACTCCGCGGTCAATTTATATAATTTCCAACGCGGCTCTGTACGTAGATTTGGCGGGCCGCGCGAGCTTCTTTGTATTTTCGCAACGCCGAAGATTCCTGTTAAATTTTTGTCCAAAGATATCGTATTGTTCCTTTTAGACAATACCCTCACCTTCTTCGTGCTTTGTGACATTCGTAGTTTTTTGTATTTCCTTCTTTCAAAATTCACCTCACAATCATTGTATTGATGAACGGATCTTTTTCAATAAAAGATTCTTTTTAACGGCTCTTTTTCTCAGCTCTCGGTTGAACCTACTGTTGTTCTTAGAATTTAGTCTGGCGTTATATCGTAGTATATCATAAACAAACGTATTGAAGGAAAGGGAAAGATAAATTAATAAACGATTTGCAAAGTTGCTTTGGATTGGCAATTACAAGACACGTGGATTCAGTAGAAGATATGCGGAAAGCCACTTGAGCTACTTTTTATCACAAATGCTTAAGTGATAAAAAAGCATACGTATTGCCCAGCCAGGAGCGTCCAGGATTGTTCAGGAGAGGAGAGTTGGTGCATGGCGTCGAGCGGAGGCCGCGGGAACAGTGAAGAATTTTACTCACGATCCGCCGCTCATCGAAACTGTTCAGAAAGTGATTAAGCCGGTTTATGAAGATTTATCTAAAGATGATTTATTGGAACGCTGTTCAGGCGGCAACACGCAGAATGATAACGAAAGCTACAACGGCTTGTTGTAGCACTTTGCTCCAAAACATCTGCATTGCGGTTTGAAAACAATTGAAATTGCCAATTATTTGGCCGTCGGTATTTTCAATGAAGGCTACGCAGTCCTGAAAGTTTTTCAGACGATGGGAGTCGTTATTGGTCCAGTAGCCAAGCAATTCGCCGACAAGTGAGACGATAAGCGATTGCGGATCGCCGAGCGTAAACATTACGAGGTGACGAAGGAGGCTCGCATAGCCAACAGAAAAGCTCAGGCCGCTCTGAACGAGTTTTATGGAGAAGAAGAAGGTATTCTGTACGGCCCTGGAATAGCTGTAAGTATCATAAATTTCAAATTATATACTAAAAAGATGTACGTAAAACTTTAAATGCGTTTTTCTCAAAACAGCATTTTTCAAACTGATCATCACGATAACTCGAGAACGAATGGACGAATCCATTTGAAGTTTTGAAGGTATATACAGTAGATATATAGTTTTCGTTCGACCTAAAACTTTTTTGATGCGTTTAAAATAAAAAATTTGACACTCAAAAAATTATACAATTTTTGCCAAAAATAAAGAAAAAACAATAAATATACTATAATTTTTTTAAATTTTCAATATTTTTTATGATTTTAGGCCAAACGATAGCTACATATATACAGATTAAGAATCGTTTTGGTTTCTTGTTTCAGACAACCAGAACGGCAGCAATCATGGTTACAGTCCACAAACTTTCTTTTTAAGGCACTCCGGCAGAATGACTGACACGCTGTTATTTACATATATATACTTGAAAAAATTTTGATATATTCTTTAAATGTAGTACAATATATATAGTACAATACATACGAAAAGTGTTATATCAATTAGTTTCGTCGTTTTTATTTTAAAAATTCCTAAAAAATCAGCTTTAGATTCTATCACACTAGGAAAACCCCTTAAAGATTTTACAACGTACTCTCTTAAAGTGAATCAGTGAAACATCATTGAAAGCAGTAAATATACACTGATTTGCAGCTATAAATACAGCACTAAAACTGCTCAGTGCTATACTTATAACTGATATCAATGACTATTCATTAATTTACTTTAAGAGAGTAATGTAATGACTAAAAACACAAGCTAAAGTATACATAGTTCATTTATGTAACTTATATTTGTATAATTCAATATATAATTCATATAATTTCTAAGATGATTCAGTGCTATACTTATAACTGATATCAATGATTATTCACTAATTCACTTTAAGAGAGTAATGTAATGACTAAAATCACAAGCTAAAGTATACATAGTTCATTTATGTAACTTATATTTGTATAATTCAATATATAATTCATATAATTTCTAAGATGATTCAGTGCTATACTTATAACTGATATCAATGATTATTCACTAATTCACTTTAAGAGAGTAATGTAATGACTAAAATCACAAGCTAAAGTATACATAGTTCATTTATGTAACTTATATTTGTATAATTCAATATATAATTCATATAATTTCTAAGATGATTCAGTGCTATACTTATAACTGATATCAATGATTATTCACTAATTCACTTTAAGAGAGTAATGTAATGACTAAAATCACAAGCTAAAGTATACATAGTTCATTTATGTAACTTATATTTGTATAATTCAATATATAATTCATATAATTTCTAAGATGATTCAGTGCTATACTTATAACTGATATCAATGATTATTCACTAATTCACTTTAAGAGAGTAATGTAATGACTAAAATCACAAGCTAAAGTATACATAGTTCATTTATGTAACTTATATTTGTATAATTCAATATATAATTCATATAATTCTAAGATGATTCAGTATAATTCAATTGTAATTTAACAATTCGACATATATAGGGACATTATGTTGCGCGTGCCGCAAAGAAAATCGCGACCACTTCCTGCCACGGCGACGAAGTATTCACTATTGAAACGTGTTCGGCCCGTTATCGCATTCCGTAAATCTCTGGCATTCCTGCGGCATCTCACGAAAATATGGAACGCGACGGAAAGAATGTGATTTATGGACGTGTGCGGTGCCGTAAAGAGTGTTTAACGTGTTTAAGTGTTCGCGGAGAGTCGAGATTTTCCTTATCTGGCGTAACGAGAGCCCGCGTGTGATCCGCATGTACGAACGACCCCGCTTATCTCCCGGTACCGTGCGGTCGCACACAAATGCACGCTAACGTACATCGATTCGCGCACGAGATGCACCGTATTCCCTACCCACCGCCGATAAAGCCGCATAAATAACGCAATTTATTTTTACGCCCCGAGACAGCGAAATTATCGTCGTGATCTTGAGCGTCGGACAGACTACGACACGGACGCACGATGGAGAGTTGATTACGCAAAACCTCCGATCGCATCCTTAGTAAATTGGATCGCGGAGCGCGAGCGCGGTATGCCGAGAATGCGAACTTCTTTTTCTCTTTACGACCGGTGAGCGGCGAGGCACGTTAGCGTGTCGAGTGTCGTCAAGTACATTACTTTACGCGTGGCCCGTGACAATCGGTACTGTCGCTACGCGTGTGACATTTTGCCGAGGGAAATTTCATCGACATACTCATAGATAACGTGATACAACGCAATCTCTTCCTTGCGCAAAATACAATTACTAAACAAATGTAGACGCGCCTAGCTTATTTCGCGATTAGGATGCACATTGGAGAATTTCAGATTGCAATATTCTGCGACAAGAGAGACATAAAGATAGAGAGAGAGAGAGAGAGGAGAGAGAGAGAGAGAGAGAGGGAGATAGGCCAGCTTGCATCGTTTAATTAAACATTTAATAACGCGCCATTAAAGTCAGCCGTACTTCAGTGCGGGCTTGAACTTTACAGGAAAGGATTTGCGGACAACAAGTTTGGCAAGTACTTCAATCAGTCGGAAATACTTATCCCGCGTCAAGGCCTCGTAAGCCGGGACCCACTTTGCTTTAATGCACGTTGTAGATATCGGCGTCGGCGTGAGAACACTTTTGCGCTGGTATTACGGCGGCATTAAAACTTTTCTCATCTTTCGTTAATCTTGAAAAATGGTCTCTTTCGAAGGTGGCTCGCCAGAGAGAAAGAGTGCATACACCCCACCTTGTGTATAGCACGCGTATGTATATCTATATGTATACGTAGGCGTAGCGACTTGCTGACACTCGACAGTGAAACCTTGGCGAAGGTAATTATCCGGTCGGAGAGCTCGTTTCGCTCCATATTATTCGCGCGGCATGCACTCGCGTCCTCCTTTTCTATTCTGAGTTATTAACACATTTTAATGTCGACTACAACTCGTTACTTTTCTTTTTGTCTTTTTTCTGCTTGTGTATTAAGGAAAAGGTAACAGCCGGTATGCATCTTAATTTCGAGTCGAATAAGTCGCGAAATTGCGCTATGAGATTTCGCAACATAGCAGAAAATTTTCGGAAAAATATTCGTTTCTTCCAGATCATTGATCGATGCAATTTTTTTTTTGGCTCTAACGTTATCCAAATAACCACACCCTACATTGTATGTTACGTAAACATATAAAATAAGCACATGTATATATTTGTATTCTTTTATTGACTTGGCAAAACATACGTGTTGCTCCAGATTCCCGAAAACTCGAAAAATCTTGCCTAATATCTAATAATATTTGAGAAATAAACATTCATGTCATCCTGTGAAAGCAAAAGGATATTATTCAGCGAAAAAAAGATATATTCGATCCAGTGTGACAAGTGTCAGTAAATAATGCCTGCAATGTCGAGAAAAGTTTGCAGTCTTGATGCAAAAGTTTGCCGCACAGCACGAAGAATCACGCAAGCAAATGGCCGCGTATACCGTCGCGCACGGGGCGGAGGGGAGGGCGAGAGGAGGACAAGACCTCACAACGAAATGTCGCAGTAAGCAAGTATTTACCATGCATGCTTTCTTACGAGCTGAAACGTGAAGAAACTTTGTAGGACCGGTGAAATAAGGGAAGGGGACAGGAAAAGGGGGAACGAGATGAAGAGAGAGGAGAACTGGGTGTAAAGGAGTAGCTGGGAAGAGGAATAGACGAAATGCATTTAGTCGAGCTTCGGGGGAATCCACGGCACAACAGTATGTGGTATACACATACGCATGGTTGAGACTGGAAGAGGCTGGGTCGGCCAGTACCTCGTATTGAACTGTTGCGCGCGCAGCCTCCTTGTTCTAACCTCGAAACATGACGAGATCATCCATGACCACGAGTATACGCTCCGCGAACTATGTTCTTGCTTCTGCATTACCCCAACTCCGTTTCCTACCAGACCTATTCGTGGAAAAAAATACCGAGAATCAAATATCTACCCGACAGATCAGATCGTTCGATCCCGATCAAAAATGTTTCATGATATTCGCGACCTTTGTTTGTAACTCCTTATTTCACGTATTATTCTTCTTCTTCCCTTTGCATTTACGCGTCAAATTTCGAATTTGAAGATCTCTGTGAAATTGTTGAAAGCTTTTTAATAAAAAGTTACGATAACTTCATGTCTGATACTTCAATGAAGGAAACGAGGTGTAACAATGAAACAAGTTGTCTACGTCAAGTTGATAACGTCTGATAGTTAATCACTTCTGATCTTAACACAGCGTTAAAATAATTCCCGGAACTTCGACCAAAAGATCATTACACGGAACAGCTAACCCTGAAGAATTCTTAAAAATGTACAAGTCGTGTTTTATAACCGTTTCCACGGTCCAGCAACGATCGTTTGCCTGTCCGCCTTGGCAAAAAAATATCGTCGAAAGAATTCCAGCGGTGTGTGCTTGCGTGACGTAATATATCGTTCTAAGCTGGAGTGTCACAGACTAAGTAAGAAAGTCCCTTTTTGCAAACAGAACTTTCACAGTCGGGAGCGGATTGAGGTAAAGGGTTGAAGTAAAAGGTTGAGGTAAAGGGTTAAACCCGAGTCTTGTACTGTTTACTGGCTTGACTAATCGCAATAAAGGAATAAGTCGAAACAGACAGGTGGAGTGGTAGGCAACACAAGTTTTGCGTCAAGGTCCGGCAGAAACGTTTCTGTGCTTCTCAAGGTTAGAGCTGGCTCAAGGTTCCGCGAGATCACGCTTCTCCATCGTTCCCGTCGAGGCATCACACACCTGTTCATATACAAGGTACGTCCCGTCGTTCTATCTACGCTAACCTGTTCAGTAAAAGTCAAAGCGCTCGCGTGCGAGATTCAATTTTTTTCCTTTCGCGGCCGTAAGTTGCCGTAAGTTGTCCGCAAATAGTGACTTACAATTTATGCAAGGGGGCAGGGGGAGATAGAAGGATAAAGTCGACTTCCGCGAGTCCGGGGATACAATTTCCATAATCAGTACTTATACCACCACGTCGTCGAGGAGAACGTCGTCGACGAACGTGTACCGTCGCATTATAAATGCACCATTATTGCACCATCGATCAGACACGAAAGCCTCCTGAAAGAGCGTCAAGGTGTTTCTTCTCCGTGAGTTACACTCGTTATCCTCGTCAGGAAGAAAACCAACGAGCAACATAATTAAATCAACAGCGTTATGTTTGCGTAAACGCAATTTTTCCTATTAATTTTGGTATTTATACACAACACTTTGAGATATAAAATTCTTGTTCCGATGACTCGTTATTCTGTACTTTTCTGCGCTGCAGTTTTTACTATTTATCTTATCTCACAATCTACTAATCTGCAGAAATTGAAGCGATTTTTTAATATTACATTTCTTTCGCAAGATTATTGCTGCAGAGCAGCAGTTGTCAGCAGTTATTGTTTCAAGCCCTTATTAATAGTCTTTATACTTTACTCAAGATATCACAAGGTCATTGTAGAATTATGTTCATTCATATTATAACGTTCTTAAGGGGATGCTGGAGTCGCTGACGAACTCGAACAAAGTCAATTGTCACTAATCACGCTATCCTTTTCGTATTTCTTGTATATATAGAATTTACATGAATGTGTGATGCTTTGTTTTACTATATTCCACGGAAAACCTAACTATATATTTGTAAAAATCTTTCTGCAAATTTTTTCGATATTCTTAAGCTTCCAAATGCAGATGCGAAGGTAGAGCAATGTTCTTCAAAATTTTTCTGTTTTCAAAAGCTTTTCAGAGCATCCACACTTTCGATATGTACAAATTGCGGAGCTTTTGACAAATATTACGCTAACAGCTTGAGATTTTACATTAAAAATTTTTTGTTTTCGTCACATATCGAGCAACGCTCCTATTTATTTCTGCACGTACTTCCATCGCGTAAAAGCATTTGTAATTCTGTATGATCAATACCAACGTAAACTTTGCAGAAAAATGTCGGTGTTCTGTCGGTAAAGTTTTCAGCTTCCCCTTAAAGATTAGATCCTAGGGTGATAACAAAAACATCTATCTACTATGTCGACCAGTGTGCTCCTTTGTGCGGAGGCTATCTCGTCGCACGAGAGATTCCGTGTCGACGGCGGAGGTGCAGCGAAAGAAATTGTAAGTTGTGAGTACCCCTCGTGTATCAGTCATTAAAGTTAACCCCTTAGAACCACCGCCGCCGCGAATCCACGGAAACTCTAATGCGCGGAACTCTGTGAGATGCGGAAAGAGAGGGGGGAAATGTACATTCACTGGCGCTACACTTCGTGGTCGGCAGACCGCGTAGTATAATGTGCGGAATATAATGCGGAGTTTATTATAACGTCCGTCAAGCAACTCGCACTGTGGCTGGCTATCTCGCGTCACGGAACTAGTGAAACTTGTTATCGTCGCGCGAGTATTCTGGTATACATGCGTTCGCGCGCGCGTATCCGTGCAATATGGATGTGCGCGTGTATGTGTACGTATGTGTGTGTATGTGTGTTTGTATGTATGTATGTACGTTTATATTGCGCGAGGCCTTGCACAGCGCAATTTTACACGTGGGTAGCTCCGGACACGGATCACGATACTTACTGGAAATTTGTTACACCCGTTCGTTATAGCATTTAGTAACCGGTAACCTTTACACACGCTCCGCTACCTGTAGAGAAGTTATGAAGTTGTAAACTTTCGTTTATATAGTACCGGGCATCTCTCCGTGCCGCGCGCGCGCGCACGCGCTGCACTTTTGTACTCGAGGGCTTTTCCAATTCCAAAGGGTTCTGAAGGTATCAGGTGACACAAATGTATCTGTACACGCATTGTCTGTTGCACTCGCACGATCTGCACGTACAGTGTTCCTCTGTGCAACGTTTAGTACCGATTAAATGCTGAATAATTACGATACCGTGAAGGAATAGGGAATAATTATCGGCGGAATTGAGTCGAGGCGGTACCACGCGAGTGCGTCTCGGTGTGAATATATGTAGTTGTGAAAAGACATTTATCGTTTGAGCGCTTTATCGACAAGCTAGTTCCTGAATGTTCCTCAATAATTTCTACGGTTACGTCGTATACGATATTGGATACGTCGCGTGCTTCGTTGTCCTACTTCCGCGATTGTTCGAGCGAGCGAACTCTTTAAATTTTGTGACGGGAATTCTGCTTACCGGGACGAAAACGTTGCCTCCATCAGCTACATACATACGTATGTAGAGAAGAAAGCGAAGTAAAAGCGTCGGCGGATATTCGGGGGCGAGACAAAGGAGGTAAAATGAGATGAATTTCGTGTCGTCGAAGGAGAGCCGGGAATAGAAAGAGCTGCGGCAGGTAGTCCGATGGGGTGGAACAACAAAACTTCAATTTTCAGAAATGATGCAGGAAAATCTTTCCCGTGTATTGTGCCTTTCGCCTATATGTACTTTCGTCTTTATCTCGAGCTAGCATTCTCGAAGAAAAAAGTGGCGTTGAGTACTTTCGCGGTGATGGTGCAGGTTTCCTCTTAAATTTACTGCTTTGCCGGTACGAATTGTGAAAATGTTTCAGTGTTTTCGGCCTTTGAAAATACATTATCGTTATTATACATATCACATGTACTTACGCTATTATTCAGTAAATAAGTAATTTTATTCGAGACTGTTATATATATTATTACATAACGTATACGTAAATTCTTTAGTAAAAAAAATACAACTTCGTAAAATTAGATATCTTCGTTCTTAGTGAAAATATTTGTTGACATTTTATTCCCTTCTTTAAGTGAAGCGAATATTTTTTAAACAAACAATGTACATTTAATTTTCTCGGAAAAATGAGATATTGTTAGTAGTAAGTTAAATTCGAGCGCTTTGTTCGCATATGCCCGGAATAATATTTCCTCGACGTTATGCCATAAAGGAGCGCGGGCAAACAGATTGCAAAGAGCAACGCGGAGGTGGAAGCCGTCTGCTACACGAGATTCCACTGATCTGCAGAAATACCTCGGAGAATAATTTTGCAGTTGCTCTCCCACCGCCATCTCCATCTGTCGTTTCAAAAAGAAGCGCAGAATTATCTGCTCGCGAAATTCTCAGATCTGAAGCATTCGCGCAAAAAGGGAATGAGCTTTTCCTCCAAATGATTCTATAAGAAATTCCAAAAAAGAGAAGCTTTCAACTTAATTCAATATTTAAATAAGAAAATGAGAATGTATGCATGTATGTGTCGTGAAAACATTCTTGGTTTTACGCTTTGCAAAACTAAAATTAAACTGAAATGAAACTTCTCATTGAATATTTGAGCAGTTAAATTTTACTGTAAAGTAATGGCTAGAGAATAATGAATGATAGCTGAAGCATTGCCAATAAAAGAGTTGTAATTGATAATTGATTAGTGATGTCGCAAAAATACTCATTTTCCTTTTATTAGCTAGGAAAATACAACGTTAGAGTTATACGACAAAATAAGTTTGGCGTTTAGCTGCTACAATCAGTTGTCATTAAATATAATCCGAATTAAAAATAAGTAAAAGTTTCGCGCGGTCAAATGAAGACACAAACATATCAACATAATTCGGCAAGGATGTTATACGCAACTTCGCTTCTACTACTGCCGACGGCAGCCTTTAAAATAAAACAAAAGAAACCGAATGCTCCACTCTCTTAAAATGAATCAGTCAAACATCACTGAAAACAGTGAATATACACTGGTTGCAGTTATGAGTACTGAAAGTGTTCAGTGTTATACTGATAACTGATATCAGTGACTATTCACTGATTCACTTTAAGAGAGTATCCCAGATAGCACAGAGAATTCAAAAAGAATTCAAAAAGAATTGGTGACTGAATTCTTTTAGAATTCTCTGGGATGCTCTAAATTATAACGTTCTAACTTAGTACGACAAAACAAAACATTTTAATTTATTCGACAGCGGCAAGAGCCACCGGCAGCAGGTGTCTGCCAAATCATTCGCGCTTAACCTGCAGGTAGCAGGTTATACTGTGGCGTTTTGAGGCAAAGAAATTAAGAATGCAAATAACGCACTCCTCGCGAAGTTCTCGAACGTAATAATCAATATGACTAAGAGGATGACGATATTAGATTTGGTTTCCGGGTTTGAGCCGCGTGGATTCATCTTTGTTTGATTCCGATGTTTCGCGAACATTTCAGTCCACTTCATCAGGGAGGAACGACCCGATAGGATGACGATAATTGTACTATCGATTAACAAATGAATACGTAAATTTTTATTTACATTACAATGTGCGGTATTAATAGAACTTTAGAAGCTATCAGATATAGTAAAACGTCCAGAAATAATAAAACGTGTGGAAAATAATTCTATTTTTTTTACGTTTACTTAATGCTGGATAAGAATTCCTGTGAGCAATCTGTTTCTATTTTCTGTAACGAATTTTCTGTAACGAATCTGTTTCCATTTTCTGAAATAAAGAATATACACGCGGCAATTCTCGAAAAATATGAAAAGCCGGTAGCATTTCGTGATGATAATTCTCAAATAGTAATTCTCGAAGCGTGAGCCTCGCGATCGACGCCCGACGGCAGGTGTTCCTGAAAGTGTACGTTCATAACCCGGTCCGCTCCCGCGAGCAAACCCGACAGTTTCGGCAGATTCCAAAACGGTGGGATTAAGAATGCAAATGGCGCGATTCGGACTCGTAAGGCTTACAAATGCGACTATCATTCTTTCGGATGGGGGATGAGGCGGGATTGTCAGCGAGCTGAGGAGACTTCATATATTTCGAACTGCAGTCTAAAATCCGACTCACAAAACGGATATATGGATACGCGTCGCGCATAGCTGATACCCGGCGCAGCTGCGGAGATTATTCCGTCGGATGAAAAATTTTTCTCAGACTATTACTCGTAATCGAGTGTAACTGCTCACGGCCTCGGCGATCGCCTATCCGGATTATAAACTTTGTTCTTCTTGGAGCAATTTCACCCCACTCGTCCCTGAGGTCTTTTTTGGCGCAGGGCTGAGAGCTTTTTTCGAGATCGTTGTCTAAAAATGTCTAATTACTAAATCACGTCCAATTACGTTTTTTTTTCTCTTGCAAATGAAGGAATATATTTTTGTTATACGGTGACTGATCGTATATATGATATAAACACAAGTAAATAACGTAATACATTGCTTACTGAATAAAATAATTTTAATGATCTAAATTAATGATAATCTTAATTAATTGAATTAGAGATTAAATAATTAAATAACTATTTATTAGTACTTTCGTCATTTACGATATTCCACGATTTAGTTTCTCAAGAATCGCATTCGAGTTTATTACGTGCACATGTAAAGTGACATTTTCAACAGTTCGTGAATATAGACGCCGTCGGAAACTTCCTGGGAATATTTTGGGCGGTAACTTCCTGAGAATTCTTTGGACGTCGCTTTGCAGTTTTACTTTATGTAAGTGGAGTATCATTGGCGAGATGTATAATAAAACATATGGTTAAAATATTTTAGTAAAGTATAATGGAGTAAAAATGCTCAAAGCATACATTGAAAAAGATTTATATAAAGCAAAAAAGACTTAATGTAATTTATATTTATAAAGACTTACATAAGTTTTAGAGAACTTAAGAAAATTTTGTTCTTATCGTCTTTGTTTATCGGCTAATCCACTTTGATGCACTAACACACTGAGAATCACTTTTATTTATTGATTTCACACACAACTTTTAAAATTAAAATAAAATACAAAATTTCTCTTAATATGTATTATAAAACCGATTAACTCGCGTATAACACATGCATTTCAATGTATATTAAATGTATAATACTTTCTACAGAGAGTGCGTTGAAGTTAATCGAAGACACGGTTAGGAAGTACCGCGCGAAAGTGAAAAACGGCCAATTTTCAAACGACTTATTAAATACTCACGACTGAATGAAATATACGAAAGACTCGGCAGTGTATTACGAAAAATCGTGCCTGGAATACCAACGATATACGCGGCCATGCTGCCGCCATGTCCTCGATTGCGAGAGACGGTTTCTGGTTGGACCACTTAGGCTTCATGACAACGACTGATTTGTGTCGCCATCTAGCCACTAGTTGCCTAAGCTTTTACTTCTATCCACGTTACACGACGTGGAAGCTAACGGTGGACCGAATCAATCGCGAGTCCCGAGTGTACGGATTACGTCAGTGTGTTGTACATGTTAAGTGTGTCGTATATGTCTATATGTGTTGTACATGCTATGTGTGTTGCATATGAAAGCAACATCTATATAGACGTAGAAATAGCTCCTCCTATACGATGCTGCACGAACTTTAAGTTCAAGGTCATTTAAATTTATAGCGTTCGCAAAGTTTTTCTTGATATTAAATGTTTCTAAGAAATTTATAAACATATCAAAAGGTTTCTTCTTCAACTATGAAATAGTATATTTTCGTATTGTAAATATTTTTGGATTTATTTCACAACATCTTTAACACTATACAAATATTCGTGTATTTATTAAAATATACTAATATGTGCCTACACTTTTTAATGCAATTTTTATCACAATAGACTATAAAGCAGTTGAAGGATATATCAAATTGTGTGTATAAATATTAAAAACCTATTTTATTATACAGAATTGTATAAAGAAATTGTGTAATACAAAATTCAAAACTTCTATTTAAAAGAAATATTTTGCAAATTTTTCAATTAATAAAGTAATCAAGCAGTTATTTTTTATTTTCACTTCGATATACTGATTTATATTGCGAGACGAGGGATTCGTACACTATATTTACACGTTTTGTTCAGGTTTGTTAACGTACTATTTCCAAACAGTCTTGCGAGCTAACTAAAACACCTTCGAAAAACGTAGAATCTCAACTATTGTCTGAAATGAACTTCCAGGCGTATAACGTCAAAGTGGTTACGGATCGTGTAACATGGATGTTCGGATCGATATTAGTCGGTTCCCCCCTCCCCCTCAACCGTTCGGTTTCCAGGGGTCGGACAAGGGTTGTTGGGGCGCGACCGACTGGTCTGGACTGGTTGACCCGTCTCGCCTGGTCTCAACCCACTTCACCCTGGTTCTCCCCTGCCCCTTTCGCCACATTCCATCCATACGTTTCTCACACACAGCTCCGGGAGAACCTTCGTTGAAAATTGACTACAGATTCTCTCCAAAGATGGCGCCACGTGCACCGAGCGCCCCTCGCGCGTTTACATTTAATCAATAAAAGGTTCTAGGTAGGACGCAGCGTATACACGGTAGAGCTGATTTCGGTGCAAATACATATTTTTGGCGGGCGACAACTTGCTTCGTAATAATTTGAGTACTGTGTGATGTTACGTGGATATAAGATGAAGTTAGATTGTTGTGCTACGCATGATAATAGATTTTTATATTTAGGAGGCGTTAGGAGAAAAAGTTTCGTGTTTTATGAATACCGTAATTCCACTGTGCCATCACTAATACACAAATCAATAACAGCAAAGCAAAGAAACTGATTGGGATAGCTTCTTGCTCAACTTCTGACACTTCTCAAATCTGTTCTGGGCTTTCGTGGCGGGTACTCATAGCCGCCGCGAGATTGGCTGAAGTGATTAGAACATACAAAGGTGCCGCCACTCCGGTGCAGAGGCATGCCTAATTACCATACGGCTTATTATGCCGGTTATAATATACGCTTCGACGTTATTGCGAACGCAGCCATCGATGTTGGATTCTGCTGCGAAGCGATGAAAATGAAAGAAGAGAAAAAAAGAGAAAAAATAGAATGCGAGCTAAAAAAAGGAGAAAGGAGCAAGGAGGAAGGAGAAGGGCAAGGATCGCCGATGCAGAGCGTCAATTAACCGGTTAATTCGTTGAAGTACCTTAGACAATAACAAACCTATCGTGATATTCGCACATTTATTTCCCATAAAATCGTATAATTTCAATAGCAGATGTAATAAAAAACGACAATATTTTCAATGCAAAATAACCATACTAAAGAACACCAACAAATGTAAAAATACAAAAATCTATATACATCATTAATCATGTAATTATAAAATTATAATTAATGAGATAGAAGTTCAAGGCAGTCGCAACCCAGTTCTTATTAATTCGATTGTCATTTTTAGTTATTAGTATATTTAGAAGCAAAATTACATTTTCTCTTTTCTCCAGTACTTTCTTTTCATTACGGTTATCTTATTTTTCTCTTTTCACCGTTTGCACCATAAATTGTTACTTTCTCTCTTCGATTTCTTTTCTTCTCTTTATCTTATAAATCGATATATGCCGCTCTTTCCTTCGCACACAGTGAAGACTTCTTTTCTTAATCAACGTCGGCCGCGGATGCGTTTATCCTTGTTCTGCGTAAGGTAGAACATTTCGATGAAGCAAGGATGTAGTGAAGTCTGGCCAATCAGAGCGAAGCTCTTTTGATGCCGGCCGATCAATGCGGAACCCCACTGTACCGACATGTATGGCATGCCAACGTTTCATCAGGAAATCCAACCTAACCTAACGAGACTGCTTTAACCAGAGGAAGCGTTGCTCGTGCAATTTTGATCATACCAAAATAATGTGGTACAATTACCATGCCATTTTGTATAGTGTGAGAGCCAGACACTTTAATTTAAAGTTCCCGATAACGTTGTAGTTTTTATGGAAAGAACACAGATAGTACAGAGAATTCAACAAGAATTCAGTCGTATCCCAAATAGCACAAAGAATTAAAAAAGAATTAAAAAAGAAAGCAGTCGTATGTCACCAACTTTGAGTTCATTTTCAGATGTAAAAAAAATTCTTCAAAGAGTTCAGTTCAGTGAAAAGAATTCTTTTTGTATCTAAAAATGAACTCAGAATTGGTGACATACGACTGAATTCTTTTAGAATTCTCTGTGCTATCTGGGATATCACCAATTCTAAGTGCATTTTTAGATGCAAAAATAATTCTTTTCGCTGAACTAAACTCTGAAGAATCCTTTTTGTATCTGAAAATTGGTGACATACCATTAATTTTTTTTTTATTTCTTTTAAATTCTCTATCTGAAAAGATACTTTAATTCATGCATCTTCATAACATACGGAACTTATTAATCACTATAATTATACTAGAGGATGAATGACAGATATATGATCGAAAAAGATATCGAATACTACATAATTATAAAGCCTTGGTTTTAGTACTTAAACGAAAAGTACAACCGACGATCAATACTTCTGTTTACATTTGTTCTAAATTATCAGAGTTAACTTAAAATAATTTAGAATATTTTCATTCTAAGTTTTTTTCATATAAATTTCATATACATCCAATAAACTATGTTAATACCTAGCAGATATTCTTGATAAGAAACATTAAAATGAAATTATTATTGCTACTTTTAGATTGCTTAAGCAAAAAATTTCTGAAGTATATTATTGTTTCTCAACTTGTTAAATGAAACAAAATGGTTCTAACATCTCGAGTTTTTTCAGAATTCGATTCAGCTCAAGTAAGGCTTTAGTGAGAATAACGGAACGTAAACTATAATTGTTACAAATCATCAGATAGCATTAATAATATTCCTGCATAATATAATTCTGAGAAAGAGAGAGAAAAAGAGAGAGAATTGTCGTGTTTATATATAATTATATATCAAAATTAAAAAAAAAGATTCAATATAATAAATATAATAAGATTAAGATTGTTTTAAACAATAGTAGATCTCCATATAAAAAATATTGCAATGTCAAACAACAATTGAGAAGAAAATGATAATAAAAAATCTTGTTACATATACTGAACATAGCGACATGGACCCATGGAGTTGGTTTCTCAGCTTCTTAGTATTGCTACAACATATCTTTGTTATGTGTTCCTTTATATTTCACCGTGCCATGTTTTATGTTTATCCGGCCCAACATCGAATCGGCACAAACCGTCAGATTGCGTCGGGAATTCTAACACAACGCGTTGCTAAAAACGAGATTTCCCCAAGCTATATGTGAACACTCAGTATTCCTATGTCACTTCAGCTTCTTCGTTACAGTAAGGTAAAAGAGCCGTAGACAAAATATATAATAGTGATCAATTTCTTATAAAAATTATAACTTGCAAAATTATTTCTTATAAAAATAAAAACGCACATGATAACGTATAGCGTCTAAATAAAAAGAATAACTTTAATGTATTAAAGAATCAATAACTAGAATGTAACTATAATTAAATATTAATTCTTGATTTATTGACATCACTTCGTTTATTGAAAAAATAATTGACTTATATGCTTCTATTATAATCGACTATATAGAAAAATATGTTTCAACTTACCCATAAGATGCTAAGCCATCAAATTGCTGTTATTTCGCAAATCTGTAACAATCAAATAATATTTACATTTAATATTTTTTATGTACGAAAAAGAGAGAGGAATTTCATAAAATTATGAAATATAAATATTTAAATTACAATTCCATCGGTATCTTTTATTTTTGATTGCGACATTATGTTAGAATTCAATTGAGCATTCCTTTAATTATTATTACAAATATATCTTAAAGATATTCAAAATTACAATAACTACATGAAATACTTTTCTCAAATGCAATCTATTTATGAATTGAATATGTGACAATTATAGAATCAAATCCTAAAATATTATAGAATAAAATCCCAAAATACTAGATGTTATAAATTTATTATTAATATCAGGAAAATTCTAATTCAAGCATATATGTTCTCACGTTATTTTAGATATCGTATATATTTAAATATATACATGTCATTAATATGTACTTTATATACATATATTTTTACATTATATAAAATAAAGAGTAAGACAAACTTACGTTAAACTCGCACAATTTTTCAAAATCACTAACTGTAATTCACTTTATTACAATATAACAAATAATAATTATCATTAAGTAATCACAGTCATGGACTCCTACTGACTAGATTTGTCTAACTAGAAGATCTCGTGATCAAACTTTACACAAATCTAAATGTTAGGCCCGCCTCAACTTTCCTTGTTTCACTAAAGACACGAAAATTCTTCCCGCCTAGTGTCACTGCCCCACTCAGATACAAAGTGATCGTGATCGTGATCAGCAACCTCCACAGTTCCCGCGAATCATGTTTTTCGTTCGATTACCTGGATCCCAGTCACGTTGCATTGTAATCGACCAACATTCTTAAGCCACGATCAAGGCGGGATGCTACCGTGGTCGAAAACAGTATTACAATATAACGCTTGAAAGTGGACAAAGTTGCCTTCAGTGTGTTTCTAACCGTTCACGAGCTGAATTTTACTTCTGCATGCAACTTTTACGTATTGCAATGTCATATTTTGTGAAATAATTTGCATTGCATAACTATTAATCATCATAAGTTAATCACAAATTAACAGCAATATTGGTATTAGAAAAAATGCGTTGTTCATCGTACCATTTAACGCTTACCCAATTATTTAAAATAAGTGATATTATTCTATTTGTTATAAAATTACATATCTCACTTTGGAAATATGAAAAATGTAAGAATTGTAAGAAATATGTAAAGAACTGTTTCACGTCGACCGTTGTAACATTCAAGTTAAGGTTTACTGGCGTTGCTATTCAATTATCGTTACGGCGCTGATAACAGCTGACCTATAAAAACAATTGGATCAAGAGCACGATCGTATGATTGCATTCGCGTTATTGCCGAGCACCGATAATTTACGATTCGAACGAACAAATGCATTGTCTACCGTCGGCGACTCGCATGCAACGAATATGGGAGCTATCCTACAAATTTACGAGTTCCAATTCCGATAATTCGATTATTACTTCACCATATTCGTGCATTCTCAAGTCTCGGTGTTCTCTTATACGTATATCTATATCTTTAAATTATCTAATGTAGAACTCTGCACATGTATCTATGTGTCATGATAGTACATATTTATCTATTTATATTTACTCATATGATTTCTTTGTATCAATATTCAACTAAAAATCCTAACTTCTGGAATAGAAAAAAAGAAGAGATAGAGGAGGGAGAAGTAGGAAGAGAGAGAATATGCAGGATACGTTGACGCTGCGAATTGCTTAGAAAAACGTTGATGTTTCACGATAACTCTGTTACAAGTAGGATCAAAAACCACTAGTAACTCTTTACTTTCCGGCATATTCCGACGGAAGCTAGGCTTTTCAAGAAATACACACCACTTTGATATACCACCCGACATATTTAGCTCCGCGAGCGTACCGACGTAGTAACACATACCGGCAATTCTTTTACCGACACGTTTCGCTTTATACCTCTACGAAAGTGCACACGCCGCTTTACAGCTTAAGGAGTTTTCCCGAAGAGACGCGGCACGAAAGGGCGAGTACCGCCATGTTATAGTATGACTGTATCTAAGTGGACAACTTCCACATTTGTGGAGAATATGCGTGAATACGTGAATACTAAAATGCAAGATGCAACCATGAAAAAAAAAGCGGATATACCAGCACTAGTGTATATCAAGACTGATTACTTATGAAACATTATACTCTAAGCTCCTTAAATATGTAATATTAAGAAGAGTGACAGTATTAATGGCAGTAGTAGTGGCAATAGTAGCCGTAAAATCGAGTGGACCACGGAACCGCCACTCTCTTAGAATGAATCAGTCAAACATCACTGAAAACAGTGAATATACACTGATTGCAGTTATAACTGGAAGTGCTCAGTGCTATACTCATAACTGATATCAATGACTATTCACTGATTCACTTTAAGAGAGCACGGACTCTAAATACATGGAACTCTTACATTATATTTTCTGTCTTACCATTCTGATACCAAGATGGTATCAGAATGGCGTTGCTGCATATTTGTATTATTACAAAACAAAATAAAATGGTTAAAGCCTGATCTACAATATGCTCTTTGCTTCCTGCTTCTTTCTCTTTATCTTTTTCTGACTCAAACCTTAAGCTTTAAGCCAGAAAAGATAGAAGACAAGAAACAGAATGCAAAGAGCATATTATAGATCAGGCTTAACAGTCGTGGTGGACATTAACACATAGAAGAAGGCTGCCTCTATCACATTTTGTGTATTTCGTCACAACAATTAGTTGTCTAAGAAGTTGTAACTTCGAAATTCTGAAATATGATGTATCTAGCCCCAATCTTCTCTATCCTTTAGAATTATCTTAAATAAGTATTCTGAATAAGAGAGTCTTCCTAACTTTACTGATGCTTTACGTAACTCTGTAGACTGTATAAACTCTTGCTGCGGGCAAGAGTGTCGCACACATTCATCCGCAAGTGTCTGTTTTACTTTCGGATACATGCGCAGCAACGCGAGACAGACTAGATGTACTTCGTGGCGACTTTACGAGGAGTTTCGGTTTTTCATGTATTCAACAAAACAAGACATACGGGGTGTGTTTGTAAGAAAAATACTCGGAATGCGGGATCCGTTGTATGTATTATTTACTGAGAAGGACATTAAATTTGCAAGGATCTATAAAACAAGACTTTAATATAAGATTCTATACATTTTATCACACCTTTTTCTAAACTGTGCAACTTCGTTTTCTCCGTAGATGAAATAAACGAATAATTCTTTTCACTATGTCATGCTATCTTTTATCATTTGAACCTCATTAAAAACTAACAATATATCCTCGAAATTGTACGTTCCAAAAAAGTATCAGATATGCCAGTAACAGATATATGATTTTCAAGACACACGTAGAGATACGTAGGAAATGTTTTTCGGTGTTTATATGTATCGAACTACAATGCTCGTTGGTCTTGTACTTTCGGCCATGTACTATCCTAGCCGAGATGCTAGACCCATCAAGCCAACCCAATCGATTCTCATCCACACCTACCCACTTTGCCTGCTCTCTGTCTGCGGGCAACTATCGCGCTAAGGAAACAAAGTAGACGTCGGAGAAGGAGAGAGGGAGTAGGTGGAAGGGAAATCAGGAATGAGAGACTCAGTCGACAAAAAGTAGAGAAAAAAGTATCTGGACGGCCATGGTTGGCTGCAACAGGCACCACAATGTCCTCCGTGCTACTCCTGCTTATTATCGCGACCGGTCTCGGGATTTCTCTTCTGCGTCTTCTTATGTGACGCTACACTCAGAAAACATTCGTATCTTCTGTCATCCTGGTTGCATTTCAAACACGTACGTTTAACAACTGTGAACATTGCATTACGGTGCGCACCGTTCTCACTCGTGATTTAAGGAGCGTCAATAACATTATTCAACTCGAAAAGGATCTGCGAGTACTTTGGCAACAAAATATCTGGAATATACTTCGTACCTAATTTAGAAGCGCAAATCTCGACTAGGTCGATTATACGAATGCAGTATATGCTACACTCTCTGCTAATCTCTTTGTAATATAAAACAACATACTGAGAAAAAATATTTGAAAGTTTATTTGTAGGACATGTAAAATCTGTTTCTTTGAAATATAAAGTTTATTTTTGCTAATAATTTTTATTGCTAATTATTTTTCCACCAATAAAATTTTCAAGTATCTTTCTCAGTTTTGATATTGAATTTCAGCTCGATAACGTTCCTTATAAATTCGAAACAATGGGACAGTTTAAGAAATCCATTTTGTTTGCCTAATATCTGGATATTCTTAGTCACGATTTAATCGCTTCTGAACATGTCATACATTAATATCTGCAATATAAATTCCTTGCGCAATATATTACACAAACATTAAGACATCCTGTGATATTTTATCGCGTCAGTTTAAGACTTGCATCATGATTTTATTGTATGGGTAATGCCGGCCGATAACTATTTAAGGGACGCATGATCTACGATTATGAAGATATATAAAATATCAAACTGCAAAAAGCTAAGTGGGTTGTAAGTTCATTCGCGTAGACGTAAGCTCATATGTACGAGGAAGAAGGGAACACTGGAGGTAAAACGGATACGCGCACGCAACACCAGCATGTGGGTGCCGTGATCTTTATCGTAAAATGAAAAATTGTTGCTACAGAAATTTCATTAACGTCTTTTACACGGGGGATTTTTTTTTACGGAGCTGTATCTAACAAGCCAGCGCGTATTTGCATAAAAATATTTAAAAAAAAAAGGATTCACATTACTGTATATTTCTTTTTAGCAATGTGTCAAATTTAAAAGAGGATTTAAAGGAGAATTTGAGAGAGAGCATACAAAAGATCTCGTTAAAAATGAAGGAGATGATGAAATCGACCGAACGAAGTTAAATTCACTGGAATAACGCGCGAACAAACTGGCGCCGGTTGATAGACACTGAAGAGGGCGAGAAACGAAAAGCAGGCGGGGCGGGAAAACGCGTTCAACGAAGAAAACGGCGTAAAAAATCGATCTTATGTAATATACCTTGGATCGTGTTTTCGCGACGTAAAAGCGCGTCGGCGGATGAGACATGCGCGTGTCAAGATTCATTTGTCCTTTTTTCTCGCTACTTTCTTTCGCTACATAGATCACGTCCTGCTTTCTTGTCCGAGTCCTTCTCTACCATTTCCCGTTATCTCCGCGTCTTAGCGAACAGTACGAAAAGAAAAGAAAAAGAACAGCAGTCCGACAGACACCATAAAGGGATAAATTGGTCGACGTAATAAGCGGCGGAGGAACGCGTTGAACTTTCATCATTCATTCTCCCTTCGCGAGCAGCCCGCGTAATTCTTCGGAATGTTTTTCATACGTCATGAAAGTAACGACTGCGGTCGCACTCGTTCGCCAGTCTCTCTCTCTCTCTCTCTCTCTCTCTCTCGCCGGTGCATTTCGCGCATTCTGTCCGGCCGAATTCCAGGCGTGCGAGAGGAACGATCGTTGTCGGGAACGAGTAACACACGCGCGCAATGCGCGCGCACTTTATCGAGTGGGGCGACTCGCGCGGCGAGATGCGCATGCACGCCGCCCGTCGAATTTTCAGTCGACCGACATTGCACACACAGCGTGTATATATGGGTGGTGCTACACCCGTAGCGCAGAATAATATTCTGCGTCGCGCGGACAACGGCGGGCTATGCAACAACTGCATGAAAGTAAATTGACGTAATCAAGCGGCGCGGATGGAGGACGCGCGGCAATCTCACGCAATATTGCGCATGCAAAGTTTATCAATTCGGCTCTGCTCGGCCGCCGCGCGGAATTTTCAACCGTATTCTATGCGACACACGTACACACAACCCTCCCGTCTCCTCCCCCTGAACGAGAGGACCTGCCGAGTCGATCGATCCCCGTGGTACGTTTTTTCCTCCCGCCGCAAAGTGCAGCGCTTATTCTGCTATTCGTTGCGATCGGTTTTCGAATCGTGTCTTACTTCATAATGCAACTGAGGCGGATTTAAAGGTGAAACTTACAGTCTGGATGATGGGAAATGCGCAGACATAGAAAGTATGAGATGTATCTCGGTATACTATAAATAGAACCGTTGGAAATGTTGGAACCCTGTTTTCTGCAAAGGTCGGGCTATTTTCCAAGAGTACTCCGGCTAGGATCAAATATTATAGACTCAAAGATATGATGTTGTGTATGTATGTGTGCGCGTATATACCCCTTTCGCTGTTACGAAAGTTATTGTAGCGAGATATGAGAACATGGAGCCCAAATTTTTCGTGAGAAACGAGTAGCATACGCGGGAACAAATATAAACTATCGATATTAGGTTATATTAATAGATAATTTGTAGAGAGGTTGGTAGAATTAGTGAAAAAATAATTATTCAGCATTTTTTCTATACACGAGATTAAAATGAAACATCTAAAATCAGATAAGCCCCGGCGAAAGCGAAAGAGTTCCTGGCAAATAAGGCACTCTCCATATGTCTAATAATACTCTCGTTACGCTCTTTTTGAGTGAAAGAAGAGTGTAATGAAAGTATTATTAGACATATGGACAGTGTTCTTTCATCAGAATAGATCAATACAGTAAATCTAAGTATCAACTTCTGAAGAAGTACAAAATCATAATGAGATATTTTACGCATAGAGGCGTGATTTAAGAGAAAATTAGAAAAAAATTTACGGTCCAAGGAAACGCAGACGAATATCTGCTCTTGAGTTGACGAAAAAGTAGCTGGCCCGTGAAGTAACATAAATTGAAATTCTTACCACAACAACTGAAAGTACAGTAGTTTCCGAGTAACCAAAAAAAATTAGACAAAAAAATACAATGTAACTCGTTCTTTAGAAGGAGAATAGATGATACAACCGAGACGAATGCAATGAGAAAAAATAGAGTGAAAACTTGTCGCTACATCTTTTGATCCGCACAAAAAATACTGTCCGTTCACAAAAGTGTTTTCTATTCCACCTAACTTGATACCGTTAGGTATTCGATAAACCCTTTCCCCAGCAAGCGAAGGGACAAAATTTCTCTTCGCAAGAGTTGCTGCCCGTCTCTCGAGTTTCCTTTTATTTCGAAACTTTCGGCAAACGTCAGAAACGCAAGGGAGACAAATAACGAAGGAGTGGCTCTCAAGAGAGAAAATGCAACGTTTAAAAATCTTACCAGAGACGACGAGAGGGTATGCCAAAAGTCGCTGACTCCGATCTCTTCGCCCACGAATAAGTCGAATGAGTTCGCTGGAGTCAGACGGAGGATGAAGTCATTAAATTAGAAAAACTTGGATGGGGCTCTGATCCGATATCGATGCCTATCGTCGTCGTCGTCTAAAACCCTCACTGCGCCGGATCGTGTCGGGACGGCAGTTCTTATATGTGACGGCATAGTATTCCGAATGTAAACTTTATTGCAGCCAGATACGATAGTTATAGGCTATTATATCGCCTTATCAGGTGGCGATGAGGACAGATTTTCTCATTCACGGACCGCAACCTTCAATTAATTGTGCCTCGAAGAATGAGAAGTTCTGATATAGTTGGCTGACGAAAAATCTGTGGCGAAATATCTCTATTAAGTAAATAATTGGTCAACCTACGTCCTTTAAGACTAATTCGTTTTAGCATCGATATCGGCCATTATAAGCTACTGTATAACTTAATATTCCTTTCAGATGGAGAATTTTCTTTACGATAGGCCGATATATTTCGTGTGAAAATTTGGCGAATATATAATATGCATAGGCGGATCGAAACTGTCCAATATCCAATATGGCCGGCTAGGCGATAACACTAGCGTACACGTATTGGTAGTTTGATAATGCGAGACTCCACCAATCGAAATCCAGCGGCCTCAGCACCTCTATATAAAGCGGAAAGTAATTTCTTATCGTATCGAAAACACAATTTAATTAAATTCGTTCGACTGCACACTCTCTCCACTTCAACATTGGCCAGCCTTACCGACGTTTTGCACGGTGATTTGGTGCCATAATTCGTCAATGCTCGTATATATACATTCGACTACGTCGTGCCCCCGTTAAGAACAAGTACATGTCGCTTTTACGATCGCAATGACCCGCTAACCCCGAGATAAGGAAATGATAGCACGATTAACTTGGCTCTTTCAATTTGTAGATTAATTGACTGCGATTTGTCAGTAGTGGGTTCAGGTAGTATTGAAGCTGTATTTTTTGTCCTGATCATGTCAAGCACAGCGTACTAACATCTCTTTACTTCGTCCTAAATAAAGAAATTCTTTCTCTTTCTCTCCCACATACACACATACTCATACACACAGGCGTATAATCACGAGGATCGTTGTCCGCTTCGAAGTACTTCTCGACTTCGCGTAATAAAAGTACGAGCAGTCTCCACGGTTGCTTACCAAAATGTCAGAGTCCGTGGGGAACAAAGTAGAGTTCTTCGAAGATAGTCGTAACGAGCGCGATGGGACGGAGGCTGCCTTGCAAAAATGTATTAGATCACTGATGTACGGACAAAAATCCTCTATACTTTGCGGAATTGGGATCTACAGAGGATTGCTTTATCTTCCTCGAGTTTCCTTCGTTCCTCAGATCGGTTTCTTCAATTTGCACAATTTCAGAAATTGCAAAAATTACCAGGGACTAAGTGCATTGAGAAACTCGCCGAAATGAATTTGTCCGTTCCGAGCAAGGAACTTTTATGGAATAATAAAAAAATTTAATTAACGGCTCAGACAGTTCCGTTTCTGCGACGTAAAAGAATACGTGCTCGATGATATTTGCCGAGGAGACCTTTCATATCCTGTACTTTGTGGAAATTGGGATACGTCGGAGCTACTTTCTTTGCTTTCCCCCGCAACCTCTGTCTCCGCCGTCGACTCCCGGTCAGCCCCGAAAATGGCCGACATACATTTGCTTCTGTATGCTCTGTGATCTCTGTCCTGCGACATGGAATTGACCCAATGTCCCTTTGGGAAATAGAAAGCAATACCTGTCTCCGAATACGGCGGAGAGACCACGTCGAACGAGACCGAGAAAAATAAGGAGCAGGTAGAGCGAAATGGACAGAGGGGGGAGAAACGAAAATGGAGAAACGTACCTTCGGCTTTTAAGATATCTTCGTCTATATTGCCCTCGCATTTCACGGAATACGGGTGTGAGTATACAACGAGGTCGCGATATACGTTTCACCATATGCCGCGCAATATGAAAGTATTTGTGTAATACGGAATATTTCATAGCAGTGATTTTGTTTATTTATTTTGTGCTTGAGAAATACGAACATTCGACAAATATTCCCTAAATTCTAATCCAGTAGCTACAATAGATCTCTCTTGATATTTCGACAGTAGTTTTTATTGATCTGGTGTTTCTTGTCTTTCACTCTCTGCCGCTTAAGTTTATATCGACAACAGCTGGCAAAATGCCATAGCGAAACAAATTTGGACTTCAGTTTCTTCTACTTTTTCTTTAAATGTGACAAGCCCATGCAATATAAGATTCTTTTAGCCGATAATTTTCTTTTTAATCCTATATAATGTATAATATATATTAATATATAATACATTTTATCAATTCTTTACAAAATTCTACTAAATAGATTAGAAATAATTCTACTATATATATTAGATATATAAAGATAAATTTGTTTCCATTAACTATATAATTATTAATAATGTAAAATTTACTTCGCCATTTATAGATTACATATTCTCTCGCATGCGATCATGAAAATACAACAAAACATATATTTAAATATTTAATATAATATTTTTCATTCCCCAGATGCTTCATCGCATCCAAAGAATAAGTCCTTGGTCAAGCGAAAAATATTACTTCTGACCATTTTCGCCATATATACATCATAAGTTTGGCGTGTGAGCTTGTTTACGAGCCAATTTTGCACGGATACAGACGCTGAGTGAAAATACTGTTCTCTTTTCTGGAAAAATATGTCTTCAAACTTCTGTTTTAAGCTTCAACTTCTGGAATTTCTCTTTGAGGTCATTCGTAACAGCTGCCATATATAAACGTCGCCAGGTTTTATCTGTTGCACTCTACCAAAACGTGTTTGTTTGCCAACCTGTACATACGCATCATTCTTTCCAAAAATATATTCGCTTCACTCGTTCTATTAATACGTAACAATTAGTCGGTCCTTCATTGATCTCATAAAATCGAATAGTTGCTTGTGCAAAAAGTGTAAAGTATATCTCAAATGCGAAATCGACGCATGACGATATTCTCGACATAAGAACATATGAAATAGCTTTTACTCATATTTCAGTTCGAATATTACTTCAGTTTACGTCCAGACGAATCGTTTTATCTTTGTTGCGAGCATCTGCCACATCGACTGAAACATTGCGCGAAAATAATGAAGATAAAAGGAGGAAGAAAGAAAAGGAATATGATAGGATTCTACGAGTAATATCCTCTCTCTCGTATATATATTCTCGCGTATATTCTTAGTTATCACATTTCGCCTAGGCATCTCGGAGGTCGACATCGGAGAGTATCGATCTATAGTGCGTTGAGCATGTTGGGCATGTTGTTGAAATACCTTCCTTATTGAGTTTCCTGTCTGTTCTTCCGCGACGATAAGGTGTGGTTTCCGCCTGCGCAAGTTCTTAGTGTCCCATCTTTATATGGATACACATGCAACGCCATGCCCGTGAGCTATTCTTATTTCAGTGACCCACATAACAAGAAGAACCTTCTGTTATTGTGATCGATACCTTCCATTATCACTTCAAACAATACAAATTGCTGCATCACGTATAATATTGACGATTGAGGTCAACATCGATGTGTACATTGGTGTGGACGTATAACACAGCGAAGGGTCAAGCACTAATCGGGAAGACTGGAACGTTGAATCAATGCAGATTGTTGCGACTCGATACGTAACACCCGCATTTTTCTACGTGAGGCTTTAATCAAAAAAATCCTCCTGTTTCGCGACGAGTTTTCGTCCGATTTAGACAGCAGCCGCTCAAGTTTTTATTTCGTACTTCGGTCCCGGCTCCAGTTCAACCATCTCTCTGCCGCATACGTGACGGCGCGGTGATGAAGGAAAGCGTATTGGGCAGGTATACCCGCAGGTATTTGTATGTAAGACGGGGTATATATCCGTGTGCCCAGCTGCTCCATAGAGCGCGTGTTCGTGTGTCTGCGCCGGGCGCAGAGGGCGGATATATCGACGTCAGCAGGGGATCCGTGCTGCCATTTTATCCAAACGTGATCTCAGCCAAATACGAAAATTCGTACGTGGCTGCGGTGTATACGAGTCATCCTCGGGCAGAGCGATACGCTCTCCTCGCGAGTGCACGAAGAGGGGTGAGAGACAGCCGAACGTGGGCAGCAACAACCGGAAAATATAACGCGTAAGTATCGGTACTCGTACACCCACGCGGACCCTCCGCCATTTCTTTGTGCGCGAAAACGCTGATACCCCGATAGAATAAACATCGCGCGGCGCATTTGATGTTCTACCCAAAGTCTGCGTGCGTCTCTCGATGCTCGCGCCTCGACACGTAAAATCGTCGAGATGGTAGGCGCGATAACGGGAATATCTTGAAATATTTAGCCCACCCAGCAGACCCAGCAACTTGTCCGTGGCATCCAACGTTAAGTGCAGCAACTTTGAATACTTCTGATTAACAGAATTCAATGTTTAAAAGATTTCTCTTCGCGTTATCGTCCTTCTTGCTGCATAAAATATATGAAATATCTCTACGGAATTGTTGAACTTCTGCTCATTAAAAGAGCCGGCGTCTATATTGATAGTCATAAGAGATGTGACTGCATATTGTTCTCCTATGTTCGCAAACAGCTAATCGACGCGCGGTAAATTAAGCCGGTTAAAGACAATGAGGTCTCGCCATTTTCGTACACTCAATTAAATCTAATTAAAGGAGAGACTCTCCTCGAGAGACTCGCAATCAATTGAGTTCTTGAATATGCACGTTTTGTTCACTGAGGCACGAAGAAACGTTTGGAAGTAGAGGAACGAAATAAAGATACCTCTCTCGGAGAGAGTCGGCAGTGTGCAAGCGTAAAGCCGATAAAACACAAGATCTTCGGTAGATTCTGAAAGTATTTATTTTTGTGGATGTCCATTCAAACGTCATATCACCGGCGTGCTTCTTTTCCCTCTTCTCACCGCTGTATAAATATATCAGTAGAATTCCACTTACGTAGTTTTGGGAAGAGAGTCACGCATAATTAAAATATAAAATCGTAATGTAGGGATCTTCTAAAGATTCTTGCTTCGTAAGATTGTGCGTTATCGCGTAATTCCCTTAATCGCAAATATTACGGTTATAAATCACGATGTTTATTATCTCGTGACTGTCGTATTTAATCATCCTACATATATCTTGTTTTATATGCGACAGTATTTTTAATTGATGTTTTTTAACGAATTAATAGATTGATCTTGTTTTTTTTTCAGTAGTGCCTCTTTGGACTCATTCAGAGTTTATGCTAAACATTTACTATATCACACTGGGCGTTTGTAAATTGATCGATTTCTTTTGCTTTCAATAACTTGTTTTGATGTTTAAAGTCACGCTGTCGCACCAAGGTTCCAATATATAATGTTCAAAACAAAGACAAATTAAGAACAAGAATAAATCACATGACATCTCTAATAATTACTGAATTGAATTTTTATACTACCGGGATAATTGATCTTCCATAATATATACATACACTGTAAAAAATTTATGTAAAATTACATCTGTTATGGGTAATTTTGAGACCAACTTATAGATGTAAATTTACATAATTATCGCATGAAAATATATTTATATATACGAAAGACATTTTGATACGTGTGTAAATTTACAAATATAATGCTTGGTTTCATAATTACATGGAATTTTTTACAGTGTACATACATATATATATATATATATATATATATATATAAAAAGAGAGATTATGTTTAAAAAATAAAAATGTAAAAATACATATTATCCGTGTAAAAATCCGTGTAAAAGTATATATTATCAAGATCTGTGTAATGTTGATCTACATCCACGTTATCTTATGAACATATTGTTTAATACTATTGCTAGCTATTATTTCTGTCTGTCATTGTTATTGCTTGTTATCTTGTTATACTTAATATTGATATATTGTATCAATGTTGATTCTTGTGTAGATTTCTGGCTACGCCGTCGGCAACTCGCGTTGCGTGTTACCACGCAATTTCGCTGCTCTACAAAGATGGTGCTTCGACTAACAAATCACAAGCTTCAGTACATTGTGGCTCCTTTTATGTATGTTTACGAGGCTCCTTCAGTGACGATAAGGGAAATAATTGGATGAAGGAGAAGGTAAGGAAATCCTTATATAACGAGTGTGTGTATAGAAGATTATAAATTCCAATTTAATCAACAAACTCTATTCACTGTGCAATGTAGCGAATCTTCCATAGTTTACACTATACAAAAAGAAGAGGAAATGGAAAAAATAAAGAAGACGGTAGAAGCTTCAACAATAGACAAAATTAAATCATTATTATTTTGTTATATTATTTATGTTATATCAATTTTGTTTGTTTATATCATGTGCTACTTTCCACTGATTTTCAGTTGCAGGAAGTAATAATCTGTTTATGTATTGTTGTAATTAGTTCCAGATGTACTTGAGGAATTTTTGGTTCTTATTTAATTAATTAAAAAATATCAATAGATGATAAAAGTACAGAAAGAAGAAAATAAGATTTGGAGATAAACTTTACGTATTCCATTGTATTAAGATATCCAGTGAGTGTGATTTCAATCCAACATTTACAATTTTAAGTGTTTATTTATTTTCAATATTTACCGGTTCCTGTTCCTGTTACTGTTCCTGCTTCATAAAATAGGAGACCGAAAGAATAGACGAGTGACTCGCCTACAAATGTGTTCGCACCTAACAATTAGCTGGTATACGTCAGGGAGCACGTAATAAAGCAATGATCGTGTTTTACGAGGCAGTATATAACTCCACCAACAAACCACCCAACCGCAAACCTACCCCTTCCCTTGTCCCTCACTAGCCTAACGTCAAACGGTTAGCCGTCCATTTTAACACTTATCAAGAAAGAAACGTTTTGTTCGTGCGTCGTAAAATTATTTCAACGTTACTGGGTGAATTGATTTCTTCTGGTAGCTGTTTTCATTCAGCTTCAACGTTCGAGGTATGTATTTACAGGGATCACTTTTTAAAGTTCAAAAACTCATCTCTTTAAACACGTTATTATAGAAGCTAACAAGAATAATAACTTCCCTCGATAATTACGTGTGAAGCACTCTTTTTGTTAATTTTATTAGTTGTTACGCATTATTTCATTGTTACGCATTAATTGATTTCTTCTGGTAGCTGTTTTCATTCAGCTTCAATGTTTGAGGTATGCATTTACAGGGATCACTTTTTAAAGTTCAAAAACTCATCTCTTTAAACACGTTATTATAGAAGCTAACAAGAATAATAACTTCGATAATTACGTGTAAAGCACTCTTTTTGTTAATTTTATTAGTTGTTACGCATTATTTATTCATATTAAAATTGACAGGTCTCTCGCGTATTAAATATTAACGAAGTAACATCAGCTTATATGACGTTATACTTACGTAAAAAATCTCAATTTCTGAAATCTGTAACAGTTTAAATAATCTATGAGATCATAAGTTAACGCGCAAGATAAAATCAGAATCAGAATTTATATTTATTCTTACAAACATGTACGCATGATGTAACGTCATAATAAGAAGCAAATATTTTTCATGTAATCCTGTTGTTTGTTCTTTAATTTGCTCCTCAACGTGCTAACGTGTTGTTTCCTCTATACCCTCTAAATGTTTTACGATCTCATAAAAAGAAGAAAGAATTCAGCTCGCTTACACTATCACAAAGCCAAGTTATAATTAACTAGAAACAAATAATTTAGATAACGTTGTATATTATATGAAGTAATATGATCGTAATTCTTTAAAAAAAGTAGCAAAAAGTAGGTTTTCTTTATGATAGAGCTGGTTATCGGAGTGTGTCTTGAAAGCGTCTTTCAAGTTGGAACTTTCGCCGTACTGACTATCACTGAACCATCTGCCCGATAAATTACACTACCTGGAATTGGTCTATTTACATGCACGTGCAATCTGCAGATTAAAGAGAAAAGAAGAGCAAGAAAGAAGCGCACGATACCAAGTAAGAAGATCAAGGACGATGAAATGGTCTCAGACAAAAATAAACGAATACACGGGTGGAAGATCCACTCTCGGCCCCAAAATGAAGCAAATGATTCCTCTTTCCCCCTCCGTAGACCAACCAACCCGTCCTACAGCCATTCCATCGTTCCATCCTGATATCTGCCCCTTCCACTGAAAGCACCAGTCGAGTTCGATGCCACCGTCGATGTCATCCGTGAAATACATTTTAGCTACGAAGTCGTCTTTCCTGTCGTCATCATGGACGAGTAGTGGTGGACTCCTGGCGATTCGTTTCGTACGGATGGCAGCAGATGGAGTTGTGGCGGAGGGAGGCATCATTTCACGGGTCTCCTGCCTCGGTTTTCCTTCCCCGTCCAACGGCTCTTCCGTCTTTCTTCTTCGTTGCGGCTCTTTACGAGAATGAAAAGGCAACATCTTACCAGATCGAGTCCCCCTCCGCCATCCTCTTTTCCGTCTTCGACCGGTATGCTCCCTCCTACAGGCTCTTTCTGGTTTGTCCTACCTCGATGTCATCCCCGGCCCTTCCCCTGCGGCATCAATGCACTCTCGTGATTCGCCCTGTGGTGGGGGGATACGAGCGCAAAACATGATTTAGAGTAATGTCGTGACTGAAAGAATAAAATCCGCGAGGCTGATGCCAAACAAATAACTTGTGGTATCCGGACGTGTACGCGGCTTGGATATCCTATCGCCATAGCACGGGCTGTATCTCGGATTTGCTCTGTCTCGAAGCTTCATTCGCAGTTTTTTCCTTTAAGATCTTAAAGATAGTATATTATATGGTGGTGCGCGCGAAGATGTAATAACGGAGCCGGTACCAACCTGTGCTAGACTCCACAAACGAGATTCTTGTTTATGTGGGCAACTCGATCGTCGATATCTTCAAAATGAGAAAATATGTAACGTCGAGTTATTATTTATAAGGAAATATGAAATATGCACCTACAGATGTATGTTATTGTTTCTATTATCTTCTCTCTCTGTAAGTATCGTAAATAAAAGTTGTACAATTTCAAGAAGAGAGAGTTAATTGGAAACGACTTTTTTTCATTATAAATAATTAAATATTTTCCGTGACACAGTTCTTTGTACGAGTAAAAAAATAATTTTATGAAGGTAGTGCTTACAAAAACCGAAAATCATACACATACTTTGTTGTACGTAAAAATATATGACAGTTTCGTAACCATAACATGATGGACAGAAACATTTTCAGGTGTCGTGCGCAACGACTGAAATTAGTGATCTAAAATATTAGATAGCTACTGTAGATGGTTAATGACACTCGTTTCAACGATGTTGAATTATCCATCTTTATGAAGGAAGGTGGTAAATGGGTTAATGTTGCGAGCCAACAGGTGGTCGCTATTGGACTGCAAGATTATAGCTGTACGACGAACTAAAACAGCTATTCTGACAATTGCATTGATATGTGTAACTAGCGAAGAGTGCTTAAAAAATATTATTTGTTCAGCAATAAAAGCTTACATCGGGGCACTCAATGTAATACAAGATCAGAAAATTTGATTTTCCCAATTACGTAAAACATTTTTGTTAAATAGATTCTCTCGAAGAAGCATTTATTTCGACGCTGGTTCGATAATACGACAATATCCGGAAGTATAAAACCCAAGCGACGGCTGTAGACTATGTAAGAGATGATGTTAGATAAGATATTGATTTCATCTGAAAGTGTGTCGAACTCATTACGCGGAATCAAATCTTTCAGATTTTAGCATAATCGAATAATTGAGTCTTATCTGTATTCAATGATTTTTTGCAGGATCCTTGTGCATGTTGGTCTCTGAAAATTATACAAAATCTTCTTAGACTGAGAGCAACTGTACTTCACTTTACTCTCGTACAATGATAATCTCATAATAACAACTTCAAATATATGTAAGGATCAATGTCGCTTTAATGTTGATATAACGATATACAGTTGACAATAGATTTGTATTTTATTATTCGAAATTATTTGAAAAACATGATATATTATAAAGTATATCACACCATAACGTCACTATGATGTTATATACATACATTTCTGAATTTATTATCATTTATGAAATTTATTTCCAGTAGCGCGTCAAAACGTGTTTCATAACGTGTTTGCAATGTAGCAGTATTGCAATAAAACAATTCCATAATGTCTCTGCAGCCTTTTCCTATTATATAAGTTGGAGTGTTCGGTGTATCCGACAGTATTAACCCAACTTAACTTTATTATCATCTGTTTTAATCGATCCAACATACTCTATAGAATGCTCCCTTCCAAAGAGTGACAAATATCCAAAAATTCATTGATATCTTTACGTTCAAATTTTTGGGGCAACAAACATGTAAGATTAGGCAATTTCATCATAAACGTCTTTGATGGAATTTACCAACTGCCATAAACACTTCAAAGTGTCAAAATGAACTACACTTAATCTTGATTATCTTTCAGGAAACAAGTATCCACGCTACATCAGTGAACGAAGAGAGATAGTATTGATCAGTTGTGTAGGAATGTACCAATATTTGTGCTGGCCGGATTACCTCGATGTAATATACATGCTGCGTGCGCAGTTCGACAAAGCTATTGAAATCCAACGATTATCACAGCGGCATCTGTATGGCGGTCATTGAAATAGGTCGTAGATAGAGTGTATGGGGTGGTTAGTCCAGAGTCCATTCCGCTAACGGTAACGACCGACTCGTTGGTTCGAGTCTCGGCTAAGCTTGAAAATGAATCGTGCCTCATGGCGACAGAGACGCGGCGGCGGCCTTCCTTCCGCTCAATTCGAACTCGTCCCCCCCTCCCCCGGCACCTCACCGCCACCCAACGATCGCATGCAATGTCAGAGCGCATGCGCAACATCGACAGAATTCCATGACGATAGATTGAAGCAAGAAAGAGAGAGGAAATTGCGCCGTGAATGGAATTGAAGATTTTTACCTCACGGCGACGCGTCATTTCCACAAGGGATCGATGAAAAAGATATTCATCACGTAAGATGGTTCCCGTCAATTTTCAGATAGACTATAGTGGATGAAATGCAAGATACATATCGATGAATTCACATTTTTTTTTCAAGAGTTAAGACTAAGCTCAGTTATAATTTTTTATATTAATAATAAGAGAGTGCTCATATATCGATCTTGCACACGCAAATGAAATTTTCATCAACATCCCCATTTTGTTTCATTTTATAAAATTAATATACCTGGCATTTTTTTATGTTTGAAACTGTCTTGCAAATGTAGCATTGCACGCAGTATACATTTTATAAATAAGTATTGCACTTGAAGTGGCGAAGAGTGGTTGTTGATTTGGGAACCACACACATAACCCTGCCGGTAACTTCCACTAACATACGGGGCCCTACTTGGTGCGCTTTATTACCGACGCGACGATTGATTCGACGAGCTACTGCCTACACTTTCACAAGATCGTTAACGGCCTTTTCGACTAATTGAAGAATTAATTGAAAGAATATTGAACATTCAACATAAACGATCGTGCATTTGCAGTGTACTGTATGGAGAAACAGCATTTTTCTGACGGGAATTTTCTGAAAAAAATTTGTTACGCAAACCCTTATAGAAATATCATACTAAGAATCATTGATAATTACTTATTTTCAGTATTAAAAATACTGAATAATAAGTAATTATCAATGATTCTTAGTATGATATTTCTATAAGGGAATTTTGACGAAACTTCATCATTTCTTAAATAATATCATCTACGAAACACGATTTCACGAAACGCATACATACACATGATAAAGCGTGATATTTGAATTTTTATGATGTGGAAGAGCTTATTCACGGCGCGGATTTATACCGCTCGCGGATTCGACACGTTAACTTTATATCACGTACTGTAACGAGAATTCATGTGGAAGCACGATTTCATTAAGCGAATAACACGTGACAGCCATATTACACGGTAGGAAATGAAAATAAATGGTGTGTTGTGATTTCGAGTAATACGAGAGTGGGCTTTCTGTCTCAATTGCGGAATCTCCTACCTACGCTTATTCTACTGCAAGAAATGACCGATTACCTCAATTTATTCACATGACATTAACTGCATTATGTATTATATGTACAAAAGAAATTTATTTACATTTTGTGCCATGTACTTCAAATCAGCAATAAAAGTTCCGCAGAGGGATCAGTAGACCAATCTAGAGATACTGCAGTGTCGTGCATCCGGGTATTTTATTTTACTTCGCGTGCAAACTAAACTTGTATCACACGTCGAAAACATTTACCACTGAAAAGCGACTCGTACTTCATGATACATAGAAAAAGGGGAGCTATACATGAGAGTGACCTACACGCTTTGCGTTTATGGCGCCGTAGCACGAATTGCAGAACTATGCGTGTAAGTGTCAAATTAATTTTGCACTATGTGGAAAGTAACGAAGGATGCAGATGAATGAGCAGCACGTCATAGGAATGATTACAGTAAAATAATATTCTTGGAAGAAGTCTATATAATGTTTTTACTAATAATTCAACAGAGAGAAGAAAGAGAGAACTGTCACTGAGAAAAACAGAGAGGAATTGAGAGTGAAACCTAGCACCACATAATGAAGGTGGGGTCCTAAGAACGAGGGTGGAGCAGACTCCAACAAGGGTGGATTTTTTCCCCAGGCGTACCCGACCGAAACGAAAATAGCTTGACCGCTTTTAAAGCACTTAATGCTCTACAAAGTCTTCCCTGTTCGAATAAATGACCTTCTAGACTCGAAGAGAAAATTATTTACTACCAAGATTACAGACGGATATTCGACACTCAACATAATTCTCTGTCAAACCGTCATTGTATCAGATATCAAAAGAAAAAAGGATCAGATCTGGCATACATTAAGTGAAATGGTATAGGAGGATAGATATATATATATATATATATATATATATATATATATATATATATATATATCGCCTGATACTAAATTTACGCTAAATTTTAATTTATGTTATCAGTACTAAAATAATAAATAATTTTATAAAAATAGCAGTATCTTACGATTTAATCTACTTACTACTCCTACTATTACCGCCTTTGAAATATCACATTAGTTTACTTTTGTAACCTAACCTAACCTAATCTTGGTCAACACCATTTTTGCCACGGTTCTTGCCACGGTTTATCCCTTCTATTTATTCCTCAAAACGTTCGGATTCTAATTTCCTTTTTCTATAGCCGACAGAAGAAACGAGACCGTGAATTTCATTTTCTGGAAACACAAGGAAACCTAAGGAAACCTAATATTTCAAGTTGGATGCGGGTATACGTCAAAGAAGCGCTCTGATTGAGTGAATATTTATTCCCTCATAATATACAAAAATAATATATCAAGTATTAAATATACGTATATATTTGTGTGCTGGCATTATAGCATCAATATACTACATATAATTCGTTTTACAAATTTGGCAATAATTTGATATTCATTCAAAGTGAAAAGAGAACATCGGTGTGTTTGTTAATGTTAAAAATTAAGCCAGCCGAATCGCATTGTACGGTTAGAATTGCACATAAGAAATTCTTCCGATAACTGTATTTGAAATTTCTTCGGCTGATGTTTTACCGTAATCGTTCAAGTTGGACAGTTCGCGCAAAGTCCGGGACAAATTACACTTCTCTCTTGGAATGGAATAACTCGTAAAACCGCCGCATCGTGAGCTCGCCATCTCTCCTATTCCTCCCCTCCTCCAACCCCTTCATCTACCTCCTCCCCCTTCATCTACCTCCTCCCCCTTCCTCGACCCCTTTCGCATACAAATACGCGAAAATAGCGTCGCGAAATACGACGCACGCAACTCACCCCTACCCCTCCTTTGATACTTCCCTTTTGCACTAGACCCATCCAAGTAGCGGTCGTCGAACAATCACTTATCTCAAGAGTCACGGAATACTTATCGTTGAATATGAATTTAGAGAAGCGCCATGTCATGTGCTCACTGCGTGGAATTTAGAGGGGTTCACCGCGAGGGTTGGAAAAGTTCAACCAAGCCAAGACCACGCCCTGGTGTTACATTGTGATTTACCAATGAAATATGCTTCTTCAGTAATGTTAAGATGTTGCTAAGTTTCTAAAGCCCGTACCCTGTCCAAAAAAAAAACGTCGCAAGACCATGTAAAGTAATTTGGCACATTTCCACGTTTAAGTGTGTTAATGTTTTAGTGATGAAATCACTAAAATTTTCAAATTTCATGAAAAAGAAAAATGGAAAAATTCTTGATGTAAACTTGACATATCGTGAATCATAAAATTATTTTATACATTACAATAAAAGTTGTTAACTTATAGATACAATAAAGTTAAATAAGAGATTTTAGATTATGAGTTTTTTCAGTGTTTAGAGATTTTTCAATATACGGCTGTATTAATCAACCGTTTTAAGATAGTGTGCCAGGAACATGCGAGATTAAAGTCCGGCACTGCTCGCGTCAGTAATCGAAAGAGATGTTTCGTCAATATATCCATGCTTCGATCTTCCAAGTGAAAAGGCAGTTTCGCGGCAGAAATATTTGGCGCACGTTCGACTCCATGCCTGAGCATTCTGGCATTAAGATTCTTAATTAACATGATACGTTAAAAATGAATTGCAAATTAGAGGTACCGTCTAACCGTTCAGCTCGTCTTGTAGAACGTGATTGTCGGGCTAGTAACAGAGATCGGAGATTACCACGTAGAACGTGGTACGTTCCCCCGTTTATTGCTCCACAGAAGCACCCTTTAAAAACGCATCATGCACTTTTATGAGGCAACGATTATGCTCTAAACTCCAAACATTCCGACAGCACCATCAACCGAGGTCGGCCGGCGCGGCTATAAAGAGCAGTTTGTACCATGAGTTTACATCGATCGCTTAAAATACATTACTGGTCTCTGTTTTTCTTTTTGTCTCTCTCTCTCTCTCTCTCTTTCTCTCTCTCTCTCTCCTCTCTTTCTTGGCCTAAGCCTGTCTAAACGCGGGGGCGTGACACGTCACGATTCGGGAGGAAAGCCGTGAGATAAAAAGAGAGAAATCGAATAAATTAGCGACGATAAGATCGTGAAATACGCTCACGGATGGAATTGCGATATTAATGTCGGCGGCCGTCGATGAAAAGCAACATTGTAGCACGCTAGACGCATTGGACACGAGTTGAATTAGATTCCTTGCTGCGCGGAATGTTGTCCAACACGACACGAATGCAGTCCGCAGTATCATGGAGGGTCGGTCAGCCATTATCGAGAGCGAATTTGTGTCCGTATATGATCCCTTTGCATAGGTGTGTCTTCCCTGGTAGTGGTAGATAAAAGAATCCTAGGAGCCGTGGCACTAAAGACTTCAGTTTCAGTAAAGACTCGCGTAACCAACTATAACAGCCGAGCGTTATTCCTTATGTTTGTATATTCATCAGTAGATTTTTCGACTGGCATAACGAACCGCTACGGTATATCGAACAAATTCTTCGTTAATCCGAATATGATACGGAGATTTTTGAGAGCCACGTCCCTACGTCCGTGTGAAGCATCGTAAACGAAGGAGGAAGGGTGGAGTCACCATTAAAGTAACGAAGATCATGCCCATTACTTTAATTAACGATGCCCAATACGGGTTCTCGGGCTTATGCCCGAGCACCGAACTGGAAAGCGTGTATGTTAATCCATGCCGACATTGCCAACCGTACCGACGACGTCGGACTTTACCGAAAAAAAGGAAGAAGAAGAAGTATCGGCCACACAGGAAGATCAGACAACCGTACACTCTTTTGGAATATTATTTCTTGGATTTTGACCTGCCGCGATTATAAAAGTGACCGCTAGCGTCGCGATTAAGACAAAGATACCTCTGTGAGAATTCTATCCCTTTCTGTCATAATTTTCAACGAGAACCTAAATAAAGGGAGGGAAGATTAGCGAATCTCTTTTGGCATAATCGTACTTCTGCGTGGAATATTAAAGCACTAGTAGACGCGAGTAATAGAATTCACATTATCTGCAACAGCGAGTTTTTTACGTCATTTTTTGCTCTGAATAAAGTCCGACGAACGTTTGTGACGAGAAATTTTCATGGTCTAATCGAAGGTTTCCGAACGTGGCGCCAGATTTTTTGCAACGTTCGTGTATTCTTGGATACAATAGTTGCCTACATTTTTTCATTCATTTTTTTATGAACGGATGAATGTCCTATTTTTTCTGACATCTCAACGGAAGTCCAACTATTCTTAACGTATTTTCCACACTTCTTTCATATTATATTTTTGTGGCCAAATATAATTTATAGAGCAGAGTCTTTACCTTCCTTCGAGGAAATTGTCCAGGGATATAAGTTTTACATATGAAAAGCTGTATGTTTCTTCCCGTTAACAAAAAAATACATTGAAAGTACAATCTTACATCTGGCATAAAATATCTGTTATGAAGATTTTAATTACATACAGCAAGAAGAATATAATAATAATAATATTTATAAGTTATTACGTTACCCTAATTTGATTACACATCTTATGACATTGAATATAAATGTATCGGCTACATAGTAGTTCCTATTGATTTTGATACAGAAACTAAAACTATTATTTGTTATTTGTAACATTTTTCCCCGCCAAATTTGCTCAAGAAAAGGAACAAATTCGCTCAGGAAAAGGAACAAATTTACGCAATCTTTCTTGTTATCACCAACAATCTTTATGAGAGAAACGTGAGAAAATGGCGGAAAGTGGCGCAAAATGACAGCTGCGCCGTTATAAATTCGGATATGAAAAACTGGCCGTTCGATCCCGCGCTCCACCCTGCCCTTCTCGTAGCCTTACGACTTGTCAGCGCAAAAAAGGGTTCGCCTCTTTTGGCCCGGGTGCCCTAAGGATCTGCGAGGGTCACCATTATTATACGAATGCAAAGCAGCTTCCGTAGCTCACTCACCTTCGGACTGTCGACAGCAACGTTACTAACGTTAGTACTTAATTGTGCGCGATTTTCGTCAGCAAATAACTAATTAGGTGGTTTCACATATTCAGCATTTTGTAGCTTCACGCCGGCTTCTGGCCGCTTTGATCTTATAAGACTGACAATTCCGTCGCTGTGTTAAAATATACGAACTCGAGCCGGGAGTGAATTGTTAATTAGGCAATTTTATGTACACGACGACGATCAGTGAATTAAATATGGATAAAAGTGTTTTGCAGCCTCTCCGATAGGTTTACGTCTCTTTGATTATTAGAAATTCATGTAGTTGGTGCATCGTTAATTGGGCAGTCCCTTATATTTCGTAGACTAATAAAGGTATGTGCAGCAAGCTTTGTTGTTTGCTTCATGTTTGCATATAAAGTGAAGATCTCTTGATTCATGTGGTGTCACATCAAGACGGAGCAAGTGCCTTATTAGAACTCTGGTAGGTGTATATCTCTTTAATTTCTATTTTCAATTTCTCGCCCAATTAACACACTTTCGAAATAACTTCACCGTACGGATGGTCGCATAGTATTCCTTTTATATCTGCTTTTGAGTAAACTGGAAGCCACTTTAAACATCAACAAATATAATTTCAGATTGATTTTTCAAAATAACATTATTTGGCCATTATGTAAATTATCTATGTGATTTTGATGGTATACATATACACGCAAGTATATAAGTCTGTTTCGAAAATAAAATAGTAAAGAGCAACGATATATTTGTTGCGCACGCTGCGCAGTATCCATGTTGTGTGATCAACTATCGTAACATAGTGCACACGTGTTCACCAATCCTTCATGTTTCACATGTTTACTCGTGTCACGGGAAAGTTATTCGAGCGAACTTAATGCGCTAACGACCATCGTTTATTTTTAGATATTTCTCCACTTTGTTCGAGAACTGCACAGAGAGAACGATTTATTGAATCAAATAAATGTTTCTTTGGAATAGTCCATACAAATTCTTTGGTTGACACAACAAAAATATTTCTTTGGAACTAAGCCGTAAATAAATATTTTTGTTGCGTCAAACATAATTTTGTCCGATCAATCAAGAAATTCGCTTGGACTATTCCAAAGAAGTGTTTATTTGATTCCACCAAATCGTTCTCTCTGTATGTGTAATGTGAATCAGTATCGAAGATATCAGCTGTCTTCATCGGAAATACACTTCGTTGAAATTACAAAGGAACAAATAACGTAAGAAAATTTTCAATACCGCTCGCGGTATTACATTCTTTTCACAGACTTTGAATTTCATTCACACGCGGCGATTTGTAATTTGCAAAAACGACACGACCTTACTTGCGTCTTTTAACTTCCGTTACATAACCAAAAGGGAAAAGAAAAAGAAACAAAAAGTAAAATATATCTTCATTTCCATAGATAATGTATTCAGAATATTTTGATTTATCGCCTAGATGAAATTATGCTGTAATGAATAATGAATAATGTCAAACAAAAAAACATAAGATGTGCAAATGATAATGTCACGGATGAGAGGAGCGATCACGAGTATTCGTGTCGCTTTTTCACGTGACACAATCTTTATCCTTTCTGCTTCAACTGTCAAAAAGAAAACGTCATTAAAAAATATTTAAATTTTTAGCAATCAATGCGTACATCATAATCGAAATCCTATTTTCGATCTTCTACTCTTGTAATTATATTTCTTTATCGCGCGATGTTACAACCGGAGACACTTTTTACCTTAATTTTTGTGTTCAAATTATACGTATACGTGAATATAAATCTACATAATTATCTTACATAAATTAGAACTCAGGCGCGATCACATCTAAAAGACACACTGTAACTTCGATAGGAATACCTTGAAAAAAGGAAATATGAAGATCGAGCACTAGCAGGTGGAGGAAGGTTAATATCTTCATTTGCATTGATGGCCACCTCTATCGATACGATCCGCGCTCTGAACCTTCCCGCGCTTTCTAACCTAGCTTCTCGCGTCTGTATTCTATCCGACGAACTGCACTTCAAAGTGGTGTAGCGACGTAGGTCGATAATTCCCTGATGAGAATACAAGCGTGAAAGCGATACCACCACAATGCTGTCTCTCTTACACAGCGTGGGAAGAACTACGAAGCGTGAGATAGATACTAAAATTTTTCCGCCCGCCTACTCTCCCGTTGGCTGCTCCGACGCCAGGTTTCGCTGTGGTGTACCGAGTTATTGATCGACGTCAACTGACTTTAAAAATGTTATTGTCATAAGAATTATTTCCACATGACGGAAAATACATCGCACGGAAAACACCACATTTTCTCGAATACGTTAAACTACTAAGAAATGATATATTACGTTGGACAAAATAAAATTCCCAGTATAAAATATAAGAAATATCATCTTATTATATCTACAGTTATGCACAACAGGGTGTAACATATTTACAGATGACCAGGCGCTTACAAACGTTATAAGAAACGAACGTAGCTTATTCGTCGGTCAGCCGACGTTAAGCGATAAAGAAGGCGGTGCCTTGGACCATTAATGAATCAAGTTTCTACCTTGATACTACCTCCAGGCCTTGATAGTATCCACTGGTTATCTCTCAAAACTCCTAACCTATCGTATCCAATCAACTCTCACGAGCCCAGCCCTTTCTCTTTAGCCTCGTCCCAATCCTTGCCGGTAGTAATTACGAGCGATTCACGTGAACCCAAAATTAGTTCAAAACTTGGTAATTTCGGCTACGGCATTCACTTTCCGGCTATAATTTACTATAATACAATAGGTATATATAGCATATTCAAGTGCTGAAATTCGGCCAGAATGCACTGTAATTTTCTAGACCGCGCTAGATTGCTTTTTTTAAAATCGCTTTCACGAAATTGTCTGTTTTCGTTTTATTTCACAAACATTTCAAGTCTTAGTTTGCACACAACTAAAGTTATCTGTCAATGATGTTATCCAGGTATCCAAATACCACATGAATACCCTAACTTCTCTTACTTTTCCAGGAAATTTAGTTATTTCGGATAATATCTGAGCACTCGAATTATACACTCGTCCTTTTTAGTATCAATTAGATACCCCAGTACCCGCAGATATAGAATAGAAAAACTGCTCAGTTTATTCCGATAATATTAGTACGCATTTAAATTAATTTGTTTTGTTTGTTCATACATTTTTGTATCACATATTTCTTCAAATATTCGAGAAAATGTCAAATGATTATTTCAGGTAAAAATAATATCTCCTTTATATTTAAGCAAGACTTCTAAGTTCTACATATATTTAATCGTGAAATATAAAAATGCATATTATTGTTGATTTCATTAAACTTTTACAAATTTAAAGTTTCTTCTTTTGCTCAATGGTTGGTACAATTTTCCCTGCCATCGTTGATAAGTAGCTGAACATAAATCCCAAAGTGCTTTTAAGCTTTACAAGTTCTAAGAGAGAGAGAGAGAGAGAGAGAGAGAGAGAGAGAGAGAGAAAAGAGACAGAAGAAGAGAGAAAGAGAGAGAAAGACTTAAATGTCGTTCGCTGCGATCTGGAAAGTTTCGTGAGCTTTTACACAAGCTGGATGAAAAGTTTGATATCCTTTTACTAGCGTGTTCGTTTCGTCCACCTCGTCGGTGGTTATTACAAACTTTACGATAAAAAGGGGTAAAGCCTAAAATTAGTTAGGAACTTATATCTTCGCTATGACGGCGAACTTTCTGAATTGAAGACATTGAACTAGTTTCACACATTTGCTGTCATTGAAATTCAGTTCTTTCATTTTACTTTATAGATCTCCGTCGCAAACCTTCAAATCAAGGCACATTAAAAATATTAATTATATATTTCTTTTCGCTTTCTCTCTCTAAGAACTTGTAAAGCTTAAAAGCACTTTAGGATTTATTTTCAGCTGCCTGTCAACGATGGCAGGGAAAATTGTACCAACCATTGGACAAAGGAAGAAACTTTAAATTTGTACAAGTTTAATGAAATCAACAATAATACGCATTTACATTTGAAATGTTAACTGCGTAAA
>NW_022639463.1:2105761-2107318 GCF_010583005.1 Odontomachus brunneus
GTGGATTCTAAATTCTGGAAAGCCGAGATGAACAGAAAGTGGACGACGTTTGGTCAAATTACCGTACTGTTGAGCCCTGCTGGAACTTAATTACGAGATGGAATTAAGTAGACAAAATATATGCACGTAAAACAAAATATTTTTTTCCACGATATAATTTATATCATACTTTCTTAATAACATTTATTTTAAGGTAAATATTGTTACATATGTGTGTCATGACTGATGAGAACTTGAAAATTACATGTTTGATTGTTATAACTTTTCGTATGAAAATGAGATCATATGTATAAGGCAATATATATATATATATATATATATATATATATATATATATATATATATATATATATTGCCTTATACATATGATCTCATTTTCATACGAAAAGTTATAACAATCAAACATGTAATTTTCAAGTTCTCATCAGTCATGACACACATATGTAACAATATTTACCTTAAAATAAATGTTATTAAGAAAGTATGATATAAATTATATCGTGGAAAAAAATATTTTGTTTTACGTGCATATATTTTGTCTACTTAATTCCATCTCGTAATTAAGTTCCAGCAGGGCTCAACAGTACGGTAATTTGACCAAACGTCGTCCACTTTCTGTTCATCTCGGCTTTCCAGAATTTAGAATCCACCTTCGTCTCTCCTCCCGCATTCACGAGCATCCCTTTGCTGATACGCGCATGGGCATAAAGCCGAAAGTGCTTTTAAGCTTTACAAGTTCTGCACAGCGCGCAGAGGGAACCAAAATGTCGCTAGCGCGGATCTTAAAAGTTTCATAGTGCACGAGGATTCTTACGACTCCGCGAAAAGTTTCGTTGTCGGGCGGAATAGGTTTGACCATGCAACGCTTGTGGAATGCTCGTGCAATACTTCCAGGAATAGATTTTCTTAATCATTGGCCATCGAGGACACAGAGATTAAGAACGCAACAGAGCTATTGCTTAAAGACGCTTGCAATGACATAAAAACGTACACTATAAGAACAAATTTTCTCTTCGAGACGCATTTTACCACAAATACCACTTTATATGATCTGTAAATAGCAATTGTACATTGTTGTATGTATGGCATTATAATTCTTCATACTTTGCTTCGAAGAATATGTTTCAAGAAACGATATGATAACTATATGATGTATATACCATTTTAAAAATAAATATTTGAATTATAAAAATGATAAAAATATTTGTAAATTCCTATTTAAATATATATATATATGTTTCAAGAAACGATATGATAACTATATAATGTATATATCATTTAAAAAAAATATTTGAATTATAAAAATTATAAAAATATTTGTAAATTCCTGTTTAAATATATATATATATATATATATATATATATATATTTAAATAGGAATTTACAAATATTTTTATAATTTTTATAATTCAAATATTTAAAAAAAAATGGTATATACATCATCTAGTTATCATATCGTTTCTTGAAACATATCCTTCGAAGCAAAGTATGAAGAATTATAATGCCATACATACAACAATGTACAATATATATATATATATATATATATATATATAT
>NW_022639463.1:2107454-2119249 GCF_010583005.1 Odontomachus brunneus
TATATATATATATATATATATATGTGTGTGTGTGTGTGTGTGTGTGTGTGTGTGTGTGTGTGTGTGTGTGTGTGTGTGTGTGTGTGAATTCGTATGAATATGTATAAATATGTATGAATATATATGAATGTATATATGTGCGTGTATGTATACATAATGTATGTACATATGTATGTATGATGTATGTGTATGTATGTACGTAAACTTATATATCAGTTACGAGAGGAACGATCGTAAACTCTACGATAGAGTTAATCTGCAATGACCCGAAGCGACGGACTAATGAAGCAGAAAGCAGCGAGAATTGGCAAACGACGCCAGAGCTAGTGAAAATCTTTGAAGTATAGATTTTTGTGTGTCCTCTTTAAAATTACGCCGTCTACGTGCGTTCATGCGTGACAAAAACTAATAACTTAGAAAATAGCAATGTTAATCTGTACATATAAATCTTGAGATTTTTTCAATGCTGCAATTATGAATAATAAAATGCACACTTTTTAAATATTTCTCGTACATCTTGTTTCATTATTATAAATCAATTTTTTTAATTCTAATTTCTAAAAAATTCACTTCTACCTTTCAACAGCAGAGGATAAACATTTTAAAACTTCCAAAGCTCCACACATCTTCACAAATTCACCAATTCCACCAACTGGTTGCAAAAGTTGCAAAATATCACACAAACATTTACACATCTATATTTTTCCTTTGCGAGTATTATTTTGCGAGTTTCTGGCACTCCTCTGGGCACATTTACATGTATCGAATATATAGTTACAAGCACTAGAATGCATACGTAAGTTCAGGATAAAGAAAGATACACGAGAGGTTTGTCCATTCTATCGACCCGACTTGCGACGCGCGCATGGCTTTCCTTCGAAATACAACAGAAGGCGAATCATGGCGGCGGGTTCCGAGACAACCTCGAAATTCGGCGTCTGATATTTCGTAAGATTTACCAGAATTCGCACAAATGGAAATATAGTGCAAATCGATATTATATTGTTTCAATAGAACGAAACGCTTTATTTCAGACGTCACACACATTTTAAAAACATTTTTATGATTCCTTACTAACAAAAAACGAAATTATAGACGACGAAAGAACGATAAATGAAAAATTCTTACGTTTTCAAGGCTCTTCTCGATTTCGACCAACTGCGTTTCCTCCTGATTGCCATTTACGATACGTTCGTTATCAGCCGTATTGCGTCTGCTATTTTTTCAACGAATAATTTTATCGTTTTCCAATATTTGAAATCGATTTTTCTTATGGTGCATAAATTCAGCGTCGTTTTTCGTGCACGATAGGCAGGGGCGGCGTATAATTTCGTTCATAGGGAAGAAGAAAGAGGGAGATCGGGGCAGGGAGAGAGAGGAAGAGAAAGAAGGTGAAGGGGATAGAGAGAGGGGAATGAGACGGAATGGGAAAGAGAGAGAGTGAGGGAGAAGGAGAGAGAGAGAGAGAGAGACTTTACAAGAATCCCGGTAATACGAACTGCAGCTCCGACATCTTGTAGAATTATAGCAACGCTGCGTGCGATACAGCATAAAATCTCACTGCAGGCATTTGCTTCTAGAGCGACTAATTATGTCACAGAATCATATATTTTATATTCAGTCTGGTGCGCTTAATTTGCGTGTGATATAAGTCCAATTAACTTCACTCTCCTCAGCGCGGCAACATTTTGTCTAAGGAGAATACGAGAATGTGACTGGATTCTGGGCTGAAAATATTGCTGCATGTAACCACCGTACATCCACTGCCAACCACGGCAAATAAATTCCGCGTCGCTCGCCGCTCGGCGCCCGCGCTCTTTTGCACGCTTTCCCTGGACTCCACGCACGCACGCGTGAAATACCACTGGATTTGCACGAAACTTCCTGTGCGATGGGAATTAAATGAGCAGCAAGAAATATGTATCTCGCCGCGGCATCGCGGAAATTTAACTCTTCAAATATGAAGATTAAATAAGAAACCTCGAGGTCACTTAAACGGAATTAAACAGAAATGCACACACAAGTCCCTAGGTTGTTTTTCCATTCTTTTTCATTGTGCTCGGCTTAATTTTCAAATTGCTAAAGAGCAGATCGTATCATAGATGTTTCCCATGACAACATATCGATTAGATATCATTCGACTTGCAGGAAACCAAATTGACGTATAAATTGAAACAAATTACGTAATTTTTTTTACTATAACCGCTACGCCAGTTATAGCTTACGTTTCGTAAACATGAAAACATGTTTATGAAATATTTGTAAAAACATGTGTATGAAATATTTATAAAATAGTACGCTGAAAAGAAATACGCAACGTGTACCACACAGCGGTGTCCGTAAACCTACGAGTTCTTAAATTTTTCACTTCTCTGCGGAGGCCAGTCGTACGCACGTACGGCAGAAATGTGAGACCAAAGGGTGGATCAGTCAAGAATAAAAAAAAAAGAAGTTCGAAGGGAAATGAAATAGAATGGAAAAAGTGACCAGGACGCACACTGTCACAGCATATATATATATATATATATATATATATATATATATATATATAGCTTCACATATATTTTCTCGCACCTCGTCTGTTATGCAAGTTCTGCCCGGCCGGTTTTATGATGGCTATCATTAGAGGTCAACGGTCCACGAAATTGCGAGGTTCCTCGATCCTGTCAGTCTCTCTCTCCCTCCCCTTCCACTCTCCTCTCTCTCTCTCTCTCTAGTGGTTTCCGGAGTCGAACGTACACCTTCCAAGTTAGAATTCCTATTGGACGTCGAGCTATTTCCAATCGATCCCTCAATGATGCAACTTGAATTTTAGAATTATTTTGTATAAAAACTCTCAGGCTCAAATTGTTGATCTACGCGAAATATTTAACGAATTCCTGGAAATCATGGGGCAAATCCTCTTGGGGACGAAAAGAGGTTGAAATAACTCACGGTTGCATTAAATACACTTGTTTCGAGTTTGCGATATTTCGGAAACAGACATATATGCGTGTGAATCGTGCGCGACGTAAAACGAGCAATTCTGCAAACTTCATCGGCACTAATTAACATTGTTCTCGACTTGTAAAATTTTACCGTTCTGCAGCTTGCATGCCAGATCATAACCGAAGGGCAACGAACTTCAAAACTGCGCTTCTCTTCGATCGCGCCCTGGCGACGTTCTATGGATCCCGTGGATACTGTGCGCGAAGTGATGCGATTGTCCAATCCGAACGTGGACGTTGGACCAGACCACGGTTCTCTTCCTTCGGCGAGTGTATTAGATTGGCTTCGAGATACGTGACCTCGCTCGAGAATCAACTCGTTCCCAACCTTCTCCACCCACCCTTCGGCCTTCTATCTTCCCCCCTTGTTCCCCTTCGCTCCCTCCAGCAACCGTGCCAACCGATCCTAGCCAACCACCGTTGCAACCTAACTCAACCTTCCCGGAATAGGTCCAATCCTCCCTCTCCTCTCTCTCTCTCCCGGTTTCCTTTTCATCTTCCTTCGTCTCTCGCCATGTCTCCCTCCCTGCAGTTGGTGCACTCGCATTTTTTACACGTTTCAGCAAACACTGTTTGTAATGATCGTTCACCGCCGAGTGAGACCCCAACGCATGGGCTTCAATTAATTCTCAGTAAAGTAATTGGCTTTCGCATCATTAGAACATGGCTTAATTATTGTTAAATGTTCATCGAACGATAAATATACTGTGTAATAAGAAGAAGAAGACTTTAATTTGAAGAAATTGGAGGATGTCATGCCGCGTAAGTTCTTCGAATTCGAATTTGTTCACACGCGCGCAAATTTAGCACCATTTAATGAATATACTATGTGCTTGAAATGTAATATACAAATAATGTAACTCCATTCATAATTATTAAAGACACAATATTCACGCATTGTTATCTCTAAATTCGTGATCAACATTTTCTTACTAATTTCCGAGAATTTGCTAATGGAGCAACATTTTATGCGACAAATTTCTTCGACATTATTTCATAAGCACTTCTTGTGAGGTTGTTACGGGCCGAGCGTATAACGTGTGATATTCACAGCGACGGCAGACACAGTTTTCACACATCAGCTTAAATGACTAGAATTTCGAAGTAGTAATGAAACTTCGTATCTCGATGCACCATCATCATACTACAATATATATATATATATAATATATACAGAAAAGTATATGCAACCGCAAACAGTACATACCGGCTAGAGAAGCAAACTCGTTTCCAATGTGTTCACCTCCACCGAAGCCAAAGAGCAATTCCTATTCCAACGACTCTCCGTAAAAACGTCTCATATCGTGCGACATTGTTAAATATATTACGCCATTGCCTTCTCCCGGACACCACTGTGTAATACATATGTACACGTAGACAGGGTGAACCGTTTCGATACGAGATCACGTATCTACAGGATTTTACAATCCGCGCGTTGATCAGAGTCTAGACAGCAGTCTGGCCGTAATCCGAGGGTCTCTTTAGTTTCTTGTCAGATTATAACATATGTATTATAATATATGCTACAATGTGTGCATGTCATATGTGAGTGTCAGCGCGTTGAATAATTCAAAAGATATTCACATTGTTTGTTATACTAATAAGATAATTTCTAGAGCAGTTTCCGACATATAATATATATATATTAGTCTAATTGCTAGAGTGATTATTTAATTTTCGCTGAACAGAGCACTGAACATAAAATCTTACTTGGCAAGTGTTAGCCATTAAGTTATATCAGTCGTAATGTCCTACTGTAAAATATGGTTACTTTAAATCAATACTACCAATATCCTTTAGCAGAAAGATAAGTCAAATGCACAAGTCTCATAAGGAGAAATTCCCCAGCTATCGCCTCGGTATCTTTTTTCTTTTACCACCTATCCTATCTGACTTCTTATTTTCTGTTCTCCCCGTCTCTTGCTCTTGCCTGCTGAAATTCCTACATTTTCACAACCTCCAAGTTTTCATGTCTCCGGAATATCCCTTCACTCCAAGTTTCCTCGGCTTGTTCTTGCGACTTCAGTCTAATGAGACTTCAACGTCGCCATCGAGATAGACACATGGATATATATCCATACCTAAATCCCTAGGTACATGGTTTCGTATATAAATACGAGCGCACACTTGTGCAGGGAAATACGCGCACTAACATCAACGCGACTGCCAACGTTTCTCTGGAAACTCCACGACGACATTCCTGCCGATCTCCTTACTTTGTTCGTCCGACGAACGTCGCTTTTACGTAGCCAATCTTCACGTCAACAATGTAATACGCTTTACGTCTCGGCGGAGACAAATAAAATTTCGCGAGCAGGACCTGTTCTTGATGAGAAAAGTTAAGAGGCGCTTATTCTTCAAATTTGTCTCTCTCTCTCGTTCGATGAATGCAATGCGATTCTAAGATAATGGCGGTAATAAATTTCTAGGCAATCGTATAAAAAATGCTTGATATTACGGAACATAATAATTCCCGTAATAATCAAAGATATCCGGTGTTTTTCAATATCGTATCCGCTTCTGATTACATCTGGTTAAAAATTAAATATCTGGATCTGGATACGCATGTTTCTCAATCATTTGCCCCGATTCGCGAAGATAGGAAAAATATGACATGTGTAAGTCATAAAATGTAAAAGAAAATTATCGCGCTTTGCTGAGCGATATCAAAACAATATCAAGAGCTAAATAATTAATATTCGTCGAGAAAAGATCAATTTCATCAGAGTGATAAAGGCGGTAACATTCCCGACTCATTAGGTCGGCTTACAACAATAACTTCACTATAAGTTGGGATGTTCTTAAACATAATAGGGAGAGTAAAGATGAGAATGGTGGTAACCGCGACTGGACAAAGCGTCCGCGTGGAAACATAAAACCAGACATTGCGACTACCAGCATGGTCATCTGCATAAAGAATCCTCTTTACGATATCGTCGCGCGGATTTCGAGGTGTGTCACGGGTTATACGACAACCTAGCTGGCTAATTGAGAAGTCCCGACTGCAACTTCGATCCGCGACAAGTTCAATTTACGTATGAATATCCTCGAAAGACTTCTACAGAACAAACCCGGTAAGATTGCGACATGTTATTTGCCAAGCCAGTCTCCTGTAGACAGCGTTGTTGTCAGTCCACGATAAAAACTACACTAAATAATCCCCAAAGTAGAACGTATGATACTGTATGTCGTGCTGGACGGTGTTTCGTTGTATTTCAATTGATATGAGATTGCAAGACGATATCTTGGTGTTTAAATTCTTTCCCGACAGTTGAGAATGTTGTACGTTATGTTGCAAGCGGATTTTACGGCTTGCAGGAAACCGAAATACGTGAACCTATGAAAAATATATGATAGATCCTTGATAGAAACTTTAAAGCGCTTTGATTTATTTCAAACGTAAAAGTTTGTTGCATATAAACATTGAGTTTACCATTCCGAAAATGGTAAGTCGACTTTGCTGCATTGATTAAATCTTGTAATTATTTAATCTTATTATTATTTCAGAGCCAAAAACGAGGAGGAAAATTTAAGTGCATCTGTGACGCAGCAGACATAACAAAATTAAAAAATAATTTCGGAATCCCTGCAACATATAAACCCAAGTGTTTCGCCGTTGTTACGTTAATTCGATACAACAAAGGAACTACAAAGTTTTGGCAAGTTATCATAGTATCTAGCAATATTATAAAAGTGCAATAACGCAAAACGCGTCTAACAAATCTAATACATGAAAAAATATGTTTCCTTTTCATTAACCTAGTTCTTTCTCTACGACGAGAACGTAACCCGTAGCCGCGCGAGTTACCGGAATTTAAAGGCTCACTTTTTTATAGGGTGCCCTCGGCAAAAACTCTGTCGAAAATAGCGTTGGACTATATAATGCAAAGGGAAGGAAAAGAAAAGAAGATCCGTTTCCCCAAGGACTTCGTTAAGAAAACACACGAATACCAAGAGCTCGGAAAGGGGACCGGCGAATGTGCCGATGAGAAACGAAGGGTAGGATTTCAAATCTGTACCCTTGCACGAGCAAAAGCAATTGGTCCTAGACGAGACGAGAGGAGAGCAGTGGGGATTGGCCACGCACGTAAATGGGTAAGTAAATAGGAGTTTGCTCAATCTTCCTCCGGTGCGAGAATGTACGGCAAATAAGATTGGGACGGCTTAGAGAGGTGTGTACTCATCGATGTAAATAAAGGGGTGAGAAACTCGGAAATATCCGCATGTGCTGCCATTACAGTAGATTGGATTTCTTTCCCGTGAACGTTGTAAGTTTCCTATGACTCATCTTGGTATCGGCTTTAACACATTGCGGAGCAGTCCCTCCTTCCATCGGCAGCTTTACTCAGCATCCAGGTATTTTTGTGTACGATATGCCCAGAACACGTTACTTCTCGTGTACATTCGAGGAATACGTAATTTTAACGTCTAGCACTTCACTCTTGCGTATATTTCAAGATATATATTGTTATGTAGTAATAAAAGTCTTCAATTGTCGAACGATTATAACTGTTTTCGCAAGGTGTTCTCGCAACAAGAAGTGCGAGAAATCTCATGTCCGCTTCAAGTGTTAGAAGATAAAATTTTTCGTGATTCATCTGCGACAAATGCTAATATATCATCTCCAAAAAAAGTAATGAAAGCTAACTTGTGCAAAACACTAACAAGAATAAAAGGAAAACAAGAAACAGGTGAAACGCAAAACTATACGTCGATTTACGTATCTGCGTGAAACTTTGGAAATATTAGACTGGCGGGTCTTATTCAACATATAATTTCTTTATCACGTAGGTATAGTTGTAACGGCTACAATGTTACAGCCAACCGTGCGGTCGCAACGGAGTGTGAGCAAATTTCATAGCATGGGCGAGAACCACAGCCGCAATAAAAGACGAGCGCATGCACGAACGTGGTCGTATACTGGAAGACCAATGGCGACGCGTACGAACGCGCGACAGTGAGTCGAAAAGAGGTAAGCTGTGTGGGTGCGTGTGTATGTGGAAGATGTGCACACGACATAGAGCAGATAAACGTGTGGACGACATGTGAAAACGTTGCAGCGACTGCACCAGCTACTGCGGCAACGCTGCGGTTCAGTTTATTCATGCCCGGCAAAATATTTCATGCAAGTCTGTGAGGAAGTTTTCGTTGGATTATGCACGGCGGGACATCGTACCGGCTAAAATTGTCCAACTATCAAAAGTCAGCCGGGCCGCTGCGCGGCCCGACGGCCGCGTGGTGTTCGTATTACCGAACAAAGTGGTAATTTATAATTTCGGCTACGTCAGGTTTGCATTTCGATTGTCTTAACTCTGTGCGGCGGTGTTATTTCTCCCGGTCACGACACCGCTCGCATGTTAGATCTTATCAGAGACATGCAATTCTGTTTTAAAGCATTATCCTGTAATTTATTATACTGATTTCGTCCTCAAAGAGAGAAGAATAAATAATCAGCTAAAGTACCCTAACCTAGCACAGCGAAGCATAAATATTTTTCAGGGTTGCATACACTGACGCGCTGCAATAACGTACATCCAAGCAGCAATTATTAAAAGATGAAATATTTATATGTATTTCTTAGAAATTTAATTAAAATTATGTTATTAATGGTATAATACAGAACAAAATTTAAAGTCAGAGATCACATATTGTGACCTCGAATGTGCAATAATATATCAAAAAGTATTTATATTGCAGAAAAAGATAACAGAAACGATGAGAAAATAATAAATATATCTCATATTGATACTATCTTTACAATTTAATGAATTATTTACTCTATAAATATTTTTCATGTATTAATATTGCAAATATTTGCAAATTATATATTGATATTGCAGAAAAAGATAATAAAGAAACGATGACAAAATAATAGATATATCTCATATTAATAGTTTCCTTAAGATTTAATGAATTATTTGCTTTATAAATATTTATCATAATTATGAAACTGAGCGTTTCCTGCATTCTCAGTAATGGTTAAAAAGATAGAATAGAAAAAGGGCCGGTTTTTCAATAGCAGTTTAAACTTGGCTTCAAATTTAAACTCTATCCTAACAATGCGTTTGTTTTGTTTAAACAGTTTTGTTTAAGTTGAAATCTAAGTTTAAATTGTCATTGAAAAACCGGCTCTAAATGTCTCACTGTTAGAAAATCATAGAAGAGTAAAATTAACAGCGGAAAAGAGTATCTAATGTATGAAAGACGAGACAAAAGACGCGTCTGCGTAACCTTGCATCTCGCAACCGCGCGGAAAAATCGATTCCGACTTTATTTTACGTACCGAGTGGCCCTGAATGTCATCCGCATCGAGAAATCGAATGTACATGTGTGCTATATATGGCCTTCCCGGGCATAAATCTCGCAGGACGCGCGCTTAATTGTACAATTGTAGTAAATCAAGCGATCAGCGGGAAACCGTAATTATCCGAGCGCAGACAATGATAAATCATTTAGTAAGAACGTGGAACACTATAAAATGTAATAGCGCTAGTAACACGGCTGCTACAGCGAAGTATACAACATCCGTGTTTGCGTATCATTAAACTCGGCGAAGATGCAACTTACAAAAAGAGCAACTATATTACATTGTGTTGTACATGCAAAAAGATTACTACATGCCTCATTTCTGTACGAAGAGAATGTTACGTAAGTTATTTCTATGATACGATGTAGGTGTGCTTCTACTATACAAATTATATATCTTCTTATATAATTTGTGGCATTAAAATGATCAAATATTTATCCCTATAAATTAACATAATCTCGGTAGTTGAAACATCATGAAATAATATAGATTTCTTTTTTAGATTAACTTGAAAAAGTCATTGGAAGTTATTCACCTAACAAGAATGAGAATAGTACATGAGATTTGAATAAGATTTCCTAAACTAGATCTGTATCGAAACTAGATCTGTATCAACTTGTATGTCGACCAAATATATTCAAAAGAGCAAGACAAGTCAGCTGTACGAGGACATATCGCCAAGTGCCACAAGTAATAATCAAAGCAAATGTCAAATGAATAACCGTTCAAATTTACTGGTACGTCAGTCTCTAATTTCTCAACAAGCAAAGTCGGAATTTCTATTGGTAATAATAACAACTTGCATCATTACTCCACTCCTCTCTACTCCACTACTCTACACTCCATCTTGAATAAAATATTGCTGAAGTTCTTATTATTAAACTCCAACCACGCTTTCAAGTCTCTTCATCATTGAAGTCTAATTCCACTAACTTCCGCACGAAAATACACTTGTAACAGATACGAATATATACATAAGGTAGCATTAGGCATACATATATGTTATTTTTAAACATCAATGCTCTACTGATAGAAAAATCACCATTATTCTAGGATATCACCGCGCGCCATCGTCAGGCGTTCATCCTAACTACTACCGTGCTCTCAGCTGTGCGTAGCTACGTATAAGTGTATCTATGAGAATGCGTGTGTAAACGCACACCACATTCTTCGGTCGTTATGTCGAGGCGGGGATGTAGACGTGAATTGCGCTCGATATTCGTTCGAACGAGTAGCTGATAGCGACACGGCCAAAGAGTGGCGATGTGGCAGAAGAGCGGTCTAGCAATATTCACAATACTAACCTGTGACAGCGTAGCGAGCTATAATTGAGCCGCAGTCGCATCGCCGGACAAATAGATCACGTGGTCACGGTGCACGCATGTTCACAACTCCAGACAGACAGAGAGAGAGACGCGGATTCCATAATGCTTTTTTTTACGCATGCGCATTATCAAGTAACGTTCATTCACCCACACGCGAGCTGACAAATAGGTTAATCGCACGAAACGAGGTAGTGTCTTGACCGCACGGCGCGAGTCGCGTCGCCAGCGTAAAACCAGACGAGATTTGGTAAACTCCGATCGGACCGGCTGTGTGTCGCGGCTCGAACTGTTCACAGTTAGTCCCTGAAGTTCCTCCTCTTCCTACCTGTCCTCGCGTGCACATATACAGAGAATACTAAACGACAGACGCGTATACACGACGCGTGTGACGAGGCCGAGTCACGTGCTGATTACGCTCTAAAATTCGTACGTTCTTTTCACCACAAAGAGGCAATTTCGACCGTCGTCGATGTTCATAATGTATACGCCAAGGAACGGTTTCATCCAGTTTTACTGGTCTATCCGTCACTGATCCATGAGTCAGACATGTGCGATTGTCAAACTGCAACGAATTTTAAACTGGATTTAAAGAGACTCAAAATTAGACTCAAAACTGGAAATTTAAAGTGCGTTTTTTTTTTTTTTTATTAAATTTGTAGAATTATATTTAGACGAACAAAGCTCGCTGCACATGCGACACACTTATATTAAGCCTTTATACTTCACGTTTAATATTTGGCAGCTGTTTTAAGTTACACCCGAGAAACGACGTCGGTTCGAACGTCTGTCTGACTGCGTAGCAGACGACATAATCGGAAGGCATGGAAACGCGCGATTTCGCTGGCGCTGTCGTCGTCGCTCGCTACCCTCGTCACTTTCGTTGCCGTCAAAGGTGTTTGCTACCGTAGGTGGTGCGGCCGTTTCGGTCCTAAGTAAAGGCAACGCCGTCTGAAGATCCAGAAGCGAGAGGAAGAGCCGGAATAAAGTGGGGGGTTTATGGGTTTGCATCCTATGTACTCCATCGTATCTCTAGTTATGGCTCCACGACAAAACCCACGTGTATAACCTCGTGACGTTACTTCGTATATCTAGTCCGTATCTATATATATATATATATATATATATATATATATATATATATATATATATATATATATATATATATATATATATATA
>NW_022639463.1:2120003-2141550 GCF_010583005.1 Odontomachus brunneus
TATATATATATATATATATATATATATATATATATATATATATATATATATATATATATATATATGTATATGTATATATTTCCGTGCACACGTATATCGATTCGCATGCATGTATGCTTACGAACAGCAGTTCAGTGACTGATACCAACGTAGATTCGAGTAACCAGTACGACACTGATGCAAAGCAACTCTCCTGAGTATCTGCATGCTGAGTGCATTTTAGTAAAATTGAGTTGCGTGCTTCCTCGTCGACTATAGCAATCGATTTCACCTTGCTCTGACATATAATATTCGCAATTCTATCACAAATTGTAGAAACACGACTTTACCTATCGAGGCAAAAACGTAATTTATAGATTAGTATTGATTTCATCTAACCTAACCTAACCTAATCTAATCTAACCCTGCATCTTTACCATTAGGGAATGTCATCTATTTACGATACACTTCATGTGGCGACATTTCAAAATATCTTTGGAAATTTGTCACCAATTATTGTCATGCTATGTTTGATGCAATGTATCTTACATAAATTACAGTATTTAATGTAAATAGATTTTAATAATTCGCAATGAAACTTTGGACATACGAAAACGATGTAAACGTTATAAGTTTGAGGAATATTATATATATGTGATAACACATATATGTAAAAAGTATTAATACACTGTGCACATATATCAAGCTATAGTATATGTGCTTGAACGCCTTAGCCCGGAGAAGTATAGATATGTTAGAAAGGCGGGAAACGGCAATCCCGTCGGTAATGTAGAACACTAAACATTATCGATTTAAGGCGCATGGTTACACGGGCATACTTGAAAGATGTATAATATATATATTTTGTTTTTAATATAGCTTTTATATAGAAAGTTTTGTTGTTTTATAAGTGTATTGATACTTGTAGCAAAAATTTAAAAATAATTATTAATAACAATATAATTTTAAAATTATAATTCAGATAACATTTATTATGTAGTCAATGCAATAACCAAATTTTGTATAATATGCAAAAATTAATACAAAAAATTAATATTTTAAACAAATTTATTATTGAACAAGCTAATGTTTCTATTAAATATTTAATACATGTAACAATTATTTATGATTAGAAAATTTTACGGACAAGTTTAAAAAATTTTTATAAATTACATTCAAAAACATGGGATACTGTAGCTTATACAAGCTAGACACAATCTGGATACACACCCATTCTCTTCGGGTGTTCTAGACCAAAGGAAGAGGGATAGCTGGAACCTCTGGAGGGATGGAAGCGCATCTCACGATGATATGGAAGGGGAAGCTCTGGGCAAACGGCGGCCATGATGGCACGAACAGGCCAATCGCTGCGCCATATCGACTGTTACTGCATAATGGCCGCGGGGCACCGCCCAATGTAAAACTCGGTGGACGTTACGCTTATTGGACACGAAAGCGTTAAAAATTTTATTGCATGCCTGGCAGTTATACCCCGCTCTTGAAACTGTCCCCTACTAGGGTTCCCACCCGCTAGCCCTACTGATCATAAAAATCGGCGTACCGATCGGCGGAAACTATAGTTTCTTTAGTAAACCTCCATCGCCTGAGTGCGCCCCCTGTAATGTATCTTACCAAGTTTACTTGGTCCGATGAAAAGTTAAATTTGACTCATTAATGATCCTCACATCTTATTTATTCTAGAATTTGGAAGAAGAATGAATAATATTGCCACACACACAAACATTGAGTTTTGTAAAACTAAGTTGATGGCGAGTTGAATCACAAGACTCTCATGCAAATTAATTCGAAGTGATTCTGAGCTATCAGGATCGTCATATTACTTGCATTTCTAAATAGGGTTGTACATTTTAAGATTATAGTTTAGGTTAATACGCACACTTCATGTCATTTTATTATATTTATTAGTTAAGTTTAGGTTAAGTTACATTGGAATAAAAACACACACATACACACACACACACACACACACACATATATATAGATTAAATAGAGGTATATAGGAAAATTCGTATTTAGTTTAATAAACATAAAATTGATTTATTAATAACAAACATAAATATGATAACGCGGAGCAGAAAGATGTGAAATGTCGAACTATTTTTAAAGTAAAACAAGATAGACAACAAGTAAGACAAACTGATTTATAAATTCGAACAAAATTCAAATAATCTGCAATTGTAAATGTTATATAATGAAAAATAAAAGAAAATTTGGTGGAACTTTCTTACTTTGAGATTCTGAATTTTAAGTTAAGATATTTATAATCCTGAAATATCCTGTATATATAAAATCAGCTCAGCATATTATCATAGATATTTTCATAAATATGTACATATGTATATTATATAGTATTTGAAAATAAAAGATTAGATTTCAGAATTTTTTTAATTTTAGGAATATGAAAATATTAAGAGAGGACACATACAAAATTTATAACTACTTTTTAAATAATAGTTAAAAATGTTTGATATAAATATAGTAAAACTAAACGTAAATTAATGTAAATTTATAGACTCATAATTAATATGTGGTATAATGCTATTTATAGCACGGACGCTAATTGTTATAACTACACAAGGCGAATTATCATATCAGCAAAAATAGTGAAATAATTATGTCATATGGCATTAAGAAAGTTTAATAGGTAGAAGAAACCTTTAACGTTTCGTAAATTGTTATTTACAGCCGACTATCTGTTGCATAACTTATATCTCACATATTTAAAGTAACGACTATTATTTACAACGCGTAAAATCGATAATTTTATATTTAATGCACGAAAGGTTAAGAAACAAGGTTTTTTACGTGTTATTTTATCGGATGTATTAATGCAAATTTATAGTTGCATAATTGAGGCGCAATAAAATGTATGTAGAGCAGGCTATTGTCACTTATTCACTAGAATAAGTCTATAGTCTACTTTCGTCGAAAAATTCCACGTCACGTTGAAATTCCCAGAACTAAATGTAATGAGTGACAGATAATTATTCGTAGCTCACGTTGTACAGACAGAAAGAGAATTATGTCGCTAATTAGTGCTAATTAGTGCACGTACGTCAACTAGTTCCCTCCAATTCTATTATTTTTCCTATACGTAACTCACTTCAAATCAGTCCGCGGAACAATAGCCGTCACATGAACCGTAAGTGTTGCAGCTTATCTGATAGTTTTCTTGTGTCACAACAGCCTTGGGAATTATTATATTTATACTATATCATAAAATAGTATATACTATATAAATATATGTATAAATATTTATATGTTTTTGATCCAATATAAACATTATATTACGTGTTATATATATTAGTAACATAACATTTTTAAATATAACAACTCCAAAAGCTGTATGACACAAGAAAATTACTAATGTCATCAGATAAACTGCAACAATTATGATTCATATTCTGCTGTCAAGTTAGAGAATGCAATAGTCTTTTGTTGCCCATTCGTTTGCTTACGTTTCCCATCTACCTCACGTGGAAACAAGTGGAAAAACCATTAAAATGTTTTTAACGCCGATTCGTCATATTTCCAAATTTACTATGCGAACTTGTAACATAATATCAAACTCAATAAAAATTTCAAATGTAAATAATCTCCTGGAAATCTTGAATAACGTATAATCTATACACTGTGAATTACAATTTAAGAACTAATATCGAGAAATATTAAGATGTTTAATTAATCCGTATAATGTAAGAAAAATCTCAAGACTTGAATAAAATAATACTTTGCGGTATTGGTTTTACTTTACAATATTATTACAAAGCACTATTAACGTATCACTAATTCATTATTTAACACAGCTAATTGTTACAGTTCTATCTATTCTTGTCTATCTTGCGTCGCATTCATCTCGTGATATACGATAATTTTATCGGGACAATTGACGTATAATTGCATAATTAACTTTTATCCACGGCTAGTTATCCGACGTCACGTCACTCATTCGCTTTCGACCGCGCTACGTGCTTATCTCGCAATCACAATCGGTGTCAACTGCGTTACTAAGCTAAACGTGTAAAAAGACAGTATTTATTCTACACAGTAGATCACTGATGAATCTGAATAGTGTGTAAACACTCAAAGCAAATATTGTCCAAAGCTATTAACGAACTTTATGAATGCAAATACATATTTGAGGTCCTTTTTCAAATATTTCCTTCTGATCCCTGACCATTGGGGAACTACTGAGTTTTAAATATAACATTAATCGTGATCGGATAATAATATAATTCTACAATATAATATAATTCTACAAGAAACTATATTTGTTTACATGATAGAAAGTAAAAATATATAATAAAATAACGAAAAGTATTACAAACTAAAAGAATACATATACAGAGAACTAATTTACACTCACCTGTGTCGGCGATATAGGTGCATTATACACATCCTATGAGTACCACATTTTACAGCGATGTAACACAATGTCCAGCACTCCTAACGACGTGTGTTCTTTTCACGGCTACGACAATATTTCTTCAGTCCAACGAGTAACTCGCGTTTGTTTTGATAACAAACAATATGTGTAGCAAGTAGCAACAGCTCGCGTCAAGTTTTCATCTCCTATCTTGCATTCACTTTCATAGAAAATGTCTGACACGATTGTTAACAAGATAGACACGTATTGCTTTATTTTTACATATAAAGAAATATATTTGAATTGCTTGTTTCCTGCAAGTTATTAATATCTGGAACTTTCCAATTTTTTTACCATTTTTTAGATCTCATAAATTAGAACAAAAACTTAGAATTATACAATCGCGAATCTAAATAATATGACGAGACAGATTTATTTATAAATTATGATCTGCTTACTTTTTACTGTATTATTATTTTCTTCCCAATTTCTTATTTTCTCAATTGTTTTCTTTAATGGTTTCTTCATTTTTTTTTTTGCTTTAGTCTTACGATATAAACGTTTCCTCAACTAGACTGATTATTTATACAATAAAATATTTTTTAATTTTTTATAAAAAATTATAAGGTGAGTTCTGAAACATCAGAAACTACTCGATCACTTAATGTACTCGAATGCATTGTTTTGAATATATTAAAGCAAAGCAACATCACAGAAGCACGCCACGATATCTTGTTCTCTTTTTTTTGCAGATTGTCGTCGTGATAATTTCTTTTTTAATTCTGAAATACCTTCATTATAAAGTTATGGTCTCGTCTAACGGCATTCCGCGTTTTATTACGATCAATCACATTCATCACGACCTGTCCAAACTCGGTAATCGTACGCGATATTACGATGACAAATTACGATCCTGGAATAATCAAAAGCCGCTTCCCGTCACTTTAACGAGTCTGCGTGCGTATCTGCTTCTATCAACGACACTCGACGAATACCAGATCACAACGTAACGCGAAAAAAAAAGTCACGATCGGCTTATCTGTTCTCGTAGGTCAGGGAATCGGTCGGGCCGCCGCGAAGATGTCCACAGTTCTCGCGCACCGTAGATCCTTCATCGCGCAACGTTCCCCGCTTATGAAAGTCATGTGCCCGGCCCTCAAGAATGTGGAAAGCGACAGAGTCACCATGATTATTTACTTGTTTCAGATCTGTACGTATGGCAGAAAGCCGGCAGTACCGCGGAGTAGTAGCCGGGGGCAACCATGTGCTCCGCGGGGCTCACGAACGTAACTGCGCGTGCGCCCCTTCTCTAAGCCTGACCCCTACGCACGTCACAGAGAGAAGAGCTCTTCCGTCGCTCTTCCCCCTCATTCTTGTCGCTGTGGTCGTGTTCCTCTCCCTGCACACGCGGAGATGGATATGGAAGCCCGTGGAGTCAAGGGTTACAACCCCTGAGTTGCGAGTGTGTAAGCACGAGAGAAAAAGAAGAGGGAGAAGGAGAAGAGGAGACTCCTCGGAGGCGGGGAAGAACAAGCCTCGGCGAGATATATGCTCGTCCATCGAGCAGAGATTGTATTCTTGTACACACGTAAAGGTTACTTAGCCGCTCTATTCTGTTTGTTCATACGATATGTCTTTGATAGATTTTATGTGCTCGCCGACCGTTGTCGATCACTCGTGAGTTGAATATTCCAGGAAATTTTACGCATGTTTTTTTAACTATCTCTTAATTTAAACCTTGCAATTTGCACTATAAACTACTTGCAAAAATATGCAAGAATAAATGTGTTACACAAACCACTGTCGTTCTTGTTGAGCAAACAATTTCGATCTCGATATATATTATAATAAGAGAGAGAGGTACATTAATCTCTCACCGTTTCATGGGAAATTTCATTTCTATAAAAGTTGATTTATTTAAATACTCAGTTGCGATAATATCGTATAAAAATTATTGATTGAAGATCTTGGTTTATAATGAACGTTACACAACGACATGCATGAATTAAACAGAACATTTTGAGCAGAAAGGAAAACATAAGGAGGGGTTATCTCTTTTCTCGCGGCACCGTCTGTTTGGCGACAAACGCAAGTTTAACACGACGTTAATCCGTATCGGATGTCTCGAAACTGTGCTTAGCGTACACAAACACCTCGAGACGTAAGATTGCAAACTACCCGGAAATAACCGTGATTGTATCGTATAAACACACGCATGAAGATTGCGAACGGCACCGACACCAGTTACTGATCTGCCGACTCTTTCGCCGCGTTCCGGTCGCATCCCGATACATCCCCTTTTACGCACCTTGCTCCTGCCGTCGCGTTCCTTCACAGATATACCCATGCGCACTGCACGAAAAACGAAAGAGGTAGCGTCGTTGAAGAAGGTGAACCTTATTCGTGTATCGAACATTCGCGTCACGTAGGTAGTCGGTAGAAACCCCGTGGTCACAAGCGCTAAAGGTTACGAACCAATGGCGCTGGGGTGGGCGGTCACGCTGGTTTCTCAGAGTATTTAATGAAATGCAAATTCCCATCATTTCTCGTATGGAACGACGATAATATTCGGGACCGCGATGTTCTCCACGCTGAAGATCTTAAGATGACGAGAATATGCATTAACGTAGCCTGTTCCTGTTATTTAAATTGAGTAAAAGACGAAAGCGCTTTTTTTCTTTTACTGTGTGTAGATTGATGTATGGGCATAAATTTTCGAATTTATCTATAACCTCTAACACACGTGAATAAAAGAAATATAATCATCAAAAGCTATTTAAATATGTTATTCTTCAACATTTCTTCTTCGTACATCTCTTTTTATCAATATAAATACAAGGTATTTAAAAAACTAGTAACTTCCTTCCACTTATAGCACGTCCTAAGGCTCAGCTTTGAAAAGAATGAGCGAATTTAGTGTTCTATCGTAACTTTAAGATTACCTTGAAGATAAGACATATTTGAATTTACATTGATATCACCTCGATGAAAAAACACAGTTTAAGCTATAATAAAGTACAAATAGCGAAATAAAAAGGAATAGGTTGTTTTATTTTACTGAATGTTTAAGATAGTGACCATCCACATTAATATATTTTTGCCCAAATAAATGATTGGCATTTCTTTTGGTCTTTTGGATAACATTACAATATATAATCCTAATGCATTTTTGTATATTGTCTGGCATTATAGAGAGAGAGAGAGAGAGAGAGAGAGAGAAGAGAGAAAAAATTGTGCACTATTAATTTAAAATTTACCACAAAAAGTAATCTAGTAGTGATGAATGAAATAAATCAGCCAATCAAATAATGTTTGCTCCGTGTTTGATCCATTTCTTGATTAGAGAATATATTGTCTGTATGACAGAATAAATGTAAGTTAGATAACCATCGCTCTCATCGTCAGTGTATTTTATATCGTTCAAAGATCCATTATTAACAAATGGACCTGTAACTTTATCTTATAGAATATCGTACCTATATCAACGTTTCAAGAATTTACAACTTCATCGAGGCTGCACAACCGACTAGTAATATAGTGTATTTAATCGATGTGTGATTTATGAAAATGGCCTTTTATCGAAAAATTATTTATTATCAAAAAGATTTCCGGTTGCAACTACTATAAAGCCTATCTATAAAAACGTACACAATATTGGATACCGCCAATTATATACTTGATGAAATGAAATAAGAATAAATTTATAGTTTATCTACTCTGCTCTATATTTAATGCACCATTATATTTAATATACCACAAGTAAATTTTTGTCAAATACGAGTTTAGCCAGAAGAATTTACATATGTTCAGATAACAAAGCAACCATTACGGCACTTATGAAACCCCTTATCGTATTTGATCTATTTTTAGGCTACATGTAAACTGTATGTAAACTGAACGCTGATAAAAGTAATTGGAGATTTAATAAACATTTCTTAATAGTGCTTCTGAATCATCAAGAAGTATCTGATAAGATCACGGATAACCTGGTTATAAGATGGGAATTCGCAGAGAAGTTTCTTTGAATAAACTATAGGTATTCATTGGAAAAGGAATATTTAAAGTTGAACTAACTTGCAAGTAGAAAGCCAAGGTTGTCATCAGTCCAAGAACCTGATAGGTTATCCGCTACCTAGCAGGCACTGCCTAACGAGCTTCTGACATTGAACAGACGGAGGATTATGATAAAGCTGCTAACAGGTTACTTTGCCTTAAAATCTCATCTGTTTAACCTCGGCTTTACAAAGACCTCAGTGTATTGACAGTGTAAACGCTAAGAAGGACAATGTGTACATTTTATGCTACTATTTGGCTTTCTTCCTGTGAGAGACTGAAAACTCTAAAATATTGACTTTGGAAACCTGAAATTGGAACTGATAAAGTTGATTAACGTGAGGATGAGTAGTCCAAACTTGTTCAGTTGTACTAAACTGAACTTGATCAAATAACCAGAATCAACTAACGAGGAGAAACAATGGGAGACGTAGAGTTCTACATATTATTAAGATCTCTGGTAGACCAACTCGTCTTTATTGCTACTATTACTATTGCTACTATTACTATTACTACTACTACTACATATCTATCACACAGAAGACTACTCTATAATATTGTTCAATTTTCCAACAACTCACTTATGGATTGTTTACGTTGCTTCTAATATTACTGTTACTGCTTCCACAAATAGTTGACTGAGCTCACTATTTATGTAGACCTAGTCCACATAAATTACAATAAATTATCAATTCAATGAGCGAGAATACGTGTGATACGATAATGTCAGTATTGTAGTCTAAGTAGACGTATATGCGTCGTTATCTAGTGATCCAAATTACCGAAAGACAATGGTCCATTGGAGTAAGTATCCCTGAATAAGGATTAAGGTGTCTTTCCCAAAATTCGAGACTGCTGCTTTGCATCCCGAGGTCGATAACGTTTCCCGACCTGCGCGAGTATTTTCGTGCATTGCACTCAGGGTGCACATACAAGTCACATGGCGCATGGTCACACTGTGCAACCCGCTACCGACGAGCTATGGGGCGTGGCCAGCGACTATACGACATTTTCACCAATCGATAAGCTTCGTTCCCCTCCAAACCGTCCTCGAGCAACCCGGCAGCTCGAGGAATTCACGAGTTTCCCCTCTCATCCTTAGGATCTTACCGCTCTGGATCTCATCGGCGATGAAAAAATATCGTCTAATTAGTTACCCGAATGCGTGTGATAGGATTTGTTTATTTGCGAATACCCGTGGACATATCATTGCGGTGTTCAGGACGGCTAGCGATTTCACTGGTGAGGATCTGTTATGTTTATTCATATCGAACATATCGACTAACTACATTGACTCAAGCAAATCTAAAAATATAATGTCTTCGAGTTGGTCGTACAGTTTGGAATTTTCATCAAAGCAGAGCGATAGTGTGTAAGCTTGATGACATAAGCATTGGTACTGTCTACGATTAACGGTTCTGCTGACAATTAGATATTGGACAATTAAGTTCCCAGCTAACATTTGCTGCTTATATCTTAGACGAAGAAAGTCCAAGTAAGAGTTGAAACATTTCGCGAGATATGCTTCTAAAAGACAAGTATATTACGTACGAATGTTTATATCATCCGACATATTTTCGCCTAAGTTTATACTTGTTTAGATTCTTGACAATTGTTTTTCGTCACTTCTTTATATGGTGCGTGTAAACTATAAGCAGAAGAATTGAATTATAACGTAATACAAACCGATATAATTCATGATATCAATTGACGATGACAGATTCATCATGGCTAACAGAATTTTTGTTTCGAGTTTGATGTCAACACATGTCGAAAGATAATAATCGAGATCTGCGACAGTCGGTCCGTTCAATGTCAATGTTTACTTCAAAAACGACTTGGTACATATTATTGGCGAGCGTCCGGCTCAATGTCAATGTGTAATTATCTTCGCACGTGATAACTTGCTATGTGCTTACCGTGAGAGATGGCGGCTTCTGATCCGCCGGCGGCGTTGACGGGTGTTGCGGCACGCTACGCACTGAACATCACGCGTGATACTAAACAATTCGTGACAATACTTAATCATCGTGATCATAATAGGCCGCTCTACCGACTCACCACGGTTACCGTGGAAACTATCGGCGCACATCACTGATGGAAAGAGAAAAGGAAAGAGTTGACGAGCGTAAAGTAGCAATCGACCGCGGAGGACCGACCCGGCTTCACACTCACTGTTATATGTATATTCTACCATGCGAGAACGCGGTTCCCGAGATCGCAGCACTTAATTACATGTTGACTGGCGAAGCCAGTCAACGACGAGGCGAACTCTTCCGGTCGCTTTCTTCCGGCAGAGCGACGACCGGCGGACTGAGGCGAGCGACGTATCGACGACGATGGATGATGCGGCCGATTCTTTCGCGGAATCTCGCGAACTAGACCGAAATGTCGACCAAATACAGCCGGCAAACGCGATGGAACGCCCGTACGTTCGACGTTCGGCACACTATACGCCTTTGGCTTTGCTATACTATAAGGTAGTAAGTGAGTGAGAGACCAAGCGGGACCCCTACCGGCGCAGCCGTACATCTTAGTATTATGGGCAACTCACATTGGAAGATACGCCATCAAGCATAGCCCTAGCGAGAGCGCGAGAGCGAGCGAGCCGAGCCGAGCGATTGTAAAAGTTTTAGGGACACTTTGCGAACACCCTCTCCCCTCTCTTCGCCACTCTCTCGCTCTCCGGTGCGCCACCCCACGGAACCGCGCCCCGATTCTCTCACCCCGCCGACCATGGACGAGTAGAATGCTGGAGAGAGGCGAGAGAGAAACCCGGTGGTGCTCCCTCGAAATCCCCCTCCTGGTTCTCCCTCTCCGATCGACGGCTCGGCCACGCCAGAGAAAGATGGCGAGGGTCGGAAAAGAGACGAAACCTGGGGAAGAACGTGTAGAGGAGATGCGCTTACACTTTTGTGTGGTCATTGATAATCAGCGAGAAAAAGACATAATTCGTATGGAATCAGAAGGAAAGATATCAAGTTTATATTTACTCGATAAAGAAAGGAGAAAAAGAAAGGGTGGATCAATTATTTTTTTGCTCAACACCCCTTTCTCTTTCTTACACATATATAATATATCGTATTATATACACATACATATATATTATATACGCACACGCATATACATATCATATTGCAAGTATTATACATAAATGTGTACGTGCGCATGTGTACGTATTCTTAGAAGAAGGATAGGAACAGTCCACATAAAGAGATGAACAAAGATGAATATAGAGGGTTAGAGTATCATAGCAGAGTTAGGTAGCATTGGTTATGTGTAATAGTCGCGTTGTCGACATGGGCGCGGCGCTCCGTCAGAAGGGGAGAGTTAGTGGAGTGAAAAGGAGAGGAGAAATAACGAACAAAAAGATCGCAGCGAGAAAGGAAGAGAAGAAAGCTCTTCTGCCTGTCGCGTCTGCCCGAATGGAGGAGGGCGTCGAGAGAAAGACGTTGCGATACGAGGACAAAAAGAAAAGTTTTTTGCCAACAGCGACTTCTTGCCACTGTGCGGTGGCGCCCTCAGCTATTCAACCAGAACCATGCGTCCCTCCTATACTTTTTTCGGATCTATCCACCAACCGGTTGCGTCCTACCAGTCGCTAGTCGTGAATGCAAGAGATGGGGCTTTTGGTACTGCTATCGCGTCCTGATTCTAGCCGAGCTGATATCTACCGAATTCCGGTTTAGTGATACAGTACATTGTTTCAGCATAGGTAATTTACGATAAGTTGAGTGTTTGCATAGTCGACATTAAACAAGCTGTAACGTATCTCTTTACAATATGCTTTGGAATAGGCGAAAGTCAACTGCAGACGGTAGAACATTTTTCATCAATTCCGAAACTCATCAAATTGAAAAGTATTGTAACTTTTTTTCCCACTATTTATATGCAAGTCTAAATTGTAATAATATTAGATAAAAGGTACAGGATTGCAAGAAATTGTAATATATTTTTTGCCTGACAACAGCAAATTCGTTTTATTATCTGAATTATTAAGCAGTCTAAAAATCACACACACGTACATATATATACATACACTGTTTCGCGTTCGCGTTTATTTTCATTAACAAATAGTAGTCATGCTGCATGTTCAATACAAATTGTAAAAGTTGCTTTTCAAGAAGTTTCCAAAAATTCTACTTTCTATTAACGTTTTTAACAATGAAAGATCTTTCAGATGTTCAGCCAAATATCAAGAAAAATGATTCGCAGGGAAATCACAATAAAGTCACCATACATTCTCACCATATCTTATATAGCAAATAATTGATATTTGTCCAAAATTAATTTATAATAGTGATCACTATTAGTTAACTCTATGAAGGAGCGTTCTATTATTTCGGTTTAATTTATAATATTAACCTTAATTCTACAATTTCTTGAAAAAACTTTTGACTTGTATTATATTGATTCTTCTATATGAGCAACCATCTAAAATATTTATTACTTCAAATAAAGGTGGTTCGTTAAAAACTGCGAAGATAAATGCGAGAAGATAGCAGGAATCTTTCCTTAAAAGTGAGCCGGCCTGCCGCAGAAATTCCTAACGTCGGCGTATGCTTTTCCCAATTACACAAACTTGCAAACAGCAGACACGGCCTGCGACGCGTTCGCGGCGGGATTCCCAAAATGTTAACGTCGGCTCGGTAGCGCGGCCGGTTCCGAATTAAAACGTGAAGAAACTTTAAGCACCGTCTACATATGCGCTGGGACATAACACATGTCGTGATCGTCGGTCGTATTAATCCCAATTAAGGCGCAGATACCGCGAGAGAGAAAAGCGCAGGTTAAAGGCTCCTCCTCTTCACAAACGAATGGGGATACGGCGATATAATAAAATCGCAAAATGACGGCACCGACCGTGCCGGCGATATTATCCACTCGCGCTGGCAAGGGAACCGGCCATGAGGGAGACAGTCCTCTCTACACGTGAAGCATAAAATATCCGGTTAAATGCGCCGAACGAATACGAAAAAGTCTAATATGGGGAACCCCATACCACTTAGGAAAGACGACGAGTTTGAGTTTATGTCGCGGAGCCCGACCGACCAATCGGAGCATGGGATTTTGCAGGACGAGTAAATAAATTGGTCGGGGCCGCGCTGAGCTTCCTGGAATCGGGGAGACATTTCTCGCGGCGTACGCTTCCGAAGCATTTACGCAGATAGAAGAAATACATAATGGACAACGGTTGCAGAAGAATATTGTAAGACAGAACGATCTCCTTTCATCTTTATATACCTTTTATCATTCCATTAGAACAAAATATCAGAACATTCTATATTAAAACATATATTAAAACATAATTGCATTTATGCAAGATCAGATTATGCAACTAAATAAATTGTACAACTCATTACAAATAATGAATAATAATATTTCGAGAACTGCATGATACTTCGTTATTCGTAAATCGTTTTACTGCGGATAATCTTCAAAATATTTTTTCCTTGAACAGAAATAGATTAAGATAATACGATTAACTTACACAGAATAGATATAGATTAAGATAATACGATTAACTTACACACTTACACACACGCGTATTACAAAGTAGGAATAAAGAGGGACGAAGGGCAAGAGAGGAGCTTGCAAAAAGAGTGAGAATCGCGAGGCCGTATGGCACGAGAACGAAGTTCCACATTTTAGCAGTCAACATGATGGCCGTGACGAGAACGATTCTCGCTGCGAGAGAGGCCAATGGACAACGACGGTCTCGTCCCACCCCATAATGCCCCATATACTCAGCAATTTATGCGCCGAAACGTATTAAATAGCTTTCTGCCCCCACTATGCGCGCCATCTTCGAGGCGTACAGGCTCTCGGCGGTAACTATATATTAAAGCCAATATTTTAAGCGCGGTACATCTACATTGTAAATACCGGTGTTTTGTACGACCCCTTTCTAAGAATAGACTCACTTGCGACATTCGGCCGGTGAAAGCTGTGGAGGAGGTGATCATGTAGCACACAGTGGGATATAGGAGGCAGATTCCAGACTTTGTGGAGATAAAGCTTCTAAAGCCTTGTGACTGTTTGAAGACCCGGCTGAGCAGCCAAGCGGCTGAGGATACTGGTATGTATTTGGAGAATGCATAAACGTTAATCAATAACCCAGCAATAATCACATTTTTGATCGTAAATCCTAAATAATATCAGTGCAAATTATGTGTGATATACGAATTTAAAAAAAGCTATTCAATCGTTCTTTTAATGTTAATGATCGTCTTGTTTTCGGTCGACGAGAATCATGCTAAGATAACTATGAAAAAAAATTTACTGGTCTTGTTCTATATGAGGTGACAAATGTTCGCGCATTTTTTATTCGTTAAACTCAATTAATCAAATTTATTTCCTATTTCTGAAGTGTAGTCAAGTGCCATCATAATTTTCATCTTACTTAGATATATTTCCCAGTGTCAACTTATAACTCGACAGAAAAAGTGTAAGCAATATCCACTAGTGATGTGAATCTAAAAGATCGCGCGCATCATTCGCGTTTCATTCAAATGCGAATATTTCCAATCATTCAAACGCTGGTAGAAAATACCCGAAAGAATATTCCCGATATTCATGATAGTCATAAAACAATGCTTCATATTACGAAGGACACTTCATTTCACGTAATTATTTGCTAAACGCTCGTTAATTTGAAAAACATGAGAATAAAGCTTTTTCTATGTGCTATCTATATTATACTATATTTTATTATACTATGTTATAATAAAAACAGTTAGCTGCAGCAAGAATCTGTGTATGATAGCTGAATCTGAAAACATTGGATATTTAAAAAGTATAAGTGTCATTAGGCGTATATTCAGTTGTGAAACCGATATAACAATAACAGATGGTAGTAGCAAAAGTTTTAATTACAGCAACAAATATTTAGTTACAACAACAAATACATTTTCAATAAAGCATGATTAACTGTGAAATATTTTTAATTGTAGTGAAATATTTTTTTTTTTATATCTGTACATGAGAAGGAAGATATTTTGTTGCTTCTTTTTGTCTGGCATTCTCAGAAAATAACTATAATTACATAGTGAAATAATTACAACAAGAAACTTATTTTTATAGAGAATACTGCCATTGTATCATTGATATTAACTTTATATATTTCTTCAATTACTTTTTTGTTAGAGCAACAAAAATATAGCTAGCACTGAAAATAACTGTAATTTATAATGAGATTAACAATTTCTTTTCCTATTTATTAAACTATCACCGAACTATCACCGTATTTTATCGTTGACTCAAATGCAATACACACTATTGAATATAATTATATCTACCTCTTTTTTATCGTTCTTTGCATTTTATTTATTGCGATGCAAGCAGCATTCTGAATTTTTTATCAGCAATCACACGGATGCCAACGATAGCGACCGACATGTTCGTTCGAGCTCCACTTACACTCGTGTTAATTTACAAACAGTAATAAAGCTGCATACGTGCATCGTAACTCTTCATCCAGTTAACCAGAAATGGAAACCGGAGAGCAGTTCAGTAACGTCTCAATTCAGTTCATCATTCGTTCGACCTGAATTAGAGATACGGTCGAATTGTCTTTTGACTATACAGTTCCAGTTAGTCATTTGTCTTCTAATAGAATTGCTAAACTCAATGCGCAAACGGACGAAACTTAAATCACAGTCAAAAGTACTAGAAAAAATGGTATTCTGCTTACAACTTTACTTGTTCTTTCTACCCCAAAAAATTATAGTCATCGTTTCAAATTATTATAAATAAGATCCATAATCTTTGTTAATACTTAATCTTTATCATTCTTGTCAAGTTAGTCCAGTTTGTAAGTATACATTAGATACACTTCTTCACTCTCAAAAGTTACATTTAGGCAATATCAAATATTGTAAAATATATTTTATTTCGTTCAGAAAAAAATGGTTAATCTCACTAAAATTAGTCACTCTCGCTGCCCGCTACATATTTGATCGTTATAATAAAAAAATTATAACAGCAATATACGTTATTATCACTAACACTATAAGAACACTGTAAGAACTTACTGCAAAAATGATTCTCCTGACTGTGATGATTTCATTACGCAGTCAATGAGCATAATCACAGACACTATAAGCATTTTTTCCGTAGTGTTCTATTATTTCCATCTACCACTATTCATGCGAGAAAATCGCTTTTTCCTTCCAACGCGCAGTCCGAATGAAACAGCAAAACTGCACTAAATCGCGTTATGTTGCAAAGATGAAGAGAAAAAGAGTGAAAACTTGAGATTATATTTGCGCGGAAAATTTTTCATCCTTCCGCACGTTCATGTGGCACGTCGAATAGGATAAAGTAATAGGACGGAGAATAAAGCATACTAATCCCAAAGGGAATGGAAAAGCCAGCGCGCGACTCAACTCGTAACGTGGAATTCAATTTGAGTGGAACGACAAAACTGAGCTACGAAGGTCGGTCTCTGTTCTCCTCGAATGCTGGGCTCCTGGTGGTTGTGCCAAGTTGACGCCGAATAAGAACATAAGGGGCGGATGTTTCTCTTACAGCTAGAACTGGCTTTACCAACTTGCCGAGAAGGATATTTCGTGAACCTTTTATGAGTCTGGGGTAGAGGGTAGAGCCTGAAAGCCTTGTGTGTATGTATGTTCATCTCCTTCAGCAGTTTTTTTAAGCAATGTTGTCGATAATAATTTATATAGTCTAAATAATATAAGTCGTTCTTTAACAAAATTATCGTGTACAATTATAATGTGTGTATGTGCATATGTGCGTATTAGAAAACAGTCATTATTTTGTTTTTTTACAATTTTTACAATGAGAGAAAATGATTTTGCGTATGTATGTAAATTTAATTTATCCAATAATAAGATATTTTCAAATATTTCTCATTTGCGCACCGTTACTAAATATAACTTCAAGACGGTTTATTAATGATAAACAGTTACGTTTGTTCGAAATTGAAATATTGCACTGAGCTCTTTATATGTAACAAGATAATGACTACATCACCATAATTATATAGTTTGAGCAATGGAAACTGTCACTGATTGGTAAGACACAATTTCTGAGGCAAGAAAAAATGAGAAAAATATTGTACGCTCGAGATTTATGACAAATAGAGGAATCATAATCTTCGCATGTCAAATGACGTAATTAAAAACAAAAAACAATTAGTGTCGAAATCAAACTATATTAAGCAATATTCTCCTCGCGTAACACTTTTATATTTTAAAATAAATAAGACAGCTATATTGCTACAAACCATTTAGCCTATTGATGATTTATTGGATGAATTATCGTCAATATTCTTTAGAATTAGTGAAATATAGAATCATTATCACTTGGTGCTATTAAAAAAATACTAATATTTTAAAATTATACATTTACTTTTTCAGCAAGAGTATCCATTTTTTTATCACTTTGCCCCTTCGTGATATGATTGTTTCAGTTCTCTTCATAATCCTATAAGATAATTCAGCGTTTTCACATATCCTGTATATTGTTACAAATAACTTCACCAAATTATTTACACAATAACGCAACCACAATACATTGAACTGATATGAATAATTAAACGTTTGATATATAAACACAACATATAAAACTGTACATAATACACTCTATGTTCGAAATTTTGTTCATCACCCGACGCGATCTCTCACAGAACTAAGGATATGGTCAAAGTCGAGCTGAATTAGAAAGCTATTTCTAATTTTTTGCATTTGGAGCACACACATATATCTAGGGCAAAATTTTAGAGGGTTTGACAGTTTATTACCCTAACTGAAAAGCGCTTTGGGTTGCTCGGTTAGGCACCCATTTTTTTGAATCATTAGAAAGTCCTGAATTGGCAGATACCTGCCAATGGCTAGCACAATAGTAAGCAAAAAATAAATCTAGTTTTCACGCTCCACTAACCGTAGCATGCTATTCTGTACATATTTTCAAAATCATTGGATGTATTACATGTAGCTCTAGTAAATTGAGTGGAATGATTAATTGATTAGCAGAATTGATCGCAATGATTCGTTAAAAAGTAATCTTACCATTTCTTTAAAATTTTAAACTTTTTTTCGAGATTTATTCATACGTGTCTGTGCACAAAAAAAATTCAGTTTATATAATTGAATGGGAATTAGACGAAAAACTCGCTGACGAAAAGTAATATCTCTATTACTGTGAAAATATCTGCCTGAAAATTCAGCTGCGTTAAAACTCGATTGAAGTAACTGAGAGAATTGGCCGAGCGAAGACCTCCTACAGGAATCTATCTTCCTGTTTCTACAGCCGAATTTTTCATCTAGCTCTCAGATAACAGAAAATTCAATTATACTAACAGAATTATTTCTTCCGCATGAGATATCTTATTATATCAGCGTATAAAGGAAAGTTCTATAAGATAAATTATATCAGATTAGACTTTATATTATATGCTAATACTTACCGACGAATCTTCAAGATGAAGTTTTTTTCGGCAAACATCAAGAGAATCTTTCAAATATAATAGTAGTAGACGCAAAAGATTCAACTATAGAGTTTATCTATTAAGATCTACACACATCTGCTTCGTATGATTATTAAGATATACACACTTAGGAAATAATTAAAGTGATTAATTTTCTAAATAATAAAAATTCGGAATGTGTTAAATAATTAGTTAAATACGTTAGTTAACATACGTGAATTATGTAATGATTACTACTACTTTCTATTATAAAGAATATACAAAGGCAATGTACCGCCTTTTATAATCATAAAGTAAGACAAGTATACATCCGATATATAATCTGTATCTACTATATCGACTTAGAACGAATCTTGCATATTTCAGCACTAAAATTACTTTCTTCTTAATTATACATAAACGATTTGGAAAGTATAAATTTGTAAATATACATCCTGTTCTATACTATCTCATAAAATAGTTGTTCTACGTTTATCAGTATATAACTAGTGAATTTACATAAAATATAAAGAGAGTCTACAATTACATAGGCGTGATTAATTTTTGAGCATTGAGTTTCAAAATATTATTACGAAAATACCATAAATTTCATTTTTAATGAGCGAGATAAATATTTGCTCCGCAAATATATCTTGAAAAAATACATAAAAAAATTTTAATCTATTGCACCTTCGCTTTATGCGGAAGAAATTTCACGTTCTTTTCTGCAATTGCTTTGGCACTAATTTAACATATTTTATTATTGCACTTCGATACAGGAATAATCTTGTGGTTTTATGTACAAGAGTAGCATATAAGTTTTACCTTACGGACATATTTTATATCGTACAAATACAATTGAAACGGGAGTGGGTAAATGTGGGAATTGAAGAATTTGAATAAAATGCACATTTCTAAAACCATATTTTAAGATAACAGAAACAATTCGCACCGCATTAATGCATTTCATATTATCATTATTCTAATTATGTCATAATAAAAAAAAACAAAATCATAATTTAAATATTTTTGAACATTCATTTTAACAAAATTATCGAGTTCTTAAGTTATAGTTTAATATCAAGCATGAATATCTTGTGTTGAAAAGCTGAAGTACAAATTGAACTTGTGTATTATTTTCATTCGGCAAATAATATTACATGTAATGGATTATATGTGCCATGGGAAAATCATAAAAATATTAAATATATTATATTAAGAGTTTTTTAGCTTATATATGGAAGAAAAAATTGATTTTTACATTTTAATAGGTGTATACGTTCATCAAAACGTTCTGTAAAAAAATTGCAAAAATACTTTTCTTCATTATTTTTACGCGTATAATGGATTGAACAAAATCAGTTTGACAAAGAAAACATGACGATTTATTTGTAATATTTTGTTATATGTTTATATGTCATATGTCATATAAAGGATGGAGTTTTTTTTAACGGAATATTAAACTATTAATATTCACACATATAATTTACAGATACAGCGCATGATAATATACAGTGTGACATGAAGTGGCTAGTCGATTTGTTTTTCAATACCTCTTTATCGTGTAAACAGAAAAAAATGTAATATAACTTAAATCTTTACAACACAGTTTCTTTCTTCAATCTGTCAAGAATGACATAATGCATAGTTACAGCTTTTCCATCGCTACATATAAAAATAACAGAAAAATATTTTAGCAACTGAATTACAAAAAACATCTAAAACATCTCTATATAAAAACAACTTTTCTTTTAAATAAAACGTGTTTTCTAGCACCCACTTTTTTCGGTGCTTCAACTATACAATATAATCTTTCATTTCATTAATTATTCCAATGTTTGTAATTCTAAACCATTGATGGAAAATTAGCATTACTTTGGACATTGCAAATTTTTTCTATGGATTAGAAAACGTACAACTTCCGTTTGTAAATTAGTAGATCTGAAATTTCTCTTTAGTTCGTGCACCGTAAACTTGTGGGTTGAAAAATTATGCCAGTATTTAGAGCGGACAAAGATAATAATGTCTATTTATGCTTCCTTTCCCTATTCCTTTACGTGTCCTGTGTGTGTATGTGTGTATATGTGTGCGCGCCTGTGTATGGATTACTGTGATAATAATGTTATTATTATTATGTAGGCTGATAGGTACATACAAAACAACACACAATAAAAACAATAACATAATATTAACGTGACGCTCACAATGATAATAATAATAATAATAATAATAATAATAATAATAATAATAATAATAATAATAATCTTAAGAATTTGAATATTCGTAATAAACATCGTCAGTAGCATATAATTAATTACAATCAACTTGCAGCAAAGCTCAGACGGCACGGCAAACGTAACATGACCGCTACCATCCACTCGAAATTTCCTATTTAAATGTTCCACTTAAAAATTATGCATTTTTTTATCACTTATACTGTTGTGTTATATTATCGCCGTTACATAATTCTGTTACAGTACCATGTGGCAGAACTATACAATTGTCCAGAACTCAGTCTCTCATACGAGTTCATATTTACTCTCTGTCATACTTGTTATCGCCGCGTTTATCTATTTATCGTCGCTCGCAGCTATCCCGCATCCCTAAAAATTTCCAATCCTCAATTTACTCTCTTGTCTCTCTCTCTCTCTCTCTCCCTCTCCCTCTCCCTCTCTCTCTCTCTCTCTCTCTCTCTCTCT
>NW_022639463.1:2141942-2150378 GCF_010583005.1 Odontomachus brunneus
CTCTCTCTCTCTCTCTCTCTCTCTCTCTCTCTCTCTCTCTCTCTCTCTCTCTCTCTCCCTCTCTCTTTCTCCTCTCTCTCTCTCTCTTTCTGTCACATACATACACATATACACTCATACTTACTCATTTTTCTTCTATTCTTTTCTTGATTTTCCAATCCTTCTTTCCTCATTTTTGTTCTCATTTCTATCCCCCTTATCTCTCTGCATATCTGTCTCTCTCTCCCTATCGATTTTCCGTGCATATAGCGTGTACTTTCTTTTCACTTCATACTATGTTTATACCCACAACCGTGACACGTTCGTACATGACAGAACATACATACACGCATCATACATGTGCGTGCGTCCAGTTACACACATATACACATGTTAGCATCCACCTGCATATTCACGTGCGCATATATACCAAGCGTACACACACACACACATACACACACATACGTACACACATATACACAAACAAGCACGCACGCACACACAGAAGGGCCACAAAATATGCATATATAATATATAGTAGCCATTCACGCAGACTCTCGGCAGTCCCTTATAATTTAAATAATGTTGCACCTTAGAATAGAGATCCATTGGGGTAGTTTTTTTCCTAATTTGCATTAAACATCTGATTAAATTACTTATATACTCGCTGATGTTCTGATTAAAAAGTATTATCTGCCTGTATTCTGGCCGTGCTTAGGACTTCGTTCATACGAGATCGGTTTCTTCTTACTTTTTTTTCTCGTCGTGAAAGACGTGAGCATGGGTTTTAAACGAAAAGTGTAGAACAACCGGAAAAGACATCTACAGGCTGCTACGTCCACTGGATTTCCAGAGATCAACAACCGTGACATTTACTAGACGTCATACGCACGCGTATAAACGCGTGCGTGCGTTTATATATATGTTTGTGTAAGTTGATATATTGTTAAATATATGAATTAACAAAATTTACATATTTGTAAATTTTGTTAATATATAATATTCCACATATATAAAAATGTATTACTTGTATATATTTTAAGTCTACTTGTAAAAAAAAGACATAAAATACACAATCAATAAAAATACGACAACTGATCTCTCATTTACGAATCCTTAATATTAAGAAAATATTAACAATCGACTATATGTTAGTTATCAGTATCATTTTCAGTTTTTGTCGACAGATATTCAGACATCCAATAGTATGAAAACTCATATTCTTTAAACACGAAGATTCGACTCATGTCATTAAGTACTACAATCTTTTGTTTCTTTCACGGCAAGAAGTGAGCGTACAATTTTGACCCTGCATAACACCGTAGTTTTCATGAAGTTCCCAAACTCAGCCTAGAATGGTACAATCGACCACTTACTAGTCCGACTACTATTTATGCTTTTAACATAAATCGTTTTTTTTTTTACATACAGTAAGAATTATAGGTACTAGTTTGCAATCCTTGGTAGGCGATTAGTACGACACTGTGGACATAGCTATCTAATTTTTTGGATGCGTTCGTCTTTTACGCTAACTTCGAAAATCACCATGTTCCTTATTTTGTTATAATAAGAACATAATTGAATAATAAGGGAAGAATGCGTTTAACTTTTGAGAGAGTAATTCTCTCTCTTTCTCTTTCTACATCAGTCAGGAATCATAATTATAATATACATCGCAATATGTCACAATAGTGGACTGCACTGCGAGTACATTTAGACTAAATAGTATTCATTGTCAAAAATCAAAGTCTGAAATGTAAATACCGGAACTATCATTTATTAAAAACAAATATATGCCGCGTTTCTCTATCTATAGTAAACAAATAGAACTATTGTGGCTTTTTGTTTTACATATGTTTCAGGAATATAAAAAAATTAAATTATCCATAAATGATGTGTCATAAAAATGTTTTGCTAACATCACTTTTTTATATTAATTATGTGTAAATACTTGACACAAATTCTGTAACTCTCTAATACGATCGTAACTTCTAACGTAATCGTAAATGTCGAAGTGAAAGGCTAATTTAAGAAGAGATACACATGCATTTAGACGAGATCAGTGAGTCCACTTACCCTTCAAAAGAAACTATCCGCTTTACAATCCTCTATTCTCAAAGGACCATCCAGTCCTACCTGCAAAATCAATGACGTCTGATGGGATCAGTCCAGTGTATAATACGTTTCAATTTCCAATATGCAATCTGGGCTCGATAGTATAAGACGAAGTAACGACACGATGCAATTGGAGTGAGAAAGGGGAAACTGGGGCAACGGGAGGAGCAGGGACACACTAAGTGACATTAATTACTCTTTACTTTATATATACATCCATACATATACATACATACACGTATATGTGTGCATATACATATATCTATTTGCAAACATATATATGTATGTATATACGTATGTATGTATAAGTGGAGAAAATACTACCGAATTACGAATTGGACAGATTGCTTGGTGTCGTATGATGACATATATTATTCGTACAATACCGACACCTGATTACCGATACTCGGAAAGAGTCTTCGGGCTGCATAAAATAGCAGCCCCACACGCGCCTCTTTTATACAATAGCGAAGTTTTCGCTTGATGTTGAATAAGAATCATAATAATAATAATTAATAATTAATAATTAATAATAATATACTACGCGCGAACTTTATCTTTCCTTACAAGTGGAGGCAGTCTTTAAACGGCTGCTCGATAGAGTCCATGAGGATTTTTCGTCGTTTCTGTGGACGTGGATATTGATCGACGGTTTCGTGGAATCGCCTCGACTCTTTCTCTGCCTCTCTCTACCTATCTTTCTCTCTCTCTCTCTTTCGTTCTCTCTTCTTCTCTGAGGCGTCTCGACTAATTTTCTCTGGGGCGTCCAATATGTTTAAGCGGCCAAGCCATGAGGCGTCTGATGTAGGAGCGCAGGATATTGTTGAGCCACATGCGTCAGCTGATGGTGGTGGCTACCGGCGTGTGCGTGCGTATGTGCGTGTGGATGGACCACGGCCGTGGCGGGCGTCACGGTTCCTGACGACGACGCGTGAGTCGGCGGCAGCGGTGTCTGGGGCTGCGGCGCGTGGAGGCTATGGCTGTGACCTGCTACCAGGCTGCTATGGCTGCCTCCGTGACTGCTACCACTGCTGGACGAGGTGTGGCTGTGATGGTGATGCCCGAAGACGACCCCAGAGAAGGCTACGGGTCACTGATGATGTTTCGTGGAGCCATTCGCGTGATGCGCCTGCGCAACCACGTGGTGACTCGAAGGTGGCGCGTGTGCGGTACTTGGATGATGATGACTACCGGTCGCCGCGTGATGATTCGCGTTATTGGCGCTGCTATTGTTATTGTTGTTGTTGTTATTCTGCTGTTGGGTCTGCCGTTGACTGTTCTTCTTATTCTTCATTCGGCGATTTTGAAACCAGATCTTAACTTGGCGCTCGGTCAGATTTAAGTTACGCGCAAGCTCCCATCGCTTCTGCTTCGAAACATAAGCGTTGAAGAGAAACTCTTTCTCCAGTTCAAGAGTTTGAAACTTCGAGTAAGGCTTGCGTTTCTTCCGCACCGTCACCTGGCCCGTCCATTCCAAGGGATTGGAACTGCCACATCCAACACCCATGCCTGCTACGCCAACCCCGACGCCTACTCCCGCAAGCGAACCTGCGGGAAACAAGGAAGATGGGGAGGAACCCCACATCACTTAACACAATTAGTTTGCCGATGATAAACAACCTAGCTGCTAGCTAGCAATATTCGACAAGGAAACCCTGCTCAAAGGTGACGATTCCAATCCAGTACTAATAAGACAAGCTTCATTGTCACTGCTCTTGACTTTATATAGAATTTGTTACAATTTGATTTGGATTAATTCATGAAAATAATACATGTTGTAAGCCAAAGATTCGCAACTGAATTTATCACTACTTATAAATTGTTTTCATTCGACGACACATTTGAGCAGATTTCGAACGAAGAAAATCCTTTTTCTTACATCTACTGGAAGTTGTTATTATAGGGCGATGGATATATAGAAACGAAGGTAGATATATCAGTTCATTAGCCGGTGTATCGACGCGTGGCCAATATCGCTATTCTTCTTCTCTTAGGAAGTGCTATGATCCACAATCGTTATAAATAATTCTGTCGCCTTAGATGTAACAAGTTATTAAAATCAAAGTGTGTTTATTCATTGCGCAAAGTTATCACCGAATATATATGCGACTGCGTCAAGAAAATTTCTTAACTCTCGACTCCTTCACTCCTATCGTATGAAGGGCACTAAATTCGCACAGGGTGCATAGCAGACTGACTCCGCACCTGGAGCGCGGCTCTCTGAATGTCACAGCATGCACTTTAGCTGTTCATCAAACGTCGTATATGTTTTGACACTTATTTACTAGGATTTCCTACAATTTCAACTTTACACATATACATTTTGTATATGCATACGAAATATATGTAATGTACGTACAATATACATAGATGCATATAAATCACCCCAGTTATAATGTCAAGAGGTATGGAACGCCTGATGTATGTACGTGCGTGCGCAACGTTGCTCGTGAATGCGTGAGTATATACATGTGTATATGCACGAGGGTGTCCTAGCGCTGTGGTATGATGATATAATTGGACCGGTTCTACTATCCGTGCGAAAAACATGAAGTAGGACCTCGGGTGCGCGGAACCGTTGTTAGATCCGTTCTCTAGCGTCTGGACGGCTTGGTTTTTAACAGAACACACTATGCTTCGTTGCAGACGCAGAATGTGGAGCGAGACAAACGCGTTAAAGTGGAATATAAGGCAAGGATGGCATACAGTAAAGGTGCATACGGTAAAGCCGCGTTGGTGGAATGAAGCGATTACGAAAGCGCGCGACTCATCCGTCTATCTTTAACCCAGCCATGGGCTGGATAAACGTTTTCGCGTATACACGAATGCAACAAAATTGTTTCTATTCGACTTGGCGTTTATTTAACTTAATACTTTTCTTTTCAAGCGAAAAACATAATAAGTTCCTCGGATATTACAACGGTTTATATTACTTAAAAATGTTAAGGAGCTTTTTATGACTGCGATTAGACGTCCGATGAATAACGTTTTGGCGCGCCACTTGCGTGTTCTATCAAACCGTAAAAAATGATAATTGGCATTTGTACTGCACAAAGTATTCAAAAATTTTTTCTGCAGAAGCTGATCTTACATTAAAGCAAGATATTTGATAAGTAATTGATAGGATATAGCAATAATTAACGAAATTTAACGAAAGGACAAATAATAATAATAGACAATAAATATTTAAAGTATAAAAGTATGATTCCGCGTGAATCGAGTAGTCTATCCTTATTCTATTTAAGATCTGGGTAACCACTGCTGCATACTACCGGATGCAACATTGTTGGATCCGACGGAACATATGCTTGCAATGGTTCCACCATCCGCGTAACAACGTAATATTTCAGTATATCTTCATGTACACATAGCAGTGTACCACAGTCAGCAGACTGATGAAACAGTTTTCAGACTTATGAAAATTATATAATGTCCCGAGTAAAGTCATGATATAAAAATATATAAACATAAGTTATTTATTCGATATGCAAAAGGTTATTTTAAATATCCCTATTTCCAGAGTATGCACTTTTTCCGAGTGAATGAAGAATGTTATTTCTCGAGCTATACCTCAACCTAATTCTCGAATTTCCCTTCGTTCCATCCTCTCGAGTCTCTTTCTATTTTTCTCTGTTATCCGGTACGCTTTTTCATTACAATCGCTTAAACTATAGAAATTTATTATGTATTAAGATATGGAAATATATAAATTATTTAGTAAAGATCAAAATTCTCATAAAATCAACGCGTATAAAGCGGCCAGAAAAAACAAATAAGAAAAATTATAAATTAAATACAGTACCGAACGTGCAATTCTAGATTATTTAATTGGCGTGTTATGATAAAAGAAATTCATTTTTGGACGCCGACAATTATTTAAATTAATTTTATCGGATTTTAATAAGAAAAATATTTTTTTCATATTATTTGGATGAAATATAAAAGATATAAAAATATGTACATTTTTTAGAAAATATTAAAAATTAATGTAAAATATGTCGTAATTTCTACAGAGAGATAGTAAGAAAGATGGATAATATGTGAAGACTGGAAGATGTTCAGCGATCGTTCGGAAAATGTAATAAGTTCCCTCGACTGATAGCTGACGTCCTGATAGAAATGGTCGAAGGGTTCATAAGCCGAGCTTGTGTCGCGTGTAACGTAAAATATCGATCCGGAACAACTTGATATTCTTTGCATCCACCACGTACATTTTTGTCATCACTTCATAAAAGTTAAATAACGTAAAGATAAATTTTGAGAATATTTCAATTCATTTAATACTACAACATTACAAAAATGCTTAAATTAATAAATTTAACAAATTTAACAATTGTATTCCCAAATAACTTTCAATACAGTAGCGTAACTTTATTCAATCAACAGGCAATAAGAGGATAAAATATTATACACGAGGACATAAACGATTCCCCTGAGACAATTCATTCAAATTTTACCATAAATATATTCCTACAAATAGAATATTTTATCCCAGAGAAATCAAAGACTTGATAAAAAGTCACTTTAAATGCTAAATTTATTTTGATTCGTAATTTATGTAGATATAATGACAACCGTTATGTTTCAAAGACTTAATTAAGCGTGGATACCGATCCAAGACATTAAATGCGGACCAATAAATGCTCGGCAACCTGCGCTCTCGTGAGGCAGAGATAACATCTCGTGCAGAAATCCACTTGTGCGGGGGACACCTGGCCAACATTGTCATTCCTCGGAGATCGTCCGGGCTAATGCAGGGAGAGCTCCGCGCGATACGGTACAGCGACGTACTCTTTGGTGCCGAGCGAACTGGCAAAGATAATGGAGTCGCCATCTATTGGGCTACGCCTAAACTATACACGACGCCCGCATTTCGTTACTTTGTATGTATGGCACGCTTGTGTGCGCGCGCGCAGCACATCGTGTCGAGAGTATGTATGTGTGCATACGATTAACTTACGGCCGATCACGCGAACGCTATCTTAGTTATCAGAACGTCGTCGATGGCGGTCGCATGAGCAACAAAGTAACGATAAATCGTGACAACGAACAGCATACCGCATGTGACAACAATTCAGCAACTTTGTAGGAAGACAAGGCGGACGAACGAACGGACGAGATATGCTTTGTAAACTTGATATCGTGAGAATATTTCCATGTATAATGTATAATATTCGTGAAAAACTAATATCTCGATCATTTTCAGAGATAAATCATAAAATCGTTATGTCACATGCATACATTAATGCTAGGAAAGAAATGATGACATTACATAATATCGTAACGTGAGACATTATATAATATCAACCTATACCGTAAAATATTTATAATTTGTTGAGTCTTCAGTATCTTTAATATCCGCAATAATTTTACGAACATTATATATAAAAAACATATATATATATTTATTTATTCAGAGTCAGAGAGAGAGAGAGAGAGAGAGAGAGAGAGAGAGAGAGAGAGCCATTTAAAATATCGGTTTTTCTTCGAGAAGTTTAAGTTTAGGAAAAAGTTACCGATAAAATATAAAATAATGGGGAAAAATAGTCATGACAATACAGACGCGCGAGCGAACAGCCGTTAGTCGTAGAAGACTGAACGCCTCACGGGTCATGGAACGGATCAGCTGATCGGAGGCGTGCGCCAGAGTTTACGAGTTACGGCCGCCAATAAACCCGCCGCCGTTCGTTGTTGCTCATGCGACGTTTCATGGGCTGCAGGGTCTCGAGAAAAGGACAGAAGGGAGAAAGGACAAAAGAGAACGACCAAATACGTGAATGAACGATGACTGCAGTCTTCACTTCGAATAAGTTTTGTTCAGACATGATCGTTGAGGAATACTCTAGACACCCATAATAGGAAGTCATGCGCAATTAGTACAAATTAGAAACGACCGTTTTTCTCCATAACGTCATTTCTGAATACGTTTTTGTTCGACCCATCGCTATGAAAAGCTAACGAATCAATTAGAGATCTCAAATTTCACGAATGCGGGGATTTTGTCTAATTGATGAATATGGAATATTACGAGAAATGTTATGTCAAGCTATAACACTTGTTATAAGACTAAGAACCTGATGACTTTACACTTTCGATGAATCAATTCCTCTTCTCCATTAATTATTCAACGATGCGGATCAACATCTTAATGGAAATTCTTTCACGATATTATTGAACGTTTACTACTGAATATTAAGGAGAATATCAAGTTCCAGCTAATAATATATGAGTTTAAAAGAGATACAAATCCAATGTACATATATATACATACATATATACATATATATATATATATATATATATATATATATATATATATATATATATATATATATATATATA
>NW_022639463.1:2150493-2161697 GCF_010583005.1 Odontomachus brunneus
ATATATATATATATATATATATATATATATATATATATATATATATATATATAAGCTACAAAGAGAGAGAAAGGAAACAGTTCAATGAATAAAACGGAGTAGATGCTTACCTGGAGGTGGGTAAGGACTGGAGGTAACAGGCTCGGGCGCTCCGTAGTTTCTCAGGCCGCCGTATCCATCGTGGGGAAAGGCACCTTCCGCAGCAACCATAGCAGCAGCGACCCTACCCCGGTCGTCCGCTGCGGATGGTGTCAGATACGGTACCCCCGTCTGCGAATGAGGATGGTGATGCCCGGCCGTGTCGACCGGATGGTGGTGCCTCGCCGTCGTATATGGTGCGTAATTGCACCAGCTCTGGGAAAAGCTTTGATGGCAGGACGACACGGCTGGATCGGTTGCGCCAGTTGCACCGGAGGTAGACCCACCGGTAGACGACGTCGTCGTCGCCACACCGGCCGAATTGTACGACTTGTAATCCGAGGTAGAGCCGGCAGTACCGGCTGATCCAGCAGTAGCGGCTGCGGGCGACCAGAAACTAAGGGTAGCCCCAGCCTTCCGGTTGTCCCTAGAGGAACCGGAGGTCGAAGCAGGATCGGCCGCCAGGTTGTAGTACGTAGGGGGATTATTACCCCCGTAAGTTTGATGATGGTTCAACGATTCGCCCGCCGTGGACGAATAATGGGAGTCCTGGGGATGATGATGCGGACTATAACTCCAGCCGCCCTGAGAACCCGCCGAGGACGAGTGAGAGTGTCGTATCACGCCCGCCGCGCTCGCACCACCAGGTCCACCTGAGGACTCTACGCAAGTGACTTCCCCGTAAGTGGAACCACCGCCTCCTGGAGTCGCGGTTAATCGCTTGGCAGGTATATGGAGCGGTCCAGCCGTGCTGTTGCTCGCTACCGAGGAAGCGCTCGGCGAGGTCGAACTGGCGCTCGCGGTAGGCGCGGGTGGCGCTGTCGTTGCCGATGATACCGGTGCACCGGGTGAAGTTGGTGTTGTGGCCTGTTGATGGGAACCCGGTGTCGAGGTCGCCTGCTGTTGAATTGATACGAGCGTCGAGGCTGTCGGTGGAACTGGCGGCGGGCTGTCTTCGTAGAGGGAACCGTTCATCATGGCCCACCAGGTCACCCCGGTGGAATTCCCCGCTCCGGTTGCTGTCCCCATCGGCGTGACGGAGCCAGGGTGGCCCACGCCGGAGCCACATAGAGGCGCGGCGTGAACATTATCGTACAGCGTCGCCGTCGAGCAAGCCACGTGATCGGCGATGGTGCAGATGATGACGGTTGATTACCGGTGTTTTAACGATATTGGTGCCGCGATCAATCGGCACGGATCGCGGTCCCGTGATAATCGTTCAGTAACAATCACAGTCGATCCGTGCACAAGTCGACCGAAATTCACTCGAAGTATGGAGGTCGTCGCGTAGTCGTCCCGATCATAACATAAACATAGATGAGATCCAGATTGGAACAATGTTTTCCACGATTTGCCCAATGTTCGGAATTCCGATTGAATGCAGGTCACAAATTTCACGACAATAAGTATGATAAAATGTGCACGTGGTGGAGCAGTTAAGTTTTCACCAGGTAGTGAGAGGCGGCAAGCTCATCGTCGCCGAGCCGTGTTGATCCGTGAATTCACGGGGTTGATAAAGAAAACGAATGCAGAAAGTAGTGAAGGCGCGAGGAGCAGGGGGAAGAGAGGGTGGGGATAGAGAAAATTGTGCGAATACGCGCGCGTCCGATGAGGGGTTGGTGGCGGGGGAGAGGGTGTGCAGCGCCACACAGACAGGTGGAGGGGTAGGTGAACGAGGGACAGAGAAGTAAGGAGGCACAGGCAACACAGAGGATAGCACAGGGGCGCGATAAAGTGCGTGACAAATCCGTCGAGGAAAGGTCCACGCGCGACGATGACACCGAATGATCCCACGACGATGTTGACGGCAGCAGACGAGATGATCAATGTGACAGCGAGCGTGCCACGTGCAAACGTCACGGATGTAGTCCGTTAATAGATTGTGCAGATATTATGTACGGTTGTCCAATAATCAATCGGTCCAACGATGTCGGATGAGGATTGGAACGAAAACAAAGTAACACAGCGCGATTTAGACAGAGTGTGTATCATACATCAGACCGTAAAAATATCGAATCTTTATGAACAGTCGGTTGATCACTTCGCGCGGGCTTAGTATCCAGAATGGGACGTTAAAAGTAGCGCGCGCGTTTAAACCATTTAGGAGGCAGGATACTTGGCAATCGTCGATCTCTTGGCGGGGAAAACGTAATTCACTGTGCGGCTGACTGTGCTATTGTCGTCCCGCGGCCGACTACGCACGAGCCGCGTGTCACCCCGTCTCCGTCACCTGTAATTACTGTCATCCCCATTGCGAAGGGATCTCGGGGACACTTCATCAAGCGTCCCGTTGGTGTGCGACTAGTATCCGTCGTATCCTATCCAATCACGGAATCCACTGATGTCACAAATATGATTATGAAAAGCACAGGAGTTGTCACGGAGAGAAAGTGTGTTCCTGTGATTCGAGTGAAAATCCTTGTTTATGGAGTCCCGTTTCGTGATCTGTCAAATCAGGTAGAGCCACCCTTTGACAATGGGTTTAACGCAATGGGGAGTTTTCAGCGAACAGTGATGTCTACGGCCTCGAAAATCGTACGTTGATACACACACGCACGACCCTCACACACATAGAAAGACCCCCTTTCTTCTCGCTGGCCTCACTGAGCCGAACTGAGCGTCAACTGAGAGCTCTGCCTGTGGCTCGGAGCCGAACGAGCTGAAAGCGACGCTAGCGCGATCTTTGGGATCGTTTGGCAAGCAAACGGACGGACTCGTTGTCTCCCACCCTTCTCTCACGCGACCGCTTCTCTCTCGCGTACGTTCCTCCACGTTCCCCCTACCTTCGCGCTCGCTCTAATCTGTTTCCCTTCCTTCTCCGCCGTCGCGAGCCAGCGAGCGCAAACATACTAACACGGGGAGACTGCTTCTTGCTCTCGAAGAGTATCGCAAAACGCCGAATCTCGGTGCCGCTTTTTTCTCGGAAATACCTTGATACACTCAACTCGTCGTAAGCAGGACGAAAGCGACTTGTGAGTCACAAATCAATAGAAGACGAATGGTATTTGCGTTGAAATAGCATTTTTTTTATCATGATATATCATGATACTAAATTGACGTGTTTTTATATACTTTCCTTTTTAATTTAATGCAAACCAATCTTTTATTAATTACAATAAAATATGATATTGTTAAGTATATAGAGTGTTTCATAACATGTGGAACCCACTTCAGCAGCAGGGAACATAAATCAATAAAAAAATATCATATGAACATGTATTCTATTTGACCTTATTCTGGAATTATAACCAATTTTGTGTTCCAATAATATGTAACTGCTTACTTTTATAGATAATAAAAGTTTATATAAGTATGCAAAAATCTATTCTATTAAAATTTAAAAGTTACTGGTCTTTATTAATTTAAATATTTCTTCGTTTCTTGTAGTTTTAAGGTGTTGTCTTTTATATAAGTTTAAAAAAAAGAGCACAGCTCGTGCGCATGTACGTACATGTTGTATGTATATGTGTGTATTTCATATGATATAAAATGCAATTTATTTAACTATGAAGTATCTTAAACAGCGCGTAATAACATAAAATCGATTAATGATTATAATTCTCGAACATATCTATATAATTTAATTCAATATGATATGATTTATATAATAAACATATGATTAAATTATACATTGATGTATATGATATGATTATGTATATTTTAAGTATATTGTATATATATTTAAGTATGATATGATTGTCATTATATATGATGTGATTATGTATATGATAGTCATCTATATGTATGATGTGATTATGTATATGATATGATGTATGATTAAATTATGTATTAAATTTCTCAAGAAAATCGAGTTTCATAAAAAGAGAAACAAATGTTTGCGTACACAAATCTGATATTTAATGTAATTTAAATCACTTTTTCACAATTTCTGTTATTCGCAGGTCTAATTAAAAATGTATTTTTCTTAGCATCTTCACGCAGTTTTATTTGCCCATTTCAGTTCCTGTGTCATTATTGTTATAGTAACAAATTTATTACGATCAATCATCAATCAATAATCAACAATTGCCATCAATAATCTAACTCCTCAGAGATATATCAGAAATTTTTTTGCCGATCTCTCCACAACATGTCACACATGCTTGGTGAAATGCCCTCATGGATCACGCTTGGTGGCAGCCGGCGTCATCTTCGATAGTGTGTAGGTGCATGTACACGCAGCGCGAGCAATACGTCATGGCAGTATTGCAGTCTAAATCTCGGTACTTTTATGGGCAGTAAAGTAAAACGGTCTGACAACAACTCCGGTAGCACACACGCCTTCCATCTGTCTGTCCATCAGCGTTGTATGCTACCCCATTGCGAGATTCACATACTAATGAACGTAATGTATTAGTAATCAGACAAGCAAACCTTCGAGTTTTCCAAAGATTCTCCACGATAAAATTTTAAATTACACTTGTATCTCGTTGACTGTTTTTAATTGTCAGAATCCCACTTGGCGATTGAACAATTTTTTGCTCATATACCGTTACTAATATAAATTGTTACAAAAATCCGCTAATAATTTAAAAAAATTATGCATATACATTTAGTTCAACTTTCGTGTGTTTCTCGTATTAAAAAATCAATCACAAACAGTCGTAATCGAATCAGCGAAATTTTATCGAGTTTAAGCGGGAAATTCCTCACCGTCTGGCGTCATATGAGGTAAACGATCCAAACATATGTCCGTTTATACGTTTAATGAGATTCAATGTGACGCGAATGAAAATGGGGTCGATTGGTCTGTCATCGGCGTGCCAGACAATGAAACGGTTCTGAACGCGATCGTGTCGGCGTACACGTGTACTAAGTAGGAAGCACAACTCGTGCTTGAATACGAGTGTAATAAATCGCGCGGGAGGCGCGAGCCACCCGACGTTTGTTGTACAGGCGACGCGATCATGAATGGACTTTATAGCAGCCCGCCCATTTATAGGTAGTATGCGCGGTTTAGTAGCTATGGGCTTAGTACGACGCGGTTGTATACAATCCTCTGTTTACTGCGAGTACGTACCTAGGAAATGGTAGGTTTACCGTCAGATTTTCATTCGAGCTTTCGACTATTCACTGCATTAGCACGAATTAACCTGCGGACACCGAGATCTGGCAGGAAAAAGCGTCTGTCGCTATAATTCTTTTACTCTACGCGCTCTTATCGCCATCGTATCGACTGATTGCCAAATGTCATATGTTGTTAACGCAATTTCATAATTTTCCGCACATAAATCGGTCAAATCAGTATATGTAAATTCTAAAATACTAAATAAAATGAAATTGTTTAATACTCATAAAAATAAATGTGATCGATATATTTTTTCACTTTTTATAGGATTTTTTCTATATAAAATTGAAAACTAAAAGAGATATTGATGATTAAAATTAAAATCAATGTTATATAACTTACCTTGTATACCGGCCAGTGTTCCGGGCTGGAACACGCGGGAGAACCTGCAAAATTAAACAGTTTTTGTTGATGGTTATGAACTGCTTGCGATAAAATACACAATATTTTTTAAATATGGCTTTCTTTACAAAATGCAAAATATATATAACAAGAATTTCGGATAAAAGAAAAGATATCAAATTTAATTATAGTTGTATTTTAGAAAGATTATGTTTTATAAAAATAATAGTTTTAAAAATGCAAGTAATGGTTAATAGAATAATATAAGTTTAAGATGTAGTAATAATATTTTCATATATTTTTTCGGATTTAAGAATGATTTAGCACTATTGTTGAAATACAAGAGAGAATAATAAGATAAAGATACAAGAGATACAAGAATTGATACAAGTTGAAGTGAGATACTAGTTGAAATACAAGAGAGAATACAAGAGATAATAATAATAATAAAGCACTAATAAATCTGAAGAAATTAACCTGCTGCACAGATCGAACGGGTGAAACGTCTTCTCCACGGCGCCGTACACTTTGAGGCCTTTTATTTACAAGTCCAAGGAGAAAAACGTCAGCCTGTAAAAAGAAAGCCAGAAGCGCAAATTAAATGACCTGTTCGCCGATAACTGCCCTTCATAACGGACCATGTCACCATGAGTTTTATACGGCTTTTAGTAGCTTCTATCACGGCAGGTATAAAGTTCTGTACCTTGTACAGCCGTTAATGCGACCACCGCTCCATAACGAAACCTTACTTCGCTTTACCTTCTCTACTCGAAAGTACAGTCTTATAGAACTATATCTTAAACACATTCATTATCCAGTTTATAGTGAAATGAATGACGTTCGACTGGAAAACAGTTTGATGTATCAGAAATACATATATCTCGATTGTTCTAACCTTAGCAGATATTTGCAAAATTTAGTTTAGCTCACAATATGTTCAGTTCAGTTAGCTAAATTCAATATGCTAAATTCAGTTTAGCTCACATTTTATGTAATAATGCAACAGTGTTCATTGTTTCACACGATTTTTAGATATCACTTGAAGTATTGATGTATTTTATTTGTACAAATAAGTCTCGCGAATATATCAAAAGGCGTCTACATGAAAAAAACGAACGTTGGTGAATCGATCGAGTTAGCTACGATTCCCTTTAAGGTAAAAAATTCAATCGAAGGTATACCTATGAATTTCGATTTGCCGCGACGAGTGTGAATGCAGGAGCCGTAGCTGAAAGTAGAAAATGTGGAAATGCTCTCTAGAGGAGTCTGCGGAGTCAAATCTCCAAGGGTAGGTTTACGGCAGAGCCTCAAACGGAAGCTTGAGCGGGAAGAAGATGCAAGCAGTGGAAGGTCGAATGTGCGAGAAGCAGATATTACCTTGAAACTGCAGTAACGAAATGGTTTATGGCAATTCGATAAACTTGATTAAACTTGTTTTCTCTTCTTTGAGTTAGTTTAATAATAATCATAACTCTAAGTTGGTAAATTCACTGTTAGTAATTTGCATTTGTTATTTTCTTTTCTTTTCTAATAAGATAAACTGATTCAATTTAAAAATTTAATCAATTTATATAATTGTAGTATATTAATATTACTAATCGTAAGTATTAGTACTTTTCAAAGTTTTATAAAAATGTATATAATTAGATATAACATTTTCTACATGTACACTGTAAAAAATCTTGCGTACACAGTATATAAACAAATGTTCCAAAAAGTCCACTCTAAATTTTGTGTCGAAAATAACTCATTCATATGTTCATTCGTGTTTGTATTATGTACTGGTCTATACATAATGTAAGTAAAGAGTAATGTAATAAAGATAAATGTAATAAAGAGTACTTGAGCTATCTCTAAATATCGGAAAAACTTCGTTTCTTTTTATGCCAGAAGAAAAATAATGTTTACGACATGTAAGCGAGATATGTTACGCGTGATATTACTTTTAAGATTAAGCAACAGGGGAGGCATCGTGACCGAAAAATGCGTTTAGCAAACTCAAGCTGGAGATTGACCGTGGTCGAAGGAGATTGGTCGAGGGAGCACAACAATCGGACACGAGAATGCTCTCGGTTCTCTGCCATCTCTTTCATTACTAAGGGGATAACTTTACCACGCAACATATACTCGTGAACTCACACACACACGGTCTGCTCGCGCAGAATATTCGGGAAAACCGATTCATTCACCATTTAATGCTAAATTCTTTCAAGCGCATATTTATCTGTGTCGTCAAATGTAAAATCGTACATTTTACACAACAATTACTTGCTATTTTAATCATAAATTTGGTTCAGCCATAAACCATAAAGTAGAATTAATATCCTTATGTATGTGTGTTTTGTCAATGCTTGATGAAATAACCATTCGATTTACGATACAATGAAGTGATTTTTAATCATCTTATTATGATTTTTAATAGTAAGACTTTAAATAGTAAGTAATTGAATTGCTTCATATTCTACGTATTTAATTAAAATGAAGTGAAAACAGAAGGAATTTACTTACATCAATAATGTATCGAAAAACAAAAGTGGTATGCACAGAAATTATGAAGTGATCGCACAAAAGCGCAATTTTTAACCTTGATTCACATATTATGAAGACATTTATTACCCCCAAAGTGACTTTAACGCACGTTGTCGATAACACCGAGCTTCTCTATAATGGATCAATATTTATCGCGTCGTTATCCCAAAGGGGAGGTTTATATGGAGCCAAGGGATTTTTCAATAAATAGTGGACCAAGTGGTGGGCTACAAGTAACAAAAATTTGACAATATCCTGAATCGATATGTGTAAGTTTGACAATACGTTCACTTCGGAAAAAGTAATAATTAACAAGACGTACAGCAGATTAACGTTTCGGAAAATAAAGTAAATTTTCACAATGTACTCATTAGTTGTTTCCTATTCTAATAAGTTTGCGATAAACAAATTTCTTCAGTAAAATACTTCGTACAAAAAACAAGTAATTTAAAAAGTTTTTACATCTTCTGACACTTTCCATAGTTACGTAACGAACACAGTGACGAATACGTTGGACGTCTTTTCACAATTTCCATTATCTCCAACACCTCGTCCTTTATCTCTTTCCGGTCTCAAGTTTAAATGAAGTTTCACAGATCCTATAGTAGTGTGAATGTTCGAGTTATCTGAACATACCGTATCTCCATCCTACTGATTTTCTGTTTTTAAGTCTGTTTGAAAAGTGTCAATTGAAATAGAAAAATTGTGAATGCAAATTGTTTAGTATACGTTCACACTTGTATAATTCAATATCACTTGTATAATATAATTCAACAATCACTTCAAATTTCTGCATCTTTTAAACAACAAAGAAAATTTTTTATCAAATCCCGACAGCCTTTACCCTATTTCTCATTACGCCGACAATAACCAACCCTAACGCAATATGGCAAGAGATTTAATTTCTCCGACATGATTAAAAAAATTCAACCCTTCTACGCAATGAAAAAGTCTTAATTCCCACGGGACGGCGAAATTGAAATATACTGCCTAGGGTACTGCCGTTAACAAACGGCACGTTAGTCAAAACCCTTATTTATTTAAAATTTGCCAACATTTATAAATTTATTGTATTTCACATGTTAAAGTTTTACCAACAAGATTCGCTCTCAATTTTCTTAGCTGTTTATCCAACAAAACATACTGTTTGCTCTCTCATGTTACGCTATCATTCTATTATATATAATCAAACATTGAAATATTTCGTTGCATCCGAAATAAAGAAGGACGTCTCATTTTAATTAAGGCACAGACCACCGTTTTCCGGCAAACAGTCCGAATGGATATAGGGCGAATAGTACGTCCAATATGTGAAGCAATTCATAGGGGTTGTGGCGCGCAGAGGGCAAAATGGAATACCCGCGTCTCATAACCGTGTGATGTGACGCGTGCCGCTTTCAACGGAGCGTCGAGACGCCTTTCTGCGCTACAACCCTGTTGGAACCGAGACGCCCTCTCGTTTCGGAGGTAGACGCTATGGTCCAACGACCAATCCCGCCCAACGATTCGAGGAACGCGTCCAATATGGCAGTAGCGTGTGCCTAGCGGGACAAAAAATTAACGCGCTGTGTCCGATGAGAGCTATAAGTAAATCCTTATTTAACGCGGGACTTTATAACGGACGGGAGCCGTGAGCGCGCTTACAATCGACTGGTCAACCGCAAATTGTGAACGAGATACTGCAGCAATAATGCTGTTGTATACATGAGAATATACCCAATCAGTGGCAACGATTTCAATAACACTGGATCAAATATGAAGAACAGTTGCTCAAGCAAGACATTTGCAAATATATCTCTCTAGAATCTTAACGTTTTCCCAAACCAATATCGATTCCTAATTTGTGAAAGTTGCAAGTGTTGAGTTCTCCGTATTCTCCGTTTACACGATTTTCGTCAACCACTGTGTCAAATCGTGTATCGATATTAGCTACAAAAATGTTTAAAAACACTTAACGCAATAATAGAATTAGTCAAGGTGCGAATACACCGATACACGTAGTGTTATATATTAAGGAGACAACTAGAAGACATCTATTGTATGTGTTTACGACTTTTTTTTTGCTGCTTTCATTTTTTGCCGTCTTTTGTTTTTTCTTCCTTTTTTTTGCTGACATAGTTCGGATACTGTTTTGTAGTTTACCGTTCGCACCAGTTTTGCACGTCCGATGGCTACAGTTGGAACAAAGCATAGAGGCTATACCCTTTGAACAAAGATGAAAACGAAATAAAGGACAAGGGGCAACGGAGAAAGGACGAGGAGCTTAAGAGGGTTTGAAGAGTGTGAAAGTAGTAGTGAGCCTCGCATAGTCTACGTGTGTATATGGCAACTCAGTATTGAGTCAAGGATGGCTAGACCATTTCGTGTTCGTGGGGTTGCGTCGTCATGGGAACCATCCTCATCAGGCAAAGTCTCTCAGGATCTTTCTTCATTCTTCCCTCTCTGTCACTCTTTCACACTGACTTATCGCCATTCTACATGTATTCAACAATCTATTTTTTGGGCTGTTATATATACCATTTTTGTATTTTGCTTGGAGAATCTAACGCATGACTTGTAGATGTAACGTGCGTCCGAAAAACTCCAATTGTATTTACGCTGTTGTTACATGCAAAAAAAGAACTAGCTTCCAGAGCTAAAAAATAGCTGTGGCAGATAAGATGTGTCACTGAAATAAGGACAGCTAATGTCGGTACCGAAGCTAAATTTATTCGCTGTTAAACTTAGGCGCTACAGCGAGAAATATTAGCTGCTAGAAACAAATGACTGTAACAAATGATTGTACCTGTACGGCAAACTTCTTTAATGCATACGATAAGAAATTTAGGAATAACTGCTATTTTCTTAGCTACTTGAAATAATGTGCATTGTTAATGTCACCTAATATATTTGTATTTCATAGCGAATGCATCTTAGCTGTCAATTCTTAACAGTAACAGCTAAACGATTAGCCTTTTGACTAAGTTTGAATCAGCTACCGCGGTTTAGCTGATATTACTAAATCTTTTTTTGCGTGTATTATATATATATAAGTAAATGTATAAAATATATATATAAAATATATATATGTATATATATATATATATATATATATATATATATATATATATATATATATATATATTGT
>NW_022639463.1:2161863-2196744 GCF_010583005.1 Odontomachus brunneus
ATATATATATATATATATATATATATATATATATATATATATATATATATATAAAATATATATGTTTATATATATATATATATATATATAAATGTATAAAATATTATGTATATAAGTAAATGTATATAATATATATATATATATATATATATATATATAGGTTATGTTAATATTGAGATTATCGTTTTAACATATAATAAGGATAATGCAATAATATAAACTGTTATTATATTTAGTAATAAGATAACTTATTTTTTATGTTCAATTATATTTTTACCTTCATAAAAATTATAAAGATTTTATAAAAATCAAAGAAACAAATCAAAGAAACATACACGTTATAAAAATATATATATTGTCACATTTGATGAAACGTAATGAAACAATTCTCTTAATGCTTGAAGTAATAAGGTAAGTGAAGAGATATAACAGCGTCGAACGACATTTTCCTCGCGCTAAGTACTCGAAGAGATTGGGGCCGTACGGAAGCGGAGCTATAGATAGAAAGCTATCTGGTAACCACGCCTCGCGAGATATCCAGATGCCAAGACATTAGCCTCATCCCCCAAACCCCCGTCCACGATTTTACCCCGTCGACTTTACCTTATCTTGACTCATTTTGCACATATTGCGGCACTGCAATATCCACGATTTCTGCAACGATTTAGAACACTATTTGTGTACGTATATACAGGTATTCCAGGGACAACTTCGCAAAACGCAATTTCACGATTTTTATTCGCTCCAGAACAACTTAGATTTCTTGTCAAATGAGAAACTGCCATTTCGCAACTAGCACGACGTTTAATCATAACTTTGTAATTTAATTATCCCATAAAAGCATTTAGTATATCGCGGAAAAAGTATTACAAATAATACGAACTAAGGATTATAACATGTTGAATAATATATCTAAGCCATAGATTCATAACTAGTATTTTTAAATCCACGTGTGTATATACATATTCCATTCAAGAAACTTCTGCAAAATATTTCAGGTCGACGAAGAACTCCAAGTACAAAAACACGAAAAAACATTATCGATTTCTTTTAGTTGTTTGTTTTTTAATTCTACGGCGTACCGGGTTGTTATTCAAGTCAATCGATTAATTCCACATTTCTACATTTGATTTACGACAAGTGTGAGCTCTTTAAATCAGAAGAACCGACTATTTACATTTAATTGAATAATTCCCGGCTTTTCAAGCTTACATATGCGATATCATCGCGTTCTAGCGCATTTCTGGTTCGCATCTTTCCCTTGACACGTTCTATAAATAATTCAACCGAAATAATAGAGTTTTTGTGTGCCCAGGGACAATCTCTCTCTTCAGAATTCAGTCTCGGTTCTCGCTGATGCACGTAAACGCCATAGCCGCCGGATTATATACGGGACATGTGGACATATATATACGCCGCGACTCGATAAAATTTCTTTCTATTCTCAATCGTACGAAATGTATTCCGTTTGTGACAATAAATAACCGTATAAACCAAAATTGGATTTATTACATAATATATAAATTATTCAAGACTATGCACGTTATAAACGAAAGTGGATGAAAGGAAAGTGATATCTAATTTTTACAATTGTTATTCTAATATAAAGTAAGGCGTCATACAGATTAAAATATAAATTTCGCGGTTCAATTGATTGTCATTGCAAATTTAATGAAAACGTAAAAAGATTAAATTAGATTATATAAGATTATATAAAAGATTTTTTCGAATTCATCGAGTACATATAAGAGATTATAAGATTATATAAAATAAGAGATTATATAAGATAAGAGATTATAAGATTATATAAGATAGGAGATTATATAAGATTATATAAACAAATGTGTTAAATTGAATTAAAAGCCAACATGTTTTCACGTGACCGAATGTATTTGAAGAAAAAACTACACTAGTTATACGTAATTGGGAAGATTGTGGAAATTGCAGACGATAAAATATGCGAAAATGATATTACGTCCTTGTCGCATATGCGAATTGTATTGAGCAATCTACGCTGTAGCAAATGCATTTACTTATACCAATGCATTCATGCATTCGCAAACAAGCTCTGCAGCTTATATATGCATATACATATATACATGTGTCCATATGTTTACATAGGTGGATGACAGATCCCAAGATCACAACCTTGACGAGACTTGCATTATGAATCTCATATGCGGTAGATAAGAGAGAAACATTACGTATGCAGTATTGTTCATACACGTGAAGAATAGTAGTGTTTTTCCAACAACAAAAATCATCATATCTTCGCTACTCGAGATTTCACGTTTCAGCAAATAAAATTGCGATGTCGATAACAATAATTATACACAAGTTATATTCGAAAACTGAGTATTTTTCGATTATATTAATTTCAGCAAAACAATATCTGTTGATCAATCTATATTCATTTTAGGCAAATCTTGTGGATTGAAATTGAATAATGATTTCAAATAATATATTTTCAAATAACATTTAACGAAAAACTTCTTTTCGAGGACAGCTTATTCTTTGTTTTTGTGAAAATAAAAGAACCACGAAAATCTAGAGCGTTCTATGTATGACTGAACCTCCACCGGATTTTCTAAAGGTTTCCCAGAAAGTTTTTTTTACGAAGTGAAAGTGGCGAGATCAAGGGTAAGCGCTACACATTTTCCCGTAGGGTTTCATTTCGTATTCGTCCTTCGAGAAGCACATCGGTCACCTTATATATTCCAAACATACAAATATAAAAAGTTAAATATATATATATATATATATATAAACGTCTGTATTTTAAAATATATATTTAAATTTATTAGAAAACATCAACGAATGGTTTTACGGCAAAGAAATATGTGCTCTTCTTAATTTGCATTGTGAAACGTCATTGCGTGTGTGAGTTATATTAACTAGATAAGTCAGAAGATTACAATACAAATATACAAAGTTAAATAAACGTCTGTGTTTTAAAAAATACACTTGGTTTAGTTAGAGAAGATCAACGGATGATTTTACGGTAAAGAAGTGTTTTTTTAATTTGCACTGTGAAACATTGCGTGTCTGATCTGGGTAAGTCAGAATTACAATTTACTTCTATTATGTATTAGTTTAAGAACTAGCAAGCTTATGGCAAAAGTACGTATAAGTTTATACGAATATTAAGTACAATATTGCATTTGTATGCCTCACCATAATTAGCGCAAATTATCGCGTGAAGGACACGTTTTACAAAGTATCTTACTTAACTTCAAATACGAAACTTTTACGTATTCATTTGGAAGATTTGAATGACGTGAAACTCTTTTACCATCCTTAACGTACAAACTTACTCCGCAATAGACTCCAAAACGGCACAAGACGAGGTAACTACATGTGAGGAAATGTTCATTGGCCAGATCTGTGGTCTATAAAAATAGTTACAATGTTCTACTGACGCATATGATAAAAGAGATCCGTGACGTGTCGGCACGAGCCCCTAGCTCAGCTGTGAGAAGTACACACCTATAGGTACTAAGCATCGACGGGCCGCGCGCGACCATAAAATGATCGTAAAAACTTAATTTTACGAGAGGCATAATATATTTGCCACCACCACCACCGCCGCCGACATCGGTATCGCCGGCTACGAAGGAACATTTGCAAGAGAAAGAGAAAATTGCACAGTGAAATTTCGCAAATATAGACAAACATCGCGCAAACTTGCGCCGAATGATCGGAGAAACGGATGCACTCTGATTATCAGGAGCATTTTCTCGCCTTGAACAACTTCTCAACTTCTCCACTTCTCAACTTCGCAACAGATGATCTGAAGAATCAATCGCGAAAGACTAATCTTCGCAAGTGGTGAGATAACAGCAATTATGATCGTATTCTACATCACGCTAAGTGTGTTGCAATTTTAACATGATTATTCTGTAATTAATAACGAAAATTTTTCATTCTCTCTTGTATCGTATGCATTCCGTCAAATTTAGGTACACTGAAAAACTCATTTAGTTCAGTTAACCAAAATTTGGTTAAAATAAGGTGGAACAAATGTTTGGGTTGTGAAAACCAATATTTGATACTTTGAACCAAAGGTCTGATTTTTTGAAGCAAAAATGAAACAGATTTAGTTTCAGAGAATTAAAATCTTTGGTAGAAAGAACGAAATTTTGGCCCTCACAACCGAAACACTTGTTCGACCCTATTTTAACCAAATTTTGGTTAGCCCAACTAAATAAATTTTTCAGTGTATTGGTTTCACTGTATGCGTGCTACATCTCAAGTGCAAGGTACAGATATGACTGAATTATGTATTCTCGGGAGTAATATCGCGAGGCACTAAATGCTAATTTCTGCAGGTGAAGATCTCGATAAAGAAGTCACTCATCGGTATGGACCGTGGCGGTACCGTCCCGCGAAGAACCCTTTCGGGACGATGAGAGCTCGACTTCCAGGCCGAACATCATTTCCTTTACGACCAATTAGTAGATCCAGAAACATACCTACTCTGCGGTATGAAAAAAGGACGGCCGAAGAAAGAAGTCGCCCCAGCCACAAACTTGCGGTAATCTCCGAAACGAACTTCACGAATCGGCCCGGCTCGCGGGCTCTATCCAAATTTTTCTGGCGAATGTTAAAGCGAGACATCGAAGACGCCCGAAGTTAAGGTATATATAATCAGCCAATTCCGTGAGGTGGGTGGTCCCGACACGTGAGACTCGTTTAAAATGACCGTCGCGTCATCGGAACGTGGATAGACGGTTCGCCGCGTTTTCATCAAAGATACTCGGATGTGCAGCTCGTTAGTATGCGCATACTCGTATATTCGTCGATTTTTCACTTGAGCTGATTGTGTCTTCGATGCGCATTATTGAACGCGTGCTGAAAATAGAACGCCGGGATTTACATTATTTAACGTGAAAAATTTCTTGCACAGGTTTCAGAGAAGCCGACGGAGCGATTTATTATCGTTTAAAATTGAGTGATTCCTCCTCGAAGGACAAGACAAGATGGTTACACATGACGTATTACAAATCTCCACCGCAGAACCGCAGAGTAACGTTCACCCGAGATGACTAAACATCCATAATAAGTGTAAGTAATCTGCACCGCTGACAATTACGTTAACGACGCGTATTAATTGGGACAATAAAGCCAGTTACGAGGATATAATTATAATATTGAATTATGGTCGACGTTTATTCTTGTCACGCGATATTAACGACGCAGCTGCTCATGTAGCCTGTTACCGTTTATATGTTCATTCGTAGTGTCAGATACTGGATTGGTAAAAGCCAAGTGTGAAGCGTCTGCCGAGAGCGAATCCACCCTCGCGTCTGATGTCTCTGTTCTCACACGTCGACGAAAGAAATATTGAAGCAGGGATTGATCGCTTGATAACTTTATCTCAGAGATATATCCGGGGAACCATCGGTCCCAAGGCCGCCCAAAATCAAACGGCACGCTAGACAGGTGAGTAGATGTATTTTCGCCAATGAACACTACCCCAGTCGCCAGTTTGTGTATCTTACACGGAAGCCCGCTTAAACATTTTATGGGGTGGTCGGTGTAATTTGATGGCCCATAAAAACGCCTAGTCTAGTTTTTCCCGGGGCATCGTCATTCGTCGTCGGTGCAGGCCACGCGCCTTCTTGACGTTTCATGACCCCAATTTCCTAAACGTCGCCCCATTATACTCAGATTTGCGATTTAACTTCTATGAAATGCGACACTTGTGCGCAACGCTTCTCTGAGTACCAGCGATTCAATTGTGTTGTCTATTAATCGAAGATTGGAAAGATTACTGGACACGATTCTCTCGAAAGTTGACGCAGCTGCGGCCGTTTGTGAATTAAGTTATTAACAGCTATACTGCTAGGTCGCTCGAGCAAAACTAGCTGCTGGTCGCTGTGACTGAAACAACCGCTACAACCGACGGTGAGGTTGACGGCTTTGCGATGACCAATGAAACGGCGGCACCGTCGGGGTATCCACTATGATCGAAGCAAGCCGAAGCAGCCCTGAAGCAGGAAACGGGAAACGTGGTGGAAATTGAAAATGTGATGGACGGCGAGGCACAAGGGGATAGAGATGGCGACCCGGATGTGAGGGTGGAGGTGGAAACCTGCGGAAATTACGAGAAGCGCATTCGTCCCGTGTACACGGATTAACGCATACCACGAATAATAGTCGTTACCAAAAACACTAGACGCTAAATAAATATCGTAAGCAATTTTGAGAATACAAATCTCGCGTGGCTGGCTGTTCAAGTCGGGAATGGTTGCAGTTGACATTGTTTACTTGTACATTCAAGAAAGGATTGTAACATAAAATTAATTTAGCTTTTAAGTAATGATAAGTCTAGATTTAATCCTTTAGAAAGCAATTCTTCTCTTACAACACTGAAATAATTGGGATTTACCACGTACCAATAAGATTTTTAACTCAATTTTTATGTGAGTATAGTTTATGTTATGTCATATCTTACGCTAAGAATAGCAGATTACGGCGTGTAATAGGACAACCAATATGTGTATGTCGTAGTTGTAGTAATAGTAGTAGTAGTTGTAGTTGATATACCACATGTAGTAATCTAAGTTGTGTTTATAGCTGAATATATATGCATAGCAGTCCAGTGAATCGTGATGGCGCAAGGAACTCATTACCCCATGGCGCAGATATTAGCATATTTAGAGGCCGTTTCCCTCCTTACTTCTCTTCGCCCTACCTATCAGCCCTTATTTCTTCTCCCCTGTCCAACCTTTCACTACTCTATAGTCTGTCAACGGTTCCATCGTGCATCTTTCGTCGCTACTGAGGTGAGAGACAGTCGATGCTTTTTCTCGACAATGAGAGAAACATTTCATACTGTAATTTTTGCGCGTTTATATTGATTTGATACATTATATTGATTTGTTACAATTGAATCAATGCACAAATAGATCACGGAAAAATAATTCTTTATAAAACTGCATTGTTCCCAAATAGAAGATTCTTTATCGAATCAGAATAACACAATATTTAAAATGCCGTAATATTTTGATTGATACCTGCGCAATTAGATTAAAATAGAAATATGAGGTGCGTAATTAGATTAAAATAGAAATAAGAAGTGCAGAATACTGCAAGGCTAAGTAATTAAGGAAGCTCATTCCAAGAGACAATTTAACTTAATGAGAAGCAGTCTGATCCACCCCCAGTTTCTCGTCCTATTCCTCACCTTCGTCTCGTCGGCCACTAGCTTTCTACGCTCTATCCTACCCTCGCATTTTCCCCACTTTTGTGTTAACGACTATCCTGCACAATGTTCGTTTTTCAGAAACCCGCTCCTCTTATTCAATACTCTGTGATACAAATTCTCTATGTCAAATAGTACATACAATATCTTTTCGTGCCTTAAAAATTTACTATATTTTTTATCACAGATAAAAATAGATGGTTTTTCTTGCGGAATCTTCGAATTCAGATTTGCAGCGTCAAAACAGAGTCTGGAAATTGTATACACATGCGATCGTTTACGTACGGTTACTAAGAAATCTTCGTTTACGTATTGCACATCTCTATTTTTATACCAAATTCACTGCAGTTCTTTCAAATACAATATATATAAACGTATAGCATAGTAATTAATGATTATATATACTATTATTTGTTTGTTATCTCAAGTGATGGAATAACTTAAAAATAGATCAGACTGCAATTTAAAAGTTTTTATTGCAACCATTCTTCTGTTTCATACTTGTGAGTCATTGCAGTTCGATCAACCATTCGCAGATTCGGCCATGAAACTTTAAACGGAAACACTTCAGACAGTCTAACGAGCACTCGACGTCTGTTATATGACGTATTATCTTTGAAAAGCCTCCCCTACGTTAATAGCTCTATTCGTCTGGGCAAAATGTAACTTTAAAAATAACACACCAAATGCGTTTGAATTAAAACATAAATAAATATATATTCAGCTTATGAAGAATTAAAATCTATGAAAAGAAAGCAACAATTTTACATCTATGTGTGTGAATTCGATAGAATATTTGAGAACATAATGTAAAGGAAATGTGGGGAACTTTCGATACATGCCTTTCGAAATTCAAATTTTAAATGTTAAGAAGATAGGGGTAGGCAGGTGATAAATAATGCCAGGTCGCTTTACATTTCTTTTTTCTTCAGTATATCGACCATGGCGGAGAAATAAGATGAGATGATTCTTTGGAGGGAAAGGTTGTGTTTGTGATGGTTGCTGGTGGAAGAGTCTGTAAGAGGGAGAGGGATCTTAGAATCATTGTTACGGAAAGTGGATGGGGTGCCGCGATGAAATCTTTTTCAGGAAGTAAATGGAACGGAGATGGAAATGAGAGACATAAAAAATGAGCAAGACAGTAGATCCTGCGCACATACAAAGTATGTTAAATAACGGTTATTCTGAAAATCTACAAATCTAAGATTAGTCATAAAAACACTTTTTATATTTTTTCAAAATGATTCGTTGTTAACGTATAGCTTTAGAAAATAAAAAACTAGTTATTCTCATAAAATATATAAAATTTATGTATATGTTTTGAAATAAATGCTAAACTTTACCCAAATAAAATATTATCATTTTGCGATTTCTTCACGTACAAGACAACTTTAAAAACATTGAATGAACAAATTAGTATCTGTTTGATACGGCTGCCCTCTCTGTAAGACTGCCGAAAGGTAGACTTTGCCAGATCGATAAAACAGAAAAGCATGGGTCGGTAATCTCGGAAATGAAATGAAAATAACTCTATTTCGCGTGTATGTGTGTGGGTTTGTGCGTGTTTCATCATATTACGGAACGTACATAAAATTATAAGAGTAGGCAGGGGTAACAAAAGAATGTGGTGGTACAAGTATATAAAGGGGTACTAAAGAATATAGTGTGGTATAAGTATACAAGGGGATGACAGTACTAGGAAGATGAAAAGTTATTTTTCCAACCAGAATGTGAGTAGTTTCATAAATTTCTGTCAGTATAAATAAAGAAAGGTTCGTAAAAGGAAGTTGGAATTACATTAACCTAACATAATAGTGAATAATCCCAGATTTGATTGAAATCATTAAATTCAACAAAGGAACTTGCAACAAACTCTGCACTTCTCTTCTTTAATAATCACACACAACATTTGATTCATCTAAAAAGATAACAGCTTGAAATAGATTAGGAAAAGGACAATGGAAACAAAATCCGAAATATTAAAAATGTTATATTATTTTATATAACCAATTTTATATTGATAAAAAATAAGTCTCAAAGAGTGTGTCGTATAAGAACGTTAAATATATTAAAAATATAGCAATGTATCAAGAATATAGATATGCATTCAGCATGATTACATTTCTGAATGAAATAAACACGTAACAAATGTAAATCACATATGAGAAACACAATATCCATTGCACTCAAGTTTCAATCAAAGAAAAAGAATGACATTATATAACGAGTAATCAACAAACTTGTGTCATCAGTCATAAACTAGAACGTTTACATATCACTGGAACGATCCACTGGCTTTGCATACACACACGCAAGCCTAAACATAGGAAGTTGATATAGAAGTCTATTCTTGTAAAACAAATAATCCTTACTGAACCAAGGTACGTGTGTGTCTGCGTATAGTTTCGTGAAAAATTGAAGGACAAAACAGATAAAAGAATGCAATACATGTGTGATATGTGATAATTAGAATAATGCTCTGTGCATATAAAACAATGTTTTTAAAACAAACTAAATTTTCGTTTGCTGTTCCTGTGAGTTCTTTTGTATTTGTTAATAAATCTACACTTGGAACGATTTCGAACTCACGAGTATAAAAATCGAAAAGTATCAATGACCAAGGTTAATGAGAGAGACGAAACTATTTAAGTGCGAGGTGAATGGAACGAAAGGCACGTTCATTCGCTTAACTCTTCCAGGTCAAAGAAGTTATTAACTTCTTCCGTAGCAAGTTCCTTGAAAGCCATCAAGGAAAATACAAATTATCTTTCAAGGAATGTCAGAAAGTGCAGCGGATTCAAGTGGATGGTCAAGTTATCTTACAATTTTAAAACATTGCTTGAGCATGTGGTTTACTCGTACTCCAAAAGAGATATCATTTAGTAGAAATTTTTAAAATTCAAGAGAGATTCAATTGCTATAATATTAATATACAAAGTGAAAAACTTACAAGTAAGACAATCTTACATGATCATTTATTAAGCGTTATTAACTTTATCTGTTATTATCAAATAGTACCTACTGAGATCTACCTGTAAGCAAAACATCTATTATATGCATGAACACTCTTTTTTAACGATAAGACTAATAAGAGAATCAGAAAAAGAAGAAACTGAAATAGAGGCATGTGAAGCAAAAAGATTAGAAAAAGGCAAGCGGCCTCCTGCCAAGCAGAATATGCGGGAGTCGGGAGATGTAAGGGTATGGCTGCAACATCAAGTCTCAACAATATTGCTCGCGGCCTCAGTCTCTTGACATGCGAAAAATAAGACGAGGACACGGCGATATCCGCAGGCTCCTGCCTTTCTGGCGGAGCTCCGCTCTCCGGTCGGCGAGTTTGTTGCAGAAAGAGTCTTGGAATTCAAAATGGCTGTCGCGGGATCGCCGCTATACGTGGGCAACCCGACAACAGCATCTCGCGCGCATAGCACGTGTGTATCGCTGAAGAGCGTCATCTTGCAGCCATGATGATTCTCTAAAACGAGAATATCGAATCGGAGCTGCACCTCAATTTTTTTCCTTACAACATAATCCTTTGTATTACTCTGAAGAAAATAAAAGAATGGACCAATAAGAACCAAGCACAGTTAAGAATGCATAAAAGAGAAGAAAGTCTAACAAAGAATTCTCGTACACAACAAAAAACTCCGCGATTTATGCATCAGGAAGTTTTAAGGTTTGATGTTGAAAATTTATGTACTTATGTGTCCAACATGATATTTAGTACTTCACCAGACGTTGCGTTACTTGATCTTGCACAATTGCAAGCAACGAGAATGCTGGGTGAAAGCAACCGAAGACTTAAAAATAGAAGAAACCAAAACTAACGGCTCGAAAGCGGCCATATCTATTCTACGCCATCATCCGACGGCAGCCATGCCGTCCATACTTTGAGATTCTTCTGCTTTCGGCCATCATGTTTCGAGAACTCGTAGTTCCAAGTCTAAGCCGCCATATATAATGAATAAGCCACGATTGGATAATCGAAAAACACATGTTACAATATTGATAAAATAAAAAAAAGGGGAAAATAGTCGACGTCGCGAACATTATACTGTCCATTATTACATTGAACAATATATTAAGTCGTGACAAACGCTCGTTGTGTGAAAGGATATTAGTTACATAGGTCAGCCACACTCACACGGATATCAGAGTATCCACTTTTCTTGTACAGGCAGAAATGCAACGCGCTATAACCGCCTACCCGTCCGACCACCCCAGGAATACAAGTCTTTCTCGCTCCTCTCCTTCCTCTTCTTTTTCGCTCCATCTCTCTCTTCCTGTCCTCCTGTCTCCATCTCTCTTTCTCTCTCTCGTGGCTTCCCTCGCGCGCGTTACGGCTCCACCTCTTTCTCTATCCCATTTTTATTCAAATTCATTGGGAAGCTCCTCCGGTTCTGGCCGCGCGAGTACTCCCAGTTCGCCCGTTACAGACGCGCTGCTGCTCTCCACCCGTCCGCCCGTTCGTTTTTCTTCTCCCCCACGTTTTCCATAAATTCTGAATTTTATTTAGTCCGTTTCTCTCTCGTGTGCCGCGCCGCTTCGCGTCTTTATCCCTACACATCGTATCCGCCCTGAAGCCAAGCGCGAGAGGCCCCTTCCGTCATATCTCGAGAGTGTATCGCGCGTTCGGGATACACATGATAAAATCAAAAACATTCTACTATATGGCATTCCAATTATCGTACGCTGTCTCTCGAATTTATGGCTATAAAGGACCCAATTGAGAAAAACGCTGTTTACTTTTGTGTCGGAACATTGGTTTCCAGATCTTAATTTATCGAAGTTCCAAGAACTTTAGTTAACGATAACAAATGCATACCTATAGGGTCTCCTAGCCTTCATAATGAAATATTCGTACAATACGGAATTATAATTCATATAATACGAAATTAAATAAAAAATTATATAAAATTTTATGTTAACCCGTGTTAAGTTACATAATAAACATAAGTAAAGAATAACCACCCGAGAAATCTATCACAAAATGCAAATGTATTTAAGTTAAATCGCGTTCAATAATTTTCGCGTAAACGGCACTTGAAAATATTCGAAAACTGTTCGGAATGAATATGCACGTGCGCGTAGACATATGCGCTAGCAGGTAGAATTTTCAGGTTCAGAAATGGCCAGACATATAATCAGTGACGGGTAATTTAGATAGCGACGTTATTTTACATACTTTATATCTCTGCCTCGCTGGTTCGTCCGGTCATAAGATATGGAGGTATGCATATGTGTATGTGTGTGTGTGTGACGATGGAAGGGTGGAGAACGAAGGTATTCGTGCAGGGAAGAGCAAAATAATGCTGAACATGCGAGCTATTGGATCATAAAATGGGGGAATCGAACTGAAGGGGTTAATAATTTCTATATGGCTTTTTCCTACAGCAATATAGCTTGATGAGAGAGGGTCCTGCCAAAACTTTTAGTAACCTAACAAAGACTATATTCGCATCGGTGTGAAATGCAAATAATGTTTGACATAATATCACATCGCGACTCACCATAGAAACTAATGCAACGAAGCGATGATATCTCGATAGAAACTAATACAATCGAACAATAACATCTTCACTCACCTTGCGGCTATAATAATAATAATAATGGCGCAGAGGTCGCTGCGAGACGACGACAATTCGATATCTTCGTGCGTCGCGGCGACAACAGGGCGTAAGGAGGGGATGCTGCTGCCCTTTTCCCTTCCAAGGGTCTCTGTGACCCGAGTAGCTACTCCATGCCGATCTGTTTTTCAGCTGCTGAAACAGCCAATACACATTGGATACGCGTTTAGCACAGCTGACTGAAAACAGGAACATCGGGTATGTTATTTTCATCAAGTTTCACGAGCATCGTTCCCGTTGGAACCAGCAATTTTTCGCACAATGTTCGTCAGAACACCTATAGTCTGTGTTACGACAAATCACGACGCCACCGTTAATCTTGTTCTTAAGAAACACGAATCAGAATATTATACTATCCTGTATCGTGCTTCTTCCTTCTTTCAGGCAAGCGTCACAGTTCTCGCAGTAAATTTGAGCACACTTTCAATCACTTTTAGGAAACCACAAGACGTGCAAGAGAAAATGCACATTAACGTTGTAAGCTATCAATAATCACGTTAGAAAATTCTTGTCTTACGATTGACAGTTCGCTTCAAAACTGGTCATATCGGAGTACAACACGGTGTATTTGCGAGAATTTCCGGAATACCCTTTCTGTCTTTTCGAACTTTGTCCGGAAACACACAAGAAGACGACGACACACCCACGATGACGCGCACACACGCCGATATTCGCACAGTCGCACCAGCACTGTTTAACGAATATTCCAATACACGCGCATATTTCCGTATTTCGCACGACTCAATATCGCAACGAATCGGCGAGAACGACAGGGATGTTCGTCAGGTGTGCCACCCTGTTCAGATTGCGACGACACACAGAACACCGCAGAAGAACTCGTCGCGTCGCCGGGATTTCGACTGCGCTCACCAGTTAGGCGGCAAGGCGAGGGGACGTTGGTGAACGTAACGGAACGGAAATACACACCGTGAGTTGAACGAGTTAACTCGCTGCCAAAGCTTGGCAGCTCTACTACGCGAAAGACGCGTGCAGCCAGACCAGAGAGACCGTAGGTACCGGCCAACGGGATTTACTATGCTCGAACTGTACCGACCTCTATCTCTTTCTCTCTCTTTCACTCGCTCTCTCTCTCTCTCTCTCTCTCTCTCTCTCTCTCTCTCTCTCTCTCTCTCTCTTTTTCTTTCTCTCCTTCTCTGCTTCCCGCACTGTCGGTTAAGGCAGCAAAGCAAGGCGCAGCAAGACGAGTTGTTGCGAGCGTCACGTAACAACGACCGCCTCTCTTTGCCTCGCACACTACCGTCGCAAAACCGTAGGATGGAGTCAGGTCGAAGCAGGCCAATCAGGTGCCCACCGTATCTACCTGCGGACTGCCTTCTGTGTAGCACCTGCAGGCAATATGCCTCAGCCTTATACTTTGTAAAATGCCGGCTCGCGTCGATGACAGATCATCCGCGGCTCGCCTCAGACTAACCCCTTTCTTCCTTCACCACGCTTTTGCGTTCCTTCCATCTGCGCTTCTCGTACCGAGGTTAGCTTATATGCTAGGCAAGATTCCCTGTCAAGACCCTGCACGTTTACGCGACTTCAACACCCTGGTCGACTCGATTTGTCAATGGTATGTTCATCAGAAATTTTGCACAATAAGTCGAAATTAAAGATTAAGATTGAGAGTAGATTAAATCATGCCAATCTAATATTAATAATTATTGCGAAGTGTGTTAAAATATGTAAAGAGTTTTTCATGAAAGAAGATAAACAAATTTTATTTTCTCGAATTTTCATCGATGTCATCTTAAAGTACAAGATTCTCACACAACACATCGTCTAAAATCGGGACAAAACGTCTGAAAGATATCTTAAAGACATCTGGCAGACATCGGAATATAAGACGTCTCTACAACATCTTTAAGACGTCTTAAGTCCCGAATTTAGATGTTGTGTTGTATAGATTGGCATTTTTTGTTTGTTATTTATTAAATTTTGTGAGTGAAGCATACGTACATTCAGAAAATTGCACTTCATATGACAGTCAATTTTATTCGAACCACGAAATTCCATCAAAAGTATTTTTCAAGACTGCCGTTGAAAAAAAAATTTTTTACTCGAACGAAATCGATGCCTGAAGCTTTAACAAATTAATTAAAACGCGAACTACAAATAGGCAAAACAAGAAGTGATGAATTTATAAGAATAGTTCCCTGGCGCTTCTCCTCTTGCATGGAATTTCAGAACGAGCATGGAATTTCAGAACGAGTAAAGAAGAGAACCGCCATGAAGCGGAGCACCGCAGATTGAGTCACTAGCCAGTTTTATTTCGATGGCTGTTATTGGCTCTTAACGCTCTTCCGCAAATGCGAAACAAAGGTTCGCCATTGATTGAACTTGCTAGTCTCTTGGAAACGTTTAACGTCCACCTGGACATCCTTCGCGGTGGAAACGGCACTGCATTACTTTCTCGCAGTACCGACGAACTACCCAGACCTCTCATTACCTTCTATCGTCATCGTCATCGTCACCATCATCATCATCACCGTCACCTTTATAGCTTCGTAATCATTATTGTAGCAAATGTAACATAAATGTGATCATTTTAACGCGACAATCACACGATGCTCAACGTTGCTAGTGAAAATTTCGTGAATCTTGCATGAGGGTGTGCTTTAACGGAACGTGTCTTCTTTACGCCTGCAGTGAGACACTAACTTCACAAACGTTTCTGAGTATAATATATTATCCCGTTCAATCAATAAACTCTCACGTCGACGAGTTAATATACACTAACTTGGCAACACATGCACACCTGCATAATATTAAGTTCGTATAATATTAAGCAGCAACTCATCTTCATCAACTGCGCTTAGAATGGGTGATAAAAATGTCAAGTATCTTTATCACTTTCGGCGCTGGTTTCAGGACTTCAAGAACTTTTTAATTAAAATACTTCAGGCAACAAGCGTGCGTCGTGAGAGGCTACGGAACGTGAATTCTGAAATAATGGCGACATGGAAGGAACGGATTTCGATGTTAATGCCCACGATTGGTTAGCCCAGGCCATTTCGAGATTTCAGGTCCAACCCACGATATCTTAATAGATTGCCCTCTACTCGAATCGCGTCATGGCCGACCGCTTTCTTTCTCTCTCTCTCTCTCTGTTCCTCTCAGGAGGATCCTGTTTGTTCCAAACGACCATCTTGCGCCGACGGTTATAATTCACAACACGGGCCGCGCGACGAAAGAGAGAAAAGTTTTTATTAATATTAATACGACTTTAATTCCACATTTCTCAATGATAAAATCGTAAAAATGCGGAAAGCCTAAAATGGTCTCAAAACTAAAATTCACATTTATTTAAGGGTTTCATCACACGTACAGAAAATTTTAGATATTTGAGTCTCATACATAACGAACCAATAATCATCTCATTGTTATCGTCACTACGGATTCGAAGATCTAAACGTATCACACAAAGTCAGAATGAAAAACTTCGCGCAAACAGAGAACGATTGGACACTTCTGGTTTAGTGCATATAACATGTTTTATGTTTATTATTTTATAGCGATGTAATCTTTAGGCAGTTAGATTTAAATAGGCAGCCACCGCGTTTAAATAATGGCGCTCAACAGGCTTGTAAAGTCATAATTTACTGTTGATCATCGTTCGTCAAAAAGACCGTCGGAACGCAAAGTGTAAGCCTACGGGGTAATAAATTTACAACCTCGGAAACCAAAGCATAAAACCCATAGTGTATATCTGTAGAAGATATCCATAAGGATATATTCACGCATCCGCCGTAGTATCCTTTGATCTCTAGGAAGGTCGGATCGAGAGGCAAACCCTACGCTAAAAACTTTCATTATAGAAAGGTAATGTTATGTTCGTTGTAACCGTTTAATGAGCTGAGACTCGAAGGAGGAATTTATTATCTCCACAAATCACGACGAAACTCCACAAATACGAAGTTCGTCCATTGAAAGATTGTTGAAGGATATATATATTTTTTTTTCATAAATAATGTATCGATGCTACGATCCATCGTAAGTGCTTCGCAAGGTACCACTTCAATTCTCGCCTCAACAGCGTACAGAAATACATGTGGCAAAGTGTTTGGTTACCGAACTCGACTGTTACATCTTATAAGAGTCAATAAAATCGTCAAGGTCGCGTCACTCATTTAGGTATTTATGATTGCAATTGTTGAGAGATATCAGTCACAATTATCACCTATTTAACTTCCCGCCGGACGATTTGTCTTCGACATAGTGCAACGGTTTACAGCTCGATCCAGTCACTTCGATAGAAGAAAAGAGAAGACGGGGGAGAACATAAGAGCTCATAAATGCGAATTTAAGAGACGCAATAAAAACACATTGAAATCGAGAGTGAACGAGCGGAAGCACGTGCTTCGACGACCACAGGATTTTCTTCGTCACATCATTGCTGGCTCATTTACTGATGCATTCGTGAAAAGTTTGTCTCTTTTCTTCTTTAATCTTCTCAAAATCAGCATACTTCGTCTCTAATTGCTTGTACTTTGAGCTTTCACCGATGTGATATTGTATCAAATTTTGATCCTGACTTGAAAGAAATTATTATAGTTGATATGCATTTAAATATCACGCTTTTCACGACACATATATGAATTAACTAATGATCATAACTGATCATATGAAGAAAATTTCTTGTTGTTGCGAAATTTATGCCAGCACGTCGCTTGAAGATCTTCGACTCACGCGCGTTCCTGTTTCTTTTTCTACTCTTTGTACTAAGATTATATTTAAAAAAAAATAGACACGAAGTGCTACAGTTTTAAAGGTCTTTTTATTCCTTTGGGACGATGTTTCTCCTTGAATTCGTCACGATACAATTTTTTCTCCTGCTTGTAAACGCCGAAATGATTCAAGGTATAAGGAGGTTCCACGCGAAAAGGTCAAAGCTCTCATAAACCGTTTATTGATGCCTACAAAAAAGACTTGAACAGACAGACTTCTATGAAATACCTAAATCCTTTCATAAGACTTTTTGACAGCAACGAAATATGTATTGGCGTCTGTTTGCTGCTATTTAATACATTTATAAAAAATAATAACATTACCTGTGAAACTAATCGATCATCTTTCTAAAAGTTTAAAGAGGAAAATTTCAAAATTTCGTATAATTATTTAACTACAAAGTATAACTCTATTTAACTATATATCTTCATTAATATAAACTTCTCGAAAAAATTCTGCATATTTCACTTGAAACTTTGATTTTGTGGAAATTTAACATAGTAAATACTATCTGTTGTTTATTAACTATTCTCAACTACACTCAGCTATTGACTATTCAAGAAAACAACAATGTCATGTCTTGATATAATTAAAGATGCGAAGTTTACTCGAATAATCAATGATGCACAAATATATAGACACATAATGTGTCTGGCAGAGCAAATGTAATGCCTCTGAATCTGATAAATGTTAAAGCTGTTATGTGTCGGTAGCGAGGATTGCAGTCTAAAAAGAAAGTGCAAATTCCAAGCAAACTGACTGGCAACACTGCCTTTCTCGCGAAGACGCAGTATCGACCGCAGCCCCCAGAGGCCACACCATCCTAACCTCCAAGTTTCTCGTTCCTTCTGCAGTCCAAGCAGCCTCCAGGATTCACGACCTTTTCACCCTTTCGCAGTTCGAGCGAGTAATGCGATAAGCGAAATGTTGCTGGATATAAAATCGAAGTGGTAATACGGGTAATATGGGTATTTCGTATTACATCAATATTTTGTAAAGCAACGAAAAATTGCTGCGACGAACATCATCATGTAATCAAACTTATGCAGAATTTAGAATATATATGTATATTTGCCTGATACCGCACACATACCGACGAGCAGCAATGGTTAAACAGCGACACGTTACTCTTCATTCTTAGCTATCATTAGTTTACCCATGCAATACATTTAGAGCAATTTAGTACATAGACCATTAATGATCGAGAATTACACGAGATCACTTTACGGACGGGACGGCATCCCGGCGTAATTTGTCGGCAGCAAACCACTTCGTCTGACGCGTTTTAGACGAAACATTAAATCGGATTTAAACAAAGCCCTGAAGAAGCATTCGGCCGTGATTTAAAGGGCTTTGCATGCAACCGACCGGAATGAAAAGGATGCTCGGATCTCAGTAGAGTGCATTCAGTTATGGAGGCTGAAGCAGGAAGGAAAAAAGAAAGAACGAAGAAACGGGGTGGAATGGAGGGGGGGAATGGGGGAGTAGGAGAAAGACGGAGGGCAGCAAGATGCAAGCGAAAGAAGTGAGGTATCTAATGGATGTGAATATATCGCCGTAATAAATTTCGCAAAAAGCCGACGGAGGGGGAGGTGTACGGCAAAGGTTCTTTCGTTCGTTCGTTCGTTCGTTCGTTCGTTCGCTCGCTCGCCTGGTCCACTCTTGGCTGCGGGGCTTATTTCTTGCGGAACGGAGGAGGTAGGAGAGAAAAGCCAAAGGAAAGCCCTCATCTGACTATATCGGGGCATCACGTTTCCGGTACGTGTTCTGGCGGCCATCTTTCCTCTCCTGTCCAATCGGGGCTGCCGAGCGATGGTGGGGCGAAAACTACCCTTAGGGCAAAGCAGCTCCACCCCGTCGAGCTATTCTCGAACGGATCAATATCAAAACCACCCCTGACAACAGCCATCTATATCCTACCTCGGGACCAGAGAAAGGTAGAAACTACAATGTCGAGAGAGAAGTCTTAAGAATTTACCAAGAAAACTATTCCTCGCATTAAAGCGACTGCAGTTCCCTGTTTTTGAGAATTATGAATCTCGTAAATAATTTTGTAGTAAAGCACTAAGGCTTAGATGCACCAACATTATTTTGGCTTTAAGTGAAAATTAAACATATATCTATCTTCACCTTTCTTTTTAAATAAATGGAGACAGACATATATTTAAGTCTCACTTAAAACCAAAATAACGTTGGTGCAACCTAAGGGCCTAAGTCTCTTTTAGATAATCTAATATTTAAGTTTTAACGCGAATGAAATCTCCTATTCGTCTAACTTTGAAAAATATTTATAACGTCATCATATAATAGGTGTGATAAAAATTGAGTTCTGCGCGAGTATATATTTGTAGACATAAGTAGTCAATTTTCAAGCCGTTCAGAGTCCACACAAAACAACATCTAAAATCGAGACATAAGACATCTTAGAGGTTTCTTTAAGACGTCTTTTAGACGTCTTGTGTCCCGAATTTAAACATTATGTTATGTAGGAGGGACATTGGACGTATGTATATAATGAATAGCCAAATATGCTAATACACTGCGAGAAAAATTATCTTAAAATCAACAAATATTTCTTTGGTGGGTGCCATTAACATATTTACTTAAATCTACATTCTCTTTACTTAAATCAAATATTGTTTATTTAAATCAAGTAAACAATATTTGATTTAAGTAAAGAGAATGTAGATTTAAGTAAATATGTTAATGGAACCCACCAAGGAAATATTTGTTGATTTTAAGATACTTTGTTTCTCAGTGTATATGAGTGGACAAGTCAGAAATGAAAATTGACCGATACAAATGTACAAAAAGTGATCCCTTATAAGATACACAACTTGCCAGAAATAGCGTGCAACCTTCTTGCGCGGGATCCTGTTGCTATAAAATGAAATGCAGATATCAACCTCTACCTTACCTGCAATCTTCTCCACTAGCCAATACAAGAACATGGCCGCCGTCGGCCCTCAAATGCTACTGCGAAAGCTCAAAAGGTCGATATAAGCGAGAGAACATGGTGCGGCACGCGAAGGGTGAGGGACACAGGATCCCATCGGGGCAAGAAACTATAGTAGAACAAGGTAGACAGGTAGACTACTTTAATTTTAAATGCTCCCCATAATGAAAACTTTTCTCATTAAGAGCCGTCTTAATGGTGCCGCGCCATCTTGCCGCCGAATAAGTGTTCGAAGTTAGCCTACTACATTATGTCAACGTATGGCGGTCCGCAGTTGGGAATTATCTGTCCTGGGAAATATTCGCGTTATATCACGAAAATTGCATAATCGACGACGAAATGATCACGAGGGAAGTGGCAGAGATACAAAACCGTACTTGAAAGTTGGATTTATGGTTTGCAACGTACAAAACTTACAAGTGAAGAACGTTATGTGGAGTAAAGTTGTTAATGTTGCATATATATTTTGTGATGAGTTTATCACAGTAGTCTAGCGACTTAAATATCGTTAGATATGCTTGAAAAAGTTTTGTTAATATCCACAAGCCGAATCTATGGATTTCTGGAAGTATGTAAAGTGATCTTCCGCGTGCATGAAATAATGGATCGAGATTTTGCTCAAGAGTTGCTCCAGTTTCGGAATAGGTCCTACCTCGTACTACAACAGCACATAAGTGACGCGTACTTGGTGCAACGTGTATAAGCGCACACAAGCTAAAGTGGGGAGTTTCTAAATTACTACGTCGACGTGAAACTACCGCTGGAAAATTTACGAAACGCCATATATGCGAGTACCTGGTTATTCCAAGTTTAACGACTACTTGGTCTATCGTTAATGTGTACGAAAAACGTTCACCAGCGCTATTTATACATATTGTATTGAATAAAAAATGCAGATGAAGTCAAATAAAAGCCATGATTTCATTGTATTTCTTTTAATAACGTAAGAATTCCTTTTGTTTTTTGCTTCAAAAGATTATGTCCGCACAGATTCAAAAGATTATCTCCAATGTGATTAAAATTAAATATTTGTTATGTAAATGTAATGACAAATACATCGAGAAGAGATTATATCCCTTACACACACATAGTGAAAGGAAACTGACTTAAAATATAAGTAATATCCCTTTACATAGTTCAAGATTAGTATAATTGTGCTTGAATGTTTCCTTTTTTAGAAAAGATTAGTAGAATTGTACTTTACTTGAATATTTTAGAAAAGATTAGTAGAATTGTGCTTAACTTGAATGTTTCCTTTTTTATGTAGTACACTGAGGAAAAAATGGTTGATCTAACTAAAATTATAGCTATTTTTTGCCCTAACCATATTTTTTGGTTGTTCTAACACGAAGACGGTAGTGGTAATGCGCATATAAGATTATTGACATTAAAGTAGAATTTAATAAAAAAATTATTTTCTTGATCATAATTTATAGTTTCTCTGTGTGATTATAGTTACCAAACATCTTTTCTCAATATAATTGCAGTTAAGCGATATTTTTATGTTTTTAACAAAAAACGAGAGCTACTTAAGTGGCTGTAGCCTCGACTTTTTAAAAACTTACAGAGCTCTACTAGAGAATATCCGAGAGAGGAAATAACAGGAATGCGAACTACAAACGGAAGAGCCGCGAATGAAATGATACACCGCGCCGATCAACCGACGGAGCGAACAGCGTGCGGAAACGCGAATAGGAATCCGAAGAAACGAGGGAAGAATGCTGTGGTACCTATGGAGAACGATTAGTACGTGGAAGCCGCTCTCTGATTATCTGCTGGTTGCCATAATAACGAGAGAGAGAGTCCATGAAGATGTTGATGCGTATGCACGCGCGCTACTACCCTTTCTTGCTGCTGTACGGCAAACTTCCACGTGGCACATACCGAGATATATGCATTAGAACGCTCAATCTACATACTTATAAGCCCGTGCAGTTGAGGATCGAAGGGAAACACTGCCATCGTCGAACTCTTACTCTCTGCCGTACTCATCGGCCGGCCATCCTCTTCTTTTTTGCTCTTCAACAAATTGCTCTCTTTGTTTCTGGTCTCTTTCACCCTTTGTTAAAGCGCTCCACTTTTTCTCTTCTTCGTTTCTTAACCTCTCTCGTGCGCCCTCCTGAAGAGATTTTCGTTATATCGCCTTGACCCTCGCCTTGATTCTCTATTTTCATTCTTCGCTATCGCGCATATCTTCTTTACGACTGTCTGTCGATGCCATCGCGCGATATTCTGTCCCAGCATTTATCCGCTCACTTCCGATACGAGATGCCGTCGAACCGCTGTGAGAAGATCTCCTATTCGAGCGATCACGCCATTGTAGTTGAGGTAGAATTCGAAAACGTCTTATTTGAAACAATGTCTCTATGCTGTGTGTCTCGCCCGTAAATTTTCATTTGGAATCCTGAGCCTCATATAAATCTCCACTACGTGGAATACAACCGCACTCTCCCGCCAAAACATCTCATCCCGTTATGTGTTTCCAAGTCAGTTCCTTCAGAACTGGGCATCTATTATGATAGCCGGATCTGATACGATCCTGCCAGCGACTCTTCTTTATCATCATAAACATCTGTGTTTCCTAAAATTGACAGCACCGTCCTGTTGTTATTCAGGTCGCTTTCCTCGAGATTCTCTTGGATAATCGCGGCAGCGATGTAACAATCGGCAAGCTTTCTCACTTGCAACAACGTTCGCCTATCACATGGCGATCTCAGCGAGCATCGCGCAACGTGACCCCGACCCTGATCAATCTCGCAACCGCCGTGGCACCGCCGCGCGTCCAGATAGGCGCGACATCCTTTCGTCGTCGGCGCCTGACAGGTGAACGACGGCTACCACGCGCTCGCGCTCGCGTGCGACAAAAACACGTTGAACGTTTAAGTTACATCACGATCTCTCACCGGTGATAAATCAGAGAGCCCGAAGCTGCGCGACACGCGAGTCGTAATATTTAAGTTAATGGCTCGGTATAATAAAGTTAATGGCTTCATGATAGCCATTCAAGGGACAAGCAAAACCGACTGCCGCGTTCGCCGGAGTCGACGGGCCGCGTCATTCCGTAATGAATACACTTTAAGCATCTCTTCTCCGTGTGCTGCTCCGAGTACGCCACGGTACGTGCCGGGCCCGACGGTAAGGACGCGCGAATACGCTGCACCGATGCGGCGAGAGTCAGTTTGCATGCTGGCTCGCATGTCCCGGACCACTTTCAACGCTGCTTCACCCTTTTTCTGTCTTTCTCTCACTCTCTCACTCACTCACTCACTTACTCTCTCCCTTTCGCGGGCGCGAGAGCGCCGCTAGAGACTCGCCTTTATCACCTTATAAAACGAGGATCTCAGGCGCGCGGGCGTAAATAATGGCCGCCGGTGCTCGACGGTCTCTCGAGGAGGCGAGGAGACACACAACACGGCGGGTGTGATACGTATGTATCGCGGAACGAAATTGCACTCCGCTGCGCTCTTCGATTGTGGCGACTTGTCGACCGATGATAAGTGTACGGTCCTTTTAACGTCTCGGAGAAGAGGGACTTTACGAGAGAACGATCGACATTTAAAATCCCGACATTTTTGTTAAAGAAGAATCACACGCGCTAAAACGTTTTATATCGGAGACGTGTGTTGTTTTTTAATTTCTTTTAATTCTTATCTTTGTACACCTGATGGCCAACGGGAATGACGTCTCTTGGTTGTTATAATTTTCGCTGAGAAACGAGATCGCTAAACGTTGTGTTACAAACTCTCCTCTTAGCAAAGAAGTTGTATTTTCTATTAAATTATAGATTTTCGCCTTTATGTCTTTTCACGACATATTGTCTCAGACCATAAGTAGTCTTATAAGATAAACGTAAATCTATAACACACAAATTATATCGAGAGAAATGAACTTAATCCTTTAAGTATCATTGGTACCAATAAGGACCACTTAAGATCGGGTAGTTGAAACGCGCCACTTTTGCTATTTAGAGTATTTTTGACAATATTTCATTAAAAAAATAGTTACTAGAATGTTCCATGAATTATGCGTCTTAAAAGGTTAATCAATTATAGCAAAATCAGTTGATATCAAACGATAAATCACGTAAATATGTAATTAATTAACTCATAATGTCTCAGAGAAAATACTCCGGTATAAAGAAGAGCAATAATTACCAAAAGTGTAAAATATTGCATAATATCAAACTGTTTCTATTATTGCACCTCCATCTATTTCTTTCTTCTTTCTTAAATAAAGTGTAAAAAAACACATAAAATTAAATTAAAAACACATCAACACAAAATTAAGTTAATTAAGTTAAAAACACATAAAGTGTAAAAAAACACATAGAATATGATGTCACACGTGTAAAGAATTAGAAGATGAATAATTAAGAACCTTAATAATCGAATCATTTACGTGATAAACGTCCAATAAATTAGCAAAGATTTATTAATATATACCATTCGTGCTTGAATACCATTCGCTAGATAACACATATGTCTCTGTCTCATTAAAGAATAATATAATTCCCGCTTCACATCGATAAAACAGGTGGGGTTAACTTTTTTTGTAATTAATTATGACCACTTTCCGTTATTTTGTGTGCCGAGTTATAAATTATCTCTCATTGTACACACTTACCTTCGATAGGCCGCAGATGAGGTGGTGAACCAATGGCGATGATTCTTCTTCGCCACATGAGGAATCCTGTAATAAAAAAGTGCGTATTAAAATACGATCGAATATTCTCAAGGTGCGATCGGGGTATTCGTCAATAAATTTTGTCTAATAGAAGGTTATGCTTAATAAAGAAATGAAAACGAGAAACCTAGATAAGAAATTCTAGGTATATAGACGAGCCACAAGAGAAGCATTTGTTATTCCTTTTTTAAGATATAACAACCACTCAATATGATTACTATTGCAACATTTATTGTTGTGAAACGCGTTGAACAATAAAGTTACGTAATTCAAATGCACACTTAATTGATATTAAACAAGAAAAAGTATTAAATTTTTATGTATAACATTTTCCTTACATACGACAGTTTTACGTTAAATTTTTCAATTTTATAAGATTATATTCCTACTGGTTTTGACAATTAAATCTTCTGAATCATAAAACTTGACAAAAAACTACTTGTATAAACCTATGCTAATGCTCTTCCAAATTTAGATAGATCACCTGAAGGTCCAATATTGTCGGTGAGTGAAAAAAGCGACGAGGAAATTGGAGTTTAACTGTGTCGGTGAACATATCCAACCACGAAAAGATGAACTTTTTTATGTAAAAATATATGCACTGTTTTACACAAAGGTCACGCGAAGAGCCGTCAGCACGCCGTGCCGTCAAAATGAAAACTGAGAACCGATTCTCAGGACGCACTGGTGGACGCACAAACGAAAAGAATCAAAGCAAAATCGAGCTGCGCTCGTCCTTGGATTCCTGTTGGTCTCGGCATATACGAGACGTTAGAAAAAATTGGACTATCGACAGAAGGAAACATCCTTCATAAACGAAAAAAGGTTTTAAGCGATTTAGAGCTGTGTCTCAATTGTCTATGTGACCTTCGTTCCGATGAATCGGAGATCCGTCGGAACACGCATCCTTTGAAACATTTTTAACGCAGCCGTGCTACATATACGCGGATAATGGAGAATTTGAAAAATCTGTAACATAATAGAGAACGACTAAGTTAACGTTGATTATTGCAGTAAAATTTACATGAATTACTTCATCTGGATCTAGCCCCGATATTGAAAATTCTATTATACTTTATATATGTGCGAATATTATAAATATATTAAAGAAAAAATATATTAAAGATTCAAAACCTCAATTTTTATTTCCTAAATAAACAAAATAGCGTTGAATAAACAGAAATATGAGGTCTTAATTTTTATCTTATTTGAGATTGTTGCGTTTTGTAACATTCCATTATTGTAATACACAACAGGAATAATATATGCGATCATATATTTTGTTAAAATTATTAGTATTAAACAATACGTAAGCAATGAAAAAAGGAATACGTTAAAGCGAACCTTATGCTACGACATCCGACGGATACTGACTATAACAAGAACTACTATGACATATTGCATACACAATTGAGACAATAATTCAGCATTCGTAAATATTTTCTGTTTAAATATATTAGTTATATATTATATTAACGTATTGTGTGTGTGTGTGTGTGTGTGTGTTATGCGTTATATGTATTATGCATTAATGTCTTTAGTAGCGAACGATTTTTATGATAATTTCCCTTATAGAAATATCATATTAAGAATCATTGATAATTACTTATTTTCAATATTAAAAATACTGGATAATAAGTAATTATCAATGATTCTTAGTATGATATTTCTATAAGGGTTATTACAGTAAAATACGAGAAATCACGCATTGCTCAAGAATATCTATTCAATATTTTCCAACTGTCGTATTTTACGTCAGCATACATAGTTTTCATAGCGAAGTAAGTATTTGGCAGGGCCAATTTCCCCATATCGTAACGTCTAGCAAATCACGCAAATCTAATCATCCAATTCAACGGCTCCCTCCGATGTTTTCTCATCGCGAAAGGCGATCGTAATTTTGTATGACGTCATACACATTTAATGCTATGATATCACTACGACAGTAAATAATGTTTAGCACTACTTATATGCCAATAATTTATTTTAGTCTATGTATTGGGGTAACAAATCTACAAAATTGAGTTATGGTTAATTATAGTTATTGTAATAAGAATAGTGAAGTATGTATGTGTAGGAAAAAAAAGCTACGACACTTTTACCTTGATGAATTTCAGGACATCCAATAAGAAAAGTTATTTTTTAAGAATTATCAAAAGACAACTTCTTCTATTCTTCAACTATCTTCTATATCAGATAGTTTCTGAAATACATCAAAGTAAAAATGTCACAACTTTTCTTTCACTGTGATAACAAGCAAAAGAAATTAAAAATTTAGTTTAAAATAGATTGCTGGATACGAAAGTTTCAGTTTTTCGCTTATTTTGTAATGCTAATGTTTGCAACTTTCTTGCACACAGATATTCTTATGTAAAATTAGAATAGGCATGTGCAAAGCCGAAAATCTGACGTGTGCATCGTTGCAATAACTGAACTGAACTTACATAAAGTTATATATTACGGACGTATATTATAATTGCTTGTACAAAACTTTATTGGATATTAATAACGAGATATTGCTTGTGGAAGAAAGCTTGGGTATCTTGTAGTGATACTTACAAAAGGGAACTTATTGAATTTTGATGATTCAGTAAATCGAAGTAATCAACTATTCTATATATCTTATTATAAATGTGAAGATCATGTATCCATTCTAAAATGAGTTCTTAAATGAGTTAAAGTGGAGAAAATTGACTTTACAGAAAAAGTAATAATAAATGTAGATAGTTAGGAAAATTCGCAGAATAAGAAGTAAGTCGGAGCGTGATTTTTGGACAATGTAGCGTATTGTGAAAACACATGACTTACATGTATAGTACGAGCAGCAGAAATACCACCAACTCATGACAGTATTGTTAGCTAATCCTGGGATCTTAGTAATCGTCTACCAATCCGTTGATTCGACACTAAAAGTGTAGGTAGACACAAACCGGGAAAGGAGAAGAACGATGATACGATAGGAGGAAATGGAAAAGGGTGGGTCTAGAGCCAGCGAAGGGCAGGCCAAAGAAAAGACTTCTTGCTCGCTTACCGTCCGGCAGGACGAAAGGACGAAGGTAAAAGTAATCGGTAGCATGCGAAGCACGCCCCGGGCCTCGGCAGCGCGTATATTTTCGGTTTGTAATATACGACTTCCGTACGTTGATGGAATATTCGAAAAATCCGGGAACCTCGCCGACGACTATAGAGGTATGGAAACGCCTGACGAGAATATCGCTGCGTGTGTGGTCGTAATCCCGAGCATGCCGACGAATGTTTCCGCGGAAACTCACGAAATTGAGTTTCGTTCACGTGTGTTCGCGCGCGAAGTGTTTCGCTATCTCAAGTAGAGGCGGTCTTTTTGGTGTAATTATATTCCTTGAATACAATTATACACAATATATATCATCCTGTTGATTGTGCGCCGCCTTAGAGACGCGTAATAAAATCTGGCACCAGATGACCTTAACATTCAGATATTGGTATGGAGAGTCTCTCGACGGATTCGCGTTTGTCTTGGCCGAATCGACGAGCGCACGACTAAATTCGGCGAGAAGTAATTAACGACTATTGACCCGAGATTGTATGGAGTTCTTATGGATTCTACAGGCGGTCTCGAATTCAATAAGCAGTGAAATGCGCGTCTTATCTGTAACGGGTGACATATTTCAGCGCAGGACACGCGAGACCTAACGAATGCGCGTTCGTTTTAACGTGGGCTTAACGTCGCGGCGTCGTCGGTAATCGCGCCGACATAAGCGTACACCAATGGAAATATTCTTTGGAATATACGATGCTGTCAGCTCGTACGTGTCACTTCTGGTCTGGGTCTCTGAGTGGTTGCTGCACAAGTGCTTCCCATCGAAAGGTATGCACCGCATTTCTCAGTCCGACGCGTCTTGGACGAAGCTCCACGAAAAATGCCTAAATCGTTAAGCGAGACGCAGATAATCCGAGTGTTTATCGTCCGTCCTCGAAGAAAAGGACGAGCTTCTAGCGCGAGGATGGCCATCGCGTCGGTGACCATCTTTAAAAATGATCCTAGCACGCATTCGCGCATAGCGCGTCCCCGCTGCAGTCGCCGCCGCGTCTCAGGATACGCGGATGCAGCTGGTTGTAATCCGAGGCACTTGGTTGTCCTTGCCTGTGAGCCCGGTAGACATAAGAGAACTCCTCGCTCCCTCGCAGAGCCGGAAACGTCATGGATTATAAACTTCTTCAGTCACCGCGGAACCGCCCTGAACGCTCCTTCAAACTCTCCCGACTTCGATCGCGCTTCCCTTTTGTTGGGGGGAGCCCATGTGAATATAATTATACGATGTTTGGAAGAACGTCACCTACCAAAAGCCGGGATGAATAACTGCCTCCGGTTGCAGCTCATATTTTATAAATATCAAACACATCTTTCCGTGTCACCCTGTGCTCCGTTCCTCTGAGATGTTTGTTTCGAATTTCGAGATTCTTCCCAGGCAATCACTCCCTACGAAACAACTTGCGTTGCTGATTTTTCCGAAATTGTTCGAACTCACACGACCTATCCACATCTTATTCGCGACAGGCCAATCTCATTTCGTCCAGCAGACTTGAACCTTCGTCAGTATGTCTGCCGGCTGAATAACGGTAAGTGAGCAGGAGGATGAAGATGATGAGAACTTGGTGGAACTGCAGAAGGGCGAATCGGATAAGAAGGTAAAGGCGAGTGGGACGAGAAGCGGCTGGGGGAGAAGAGAGAAAACTCAGCTCGTTTCCAACCGTAGGATAGGGAGGAGAAATACGCGCTCGTAAAAGACGAAGCGCAGTCCCCAAAGAAAATACGAATTAAAGCAGCTAACCGGTGATCGAGGAAACTTTTATACAATCGTCCGGAGGATAGTGGACCTGAACGCCGAGACTATATCTACATTTATTTTTACGAATAACTGGACGTATGTATATATGATAATGTCGATACACACAGTAAACATTTTCAATATAATAAGGAAATCTTCTCACCTATTTAACATATTTCTACCGATAGGACTGTTCATCTTAATTACATAATTTAATAATTACTAATAATGGACAGAAATTTTACGTGTACGCGCTAATAAACAAAGCAAGTTTATACTGTTAGTTTAACACGCAGGAAATACGCGCAATAAACTTCTATATAAATACCTATGTACATGTTTTCGAGGGAGCCCAACGACAATGTAAAAAAGGCATGGTCACGGCAGATTACCGAATGTTACCCCTATGTTGAAACAGTATTACCAGACAGGCCGGACCTTTCCGCTTACGTGCATATTCACCCCCGACAGTATTAACTATAGATAACGGGACCCATCCTACGCAATACGAACCCTCGCGACGAGATACAATAGCGGTGTGTGGTTTCAACCCTTTCTCTTCTACGCTGGATTCACCATCCTGTACAATAACGCCGAAACTCGGAGGAACGCCCGTAAAGTCCAACCCCCTGTATTTAATTTACTGAATAATTGGAATCAAGCTGCCTCATTTGTGTGCCCGACGATCCTCCCTCTGCTGAAACGATGGCAAAACCCGCCCTGCAATTTCCAGCCCCTATGGATGTCGGGCGTTGGATCCTGCGGGAGCCTGATGAGGAGATTTGTGCGCGCTCATAAAACCCACCTCGATCCATCCTGGCCCTCCTCACGTTATCCTCCGTCTCTCACTCTCTCGCTCGCCCTTTTTCCCTATCTCTCTACCCTTCTACTCAGACCACGATCCGAGTGTGGAGGTGAATAAAGATGGCCAGATAATGGAACGCTCGCACGAAGGGTACGAGGATTACTAGCGTCAAAGGGATTGGCTGGTTCGACCAAATAAGTGTCGGGAAAGGATTCAAGGTTGATACTGCTTTTAATTGACGAGTTTTCGTACCATGAATACTGAGTTATAATGACTAGGCATTCGCAGGAACCTATTTAAATTAGAATATTGATTAAATAATTAAATTGTCTATTTTATTTTCGAATTTTCAAATGAGACACGGCCTTCAAAGAACTTGGGAGTATTTCGGAGAAGAAGAGCATACATGTAGCTTTATGTTGAACAAGACTCACATCATCAATTTACACAGTATATATTGAACTATTAAATTACGCAAGTTCCACATAAATGTGTTAGTACCTTCGATACTGATGGTAGCTGATAGGCTGATAGGCTGATAGGAGAATAGGAATATCATGAGTGGGGGAGCCCCTATACTTGCCCGCGCGTGCGCCTTTGCGGTGCCCAGAAATCGATGACAGCAGCTAGCTGCCTCGTTCCATGGTCACAATATAGTTAAATGTTAATAGGATAAAAACACAGACGAATAGTAATATGTACGTGCACATTTTCTTGCACTTGCAGTATTTCAAATAAATCATGATAGATCGCAAATTTCACAAGGCAATTTTTTCCTCAAATAAATTTAAAAACAAACTATATTATTTAAATGTCAAGTATGATATAATTTAGTCATATAGACATTTGAAGATTTCGAAGGCTAAGATATATTTGAGAGGAAGAGAGTCTCTGTGAAAAAATGTATGTCGATATCAAATGATGAAACCTTTAATGGCGTAAGATCTTAAGCAATTATCTATTTCACGCATTACTCATTATCATTCGTATTGTTATTGATAATAATCGCATCATACATATAATAAATCTCTTCAATTTTAACGTAACGCGTACTTTTTAATATACGTATAGAGTATACATATGCGTACATTATATGCGTATATTCGAAAGTTGAGAAAACACCCTAAGATATCGTTATACGAAAACGCGCGAATAAGAAAAGACACTCGGGGTTCCTGGGTGGTCCTGTGTAATTCTCTCTTCCTTCTCTTCCCGACTTCCCGGCGAATCACGGTACGCAAACGCAAAACCACGGAGCACAAAGCACGTGAGAATCACAAATACTCATACACGCGCAAGCCTGTATGCAAGAGAGGGGCAGGAAAATATATACGGAAGATGTAGAGGTACGCACTGCTACAAATTAACCGTGGAGTCGCTGGAATCTTCCGTCCCTCCATCCCCCCACACACCCAGCTTCTCTTTCGTCCCGTCGTCTCCTTCGACCAATTCCCTTTCCAAGCCGGCTCTTCCCTCCTCGCACCGTTGAACCTAACCTAACCTCCGTGACTTCCTATCCCTTGTTATTCTCGTTCCCCGTACCGTTCCCTTTTTCCACAGACACAAGATATTCGAACCCTTTCTCCTCCCTCCCGCATGCCCTTTCAAACCTGACTCGTTTGTGCCACCATCGTGGCGTGTAGATACATGCGCAAACGTACAAGCATGTATGCGTGAGACAAGCATGCTCGTGTGCTGCAAGATGCCTTCGACCAAGCGACCGCCTGATAACGTCGACTATATTACACTCGACGAGCTCAGCAATTACTCCAACACACGCCGATTGGTTAGCCAGATCACCGTGCACACGGTGCGAAACATTCCAGGTGTACATCGCACAGTATGCGAAGAAATTAGCCCGATGGGCACCTATACACATACATAGTCATCGGGTGCTCCCCTACATTCAATGCTCATTTAATGCTGAAATTATACGGGATGAAAACCCGCGGACGCGCAGATTGCAAGCCAATAATAAGCAGGTTTGTCAGGAAGAATGCAGCTGGCTGATTTCTTGTGCTTCGATACAGTGCTTGGCAAGGTATATACGGAAGGTTACGATCACAGACAGAATAGAATATTCTCTGATACTTGTGAAATGTTCACAAATATCATGGGTAACAATATTGTATTCTCATTTATCAGCAAAATGTTAGCGATATACTGACAGCATTATAGCATTATTAACTCGCTCAAAATATTGCTGTAGACCTGGCATCAAATACTCAATTTGCATACTCTTGTAGTTTTACCAATGTAACTTGACAAAGTTAATTGATTTATTGATGACAGAGTTAGTTCATTTAAATTGTTATAAAGTGGCAGATTATGTATAATTTCTGTCGTCATATTTTATCAACAAAATCCTATTATATTTCGTGAGCATGCTACTAACAGAATTTATTTTGGTAGACACTACACTATTTCAATAAATTTGTGTCCAATGTAGCACTCTAAACACTCAAAATCGTGGTATATTTCGCAACTACGTTGCTAAAATATCTCAGTTGATATAAGATGTTCTCATGATGTCGATACAGAAACAACGACCAGCATTCCTTCTTTACCAACAGAAACTCCATATAAGATTCATGAACGATATCATTGTCCTTACCTACTGCTGATATAATGCAATGTAGATAAATTATTTTAAATAATACATTAAAAAGCGTAAGAAAGATTTGACATAAAAGTAATGTTAATAATAAAATGAATCAAGTATAAAAATTCTTCCATTTTTTGACAAAAATTAAGTTTTATTTTCAGTGTATCTTCAATCGTGAAAGTAATTTCCATTTTTTACGACTTATGTTATTTTTTTAGAAAAACATAAATCCATACAAAACTTAGCAATACGTTTATCGACAAGTTTTTTTATTACTGTAGGAAAGTACGCGTATCTTGTAAAATGTGTTACAAGCGATAGAAGTAGATATTAACCTGAAGGAATTAAATTCAGCACATGTAGAACCAGGTAGAGAAGAATATATATCTTTTATATCATATCAATTGAAATAATTGAAAACTAGTTAGTATATTCGATCAGCAGAGACTCATTCTATACAGTGACACAATTTACTGGGGTTAGGGAATTCAAATATGCGCACGCACGCATCCATGATGGCCGCCAAAGTCTAGTAGAGGGAGTAAACGTAGGTGTTAAGGAGGAGGTGGGGTAAAAGTGGAGGGGTTGCTTGTAATAAAAGCCGTGGATTATGGGTAGGGATAGCGAATGAAAGTTTCGCTGGCGCCATTGGTATCATTCCTAAGGGAGAGGGAGAGAGGTGAAGCATTGTAAAACACAAGGCGGCCATCATGGATTTCAGCATGGCTGCTGCAAGATAGCGGACTATATTCGACTTTCCTTCAACCCGTATATATCAAGAACAAAACATAAGCTACATACAGTCAAACAGGATGCTGAAGATAGTAACACATAATCGACAAATATAAGCATAGTGACGTCATAGTAACTTGATCATTACGCATGAATGAAATATTGATTAAGCTTTACAATTAAAAATTAATCTAATTCTTTATCTTTTAGTCTGTGTTATTTTATTAAAATTGTGTCGTTTATTAAAATTAATGTATTTTATTTTATAAAAAGTAAAAATATGCATAAAAATTACATGTCTCATACTGATCAGTTTAGTATAGAGATGTATTATAGAGAAGATGATAATATAAAACGATTAAAATAAAGTGAAAAATAAAGTGAGGGATGACGGAAATTAATGAGATATAACGAAATTATCTAGAGGTTAAAAGTTAGAGATTAGAATAGATTAGGTATGGTTTGGTTAGGTTAGCTTGAGTTACATATCCTAATAGGATACGTATCAATGAATATAGTCAATCTAAGCTAACATAACCTAATTATCAGCTTTGACCTATGATTGTTATTCATTTGTATTTGATATAATCCTAAACATATAGCCCTAAACGTCTAAGCAAGTTTGCAGTTCAAAGTTGATTAGTTCAAGGTTATATTCTACAATATCAAAATCTCAAAATCATAGTGTGATTAATAAGATGTGATCTTTATATATATATATATATAT
>NW_022639463.1:2196754-2231753 GCF_010583005.1 Odontomachus brunneus
TATATATATATATATATATATATATATATATATATATATATATATATATATATATATATATATATTTATCAAGATTTTATAATAAATTAAAAACATAAAACTGACTTATGTAATATATTTTTGTTATTTTATAATACCATAGTATGCAATGAAATAATTATTTACAAATATAATAATTTATTTATAAAGAAGATATTAGAAATTTCATCTTTTTATCTCGTAAGTAAATTGATTTGCATTAAAATTATGGTTAAACAATAATTATAATTATCCATTATTTTAAAATTTTATTTCAAATTTTTTATTTGTTTCGTACGTTGATTAATATATATTTAATAATACATTGTTAAATAACAGTATTGCATAATGTATTATTGAAATATCCTTAATGTTATTTTTACATAAGCTTTTATATATTACGGGATTTCATTTTCCTTATGAGACAAACAACAAGCGAGTATCATCTCTCACCTGTTTATAAGGTCAATAGGTAATGTGATAACGACCGTTCATAATGGTTGCGGAGGAAGGAATTACCGTGCAAACCGACACTTAAGGTTTATCGTGTCTCTTACCACGAGGTTATGTATACTGTTCTCTTAAAAGTGAACGGTAGTGAGTTGTAACAAGATTATTGACTTTAAATCCTCGCGAATGACCCTATAGGAGATTGAAGCTACAAATATATTACCGATACCAAGGAGTTAAGTAGATGTACGCACTACGTACGAGTAAGACATATAAATTATTCCGAACGTGTAAATTATTTTGTGTTGAGATAAAATACAAATCTACTACGGAGGCAATGAGTGACAGAATAATCAGTGAAATAGTTTCAGATGTTTTAAAAATATTTTGACTCTACATAGTGTTCTTATATATAGTACAATTGTCACTCCGTTGCAAAAAAAATGTTTAATATAAAGAATATAAATATAAATAATTAGACATTCTCGTGTCGCACGTCCAAACATAGATACTGAGTTATACATAGACAAGCACATTGTGTGCGAAGATTAAAGATAATTTCTATCACGAACTGTTGATTATTTATTACACTCTAGATGGTAATAAAGATTTCCTACATTTCTCTTTAAAAGTTTTATTTTAAGCTCACCTCGCGAATCTAATAGTCACTTGTTCTGGTAGTCGATAACATATATTTTAGTGCATCGTATATAAATTTGTAGGTGCGTATGAGCAAAAAAAAGTTAAAAGATAAGTGAGGTCCTCGAGATGACGTCAGCTTGATGATAAAACCATTGGCCAATGACGAATGTTGGTTAACTCAACTTATGTTCACTATGCTTGACCTAAAACGTGACGATTCACGGAACGATGTTGAGCGATAATATCTCTGTGTAATTAATGAGATCAGTAAATCAATTTAAACACGAAAGGGCAAACGGACGACAGTAAATGTCTACGCTAATTACTCATGAATCACCACACCTTTCACAAAATTCTAAATAATAACCCAAAAAAACGCACATATCTTCTCACTTATCTTATATAAAATTACAAGATACTTACATGTAATCTGTACAACTCAAAGTAAATTACGACTACAATCAATTTCAAATGATGAGATATATATAATACATAACCTCTACATGTATACAAACTCATGACTTTGACACTCATCTATTAAAAGTAAACGGATGTTATCTAGACATATAGAAACAATTGCGTCCCATGTTTTCGAAACAATACGAATATAGTATAGATACGGAACGGACAAGTGTAAAAAGATCTGTCTTCGATTGAGTTAATATTATGTAAGTAGTTAAAGTAGCTAATATATGCGCCCGGAAAGCCAAATATACCCGAAGACAGCACTGAGCGTGCTAGGCGTGAGATCAGGTGTTTATGAGCAAAATAATAACCAGACTTTATGGAGCCTGACAAGTGAGCGCATACACTATTACATCAGTCATAATTGTAATGATTATTACACAACTGATGATTCTATATATACAGATAAGCTCGGCACAGATTTATCGGTTATTAACAGGAACAAAATAATATTCGTTAATATTCGCAATGTTCATGAAAGTTAAGCTTGAATTTGACATAAAATGAAAAGGGAGGAGAGTGTAATTTATATTTCTCTAACAATAATTTTTGAAACATAGGATTCATAAAATTCTGAAAAAAACATCATAACTCTTCCATTGTGATTTACAACAAAATTATTTCAATAAGAGTAATATTGATACAGTGAATTTTGATTATGGATTGTATAGAAGTAGTAAAATCTTGTTTAAACGTAAGTAAGAGACGTTTAGCAAACAAACATGAGAAGGATATAGCTCAAAAACAAACACTGCGAACTCTGAGTATACATAGCAATCTGCAAATTACATTTATCATTCATAGCGAAAACAAAGCTCATAAATCGTCTCCAAATTATATTTTCGGTTTCATTGAGTAATAAATGCTTTACGTTACGATCCTTAAACGTACGATTGTCTGTCATTGTGATTCCCGCTTTTATCGCCTATTGTATCTGCAAATATCGCGAAGTTAAATGCAACTAAAATCGATCGTGTGTGTTATGGCACAATTCTAAACAAATATTGAACATATATATATATATATATATATATATATATATATATATATATATATATAACATGCAATACTAAAATGAAAAGTCAAAACATAGATATTCAAATATTGCTCGATGCATTCTTTTTCCGAGGGCACGTCGCAATTCCGAAAATTTTGTTCCGTTATGCACACAAATTCCACGGCAGTTTGCATAGTGACTCTATATCCCATCTCGGGAACTGTTCTCTAATTGGTAGGACAAACGAACTAATGAAAAAGTCTAACGGACGACTGCAGCGCCAACCTATGCTTGGAACCGGTCGATTTCCTCGCGACCTTCCCAATCGCGGATTCTCTCTTTGCGATAACCAAACGCATTAAATTTAATACCCGCACTTCTGTATAAACTAAATTTGATAGATTCCCAAATAGCATTGCGATATTTTATCACGTAATCACATAACACCGTGTCATCGTGTCTCTCATAAGAATATTTTTCTCTAAATAAGCTAAAGTTTTGTTAAGAACATAAAATTATATACAGAAAAATGTACTATATATATCGAGAATGTGATATATTTCCTATTCCATTAGAATACGACTAAAGTTTAACAGTTAAAGAGTAATAGAGGCTCTCTGATGTACAACTAATAAAACTAGGAAGAAGCTAGTAAGAGTAAAGATTTATAGGTAAATTTGCTTATAATGTATAACTCACACCAATAATACAAAATTTATTTCATTCCTGCTTTAGATTATCTTCAATCAAAAGAATATTCACTACTCTATGCATAACAAACCAAATCACAGGCCATACCGACAGTTACAAAATCATATCTAAATAAAATAAAAAATAAAAATAAAAAATAGAAGTAGAAGTATAATCAGGAAAGAAATCAAGTCTTGATAGCGGGAATTCCCCATTCACCGGGTCCTCATAGGTCAGTCAATAGTTATATCGGTCTATAACTCTATCAGTCTACAGATTATAGTCGCATCTGTTTATAGTACATGGTTTTATAGTCATTAGCATATATTCCTACACACACACAATGATTTCTCTAGACATCCATTAAAATTTAATATTACTAATTGAACTCCAATCCAATTAGTGATAAAAAGAGAAGAAAAAGTATGAAACAGAATCCATATCGTACCTTGAGCTTCAGCAGATCATCTGATTTAGATATTGTGGTATCTTCCAGAAGAAACTTTGCAATTTTACAAACGACCGAGATAATATTACTAAATTGACACTATAGATATTCTTATCACTTTCACTGTGGTCTCTTCAACTACGACAAGCGCAAAGATTGATTCGTTTCCTACATGATCTCCACAAACACTAAATAGTGTCAGACCATTGTAACGCCATCACTTCGTGCGATATGTTATCAAATTTCGGTCACTAGATATCTTTCTCACGAACGCGTTGCTCGAGTAAATATAGGAGAAACGCGTATTCTCATCAAACGGTGCTATTGCCGATATACGAGAACAAAGACGCAGAATCGAAGAAGGTGAAAGGAAAGGTGAGTGAGGTGGTGAGCGATATATCCCGCCGCGCTCATTGAAAGCCGCTGGTCCCCGGGCAATTCGCGCGAAATCTTCAAAAAAAAAAAAAAAAACCGGCGGCCGTTTAGTGAAGCAGAGCTTCACGCGCTACGACAGCGGTGAAGACGACATCGACGGCGTAGGTCACCAAAGGAGGTCGTGCGCGCGTGCGTACCGCCAACAATGTACTCCGCCAGTACTTTTCGAGCACATAACAATGAACCACGTTGGTGAAACGAGGCTCATGATATCTGGATGGGACGTACCGCGCACTCAGCCGGTCGTTCCGCCGCGCAGACTGCACGCTCCACCCTCCCGACCCCCCTTTCGAACGCCACTCGATACGGTCGTATCCCCACCATGGGCGAATCGCGGTACCCTCAGCCGGTAAAAGAACGCTCGGAACCCGCGCCACTCCCGGTACGCAATCTTCCCCCACCTACAGCAACCTTTTGCTCTGACGTGCTTTGCCAAGCAACTGGAACCCCCACTAGATGAGAATTTCGGTTTGGATTCCGCGATATTGCCAGACACGCGGAAAAATGCAGCTATATCCGTAAGACCCATACAGTTACCGTCGCTATTAAAATGTGAACGTTGCATGAATCTTTGACGAAACTTCAATCTATATATCATTAGTGTCTCTTTGATATTGCCATAAAACTTTTATTTTTAAGCTTTTGTTCATAAAAAATTCAGTATGGTGTATCATATATTTTAGGGTAAATAAATGTCAATCTAATTTTGAAATGGATCATTTTGTAAAATGAAAAAGTTCTTTATCGTTTTATATTCTTTTCCTTTCTTTGACGGTGCGCGTTCAAATGTAGAAGATCTTTTTATAAAGGGGTCGTGTTCCTTATAGCAACTCGAATTTGTAAAACCCTCTCCATTATCGTCGTCAAACCAATAGAGCGGTCTCGTTCTTGAAATCGGAGATCTGGCGTGGAGGGCATTTCCCTTTTCACGCTTGAAAAAACCTAAATAACCGAAAGCACCCTTCTAAACTACTCTAAGAGAGTTTAGTTACCCTTGCTACAGAGGGTGTGGTTTTTCTATGATTGGATCGGAAAGAAAGGTGGAGTGCAGCACTTACAATATCATGTTACTTTGATTATAGGAACTTGCATATTTCTTAATTTATATAAATAGATTATGTTATAAATCTATAAATATATCTAGACACTTTTTTATTATTAAGATATTATTGTGTCTGTATCCTATACTTAAGAAATTCAAATTGTCTAAATATGAATAAGTTTGAAAAAACATAAAGAAAAAATTTTTATACTCAGTTTCTGAACTCACGGATTTAATTCTTAAACATATTCATGATGTAAAAAAACAATTCAGTCTCATAAACTGGTTAAAAAAAAAAATGTGCTACCAATAACATATATATCTTCCTCTGGACTTTTGTTCTGCAGGTTCCATTCTTCGCGCCATCATCAAAATGAACAGCGCCTCGCCTCCGCTTTTCTTTTTTCCCTGACGAACAGAGCGCTCTCACGCAGTGTCCGAGATCAAGAGGGAGTCTGACACTCAAAATAAAATACGAGCTAGTTCTGTCTCATGTCACAAGCCACACCTACGTGTCCATGTACAGAAAGTTTCAAAAGTATTACTGTATCCCGCAAACGTAATCTCTTTGTAAGGAACTAAATGGATATTTCAAATTTGCTTTGGTACTTGACAAAACATTCAAATGCGTTGTTATTCCAAAAATTGTCTTACCTAAATCATAAATAAATAGACATATACTCGCACAGAGCTTAACGTATGATCTAATCCAACATAATCTTACTGTAAACTAACCTAACCAAACAAACAATCAAACTTAAAATAATATAACCTAATTTGAAAAGATAGCAGTATATAATGTATATACAGTCTTTCGCTTATTATCTCAGCTAATACTAAACATAAAGTATATTTTTCTATGTGTTAACTGCTACTTACATACCTAATTCCTTTTCCATTTTTATGAAAGAGATACAAGATATTGTATATTTACTGCAGAAAGGGTGACATATATTTTGTCACATTTTCTATGAAGCGTTATCGTAGAATTTTAGAAGGCATAAGAAAGAATAAAAAGCAGCATGCGGTGTAGCAGGTTGTTAGGAAGCCGTGAGGACTCATGGGAGGAGAAAGAGGGGTTTGCGTTGCGAGGAAAGGGGGAGGTAGAAGTACAGGAAAGCAGACGCGACGCTTTCCTCGCGCTGGGAAGCAGAGAATCGATCCTTGGAACCAGCCAAAGCCCGGGGTCTAGTCGTTTCCTGTCCTTGTCTCTCTTTTTACTTCTCTACACCGCGGTTCTCGGGTGCGCGCATATTAAAATGTATTTTGGTACATCATTTTCATTATTATTTTTGTACAAATCATTAATTTATGGGCGTCTGTGTCAGCTAAATTCGTATCTAATTTAATAAATTGTATAATTTATATTATAAGCACGCTAAATTTTAAACACATGTGTGTGCAAATGGATTAGCAAATTTTTTGATGCAATATAAGTTACCGGTGAGAGATTAGTGCTATAATCGGAAATTTAAGTCTGCATGTACAATCTTTTATGCGACGTAGCATACATCAAAGTAATTGTTGCGTGAAATCACATTACTATCTAATATTGTTAGAAGCGTTAAGACACGAACATTTACCAGCGTCAACAGTTATATTTATCGTGACACTTAAGCATACCCGTTTATAATCTATTAAATACCGCGTCAAACATATCATGTCATTTCTATGGTGACGGATCCTTTACACGAAATTATGCCCAAATATCCATGATTATTGTTCGCGTGTTGCATGGAATTTCACGTAAAACGTGTTCGAGAATTTGTTATATTGAAGAGAAGTGTTAGATATTTGTATAGTATATATTATTAATTGCATAGTGAAATGATTTTATAGTAAGGAAAACCATTTCTGTAGTAAGTACTACTATCATGTTACTGATATAATAATCTCATAGGTATTGCTATAACTATTTTTTGTTAAAAAACAACAAAAAATATAGTTAGTATAGAAAATGTCAATAATTTTAACGAGATTAACCACTTTTTCTTCTCAATGTGTATGAATCTACCTTTTTTGCCAAATAAAACGAGAAAAATGTGTTCAAGATCAAATGAGAAGTCTACTATAATGATGACAACTAATATAAGGTGAGACTGGAGATGAAATAAAGCGTATTTCGGTTAATAAACGCATTTTAATGCTCGAAAATTTGGCAATTAAGTGACGGTTGAACGAATAAAGTGCGTCAGCTTAATTAAATTGATTTAAGGTGCAATGTTGGAACTTCGCGCGCATTTATCACATAACCGAATGAGCATTAACTGCATTGCTGGATATCAACGAACCTCGCTGGCCAGCGCGTTTAATGCTCCTATTTCTGTTTAACTTCTCAATTAACATAACGGTGCAACTTCATTATTGCCGTTACACGCCGCTTGGCCACGAGTCCGTGGTGAATGGAAAATGCTAGCCGTGTTACACGGGCCTTTTGTTTTTTAAAGCCCACCTGTCACTCGCAGCCGCCATAATAAACACGTGACAGCTCCCTACCTAATTTTAGAATCAGTTTTTACACCTATGCCGCTTGTTTTACTTTTACTGATTAAACACTATGTTTCCCTTTTTTCGTACGTGTAAAGTTAAGCCATACCGGCTGATAACAATCAGAAGAAGCGTGTCTATGCTGAGAGAAAAGAACATTGTTAATCCCACTATTTTGTGTTAATCCCACTATGTTGTTCCAACAAAAAAGTAGTAGCAAAATATATTTATGTATCAATAATACTATAATGGAGCACTTATTATACAGATAGATTTTATACCTGTTATTATATTTCATTATACAGTTCTGGTTACAAATCCAAACATCTCTTTAATAATAAAAATGTTCTGTTTATAGAAATAAGACAAGAATTAAAGAGTTTAGGTATTCTTCTTCTAGAATACTAAGAAAAAATCTAACAACCTCTACTCGCGTCGGAATCTGTGAGAATAACCTTTTGAAGTTTTTTTGATCTATATAATACAATGCCTTCCTTACAAATACACAATCACTTGGTAGCCTACAAAAGAGTTGTGGCCGCGATGTTGTGGGAAATGGTCACGGATGTCAAAAACGGATCTGACAAAACATAAATCTAAAGTGAATAAGTAGAAATCTGAAAATTTAGGTGAAGGTCACCGATCCTCGAAAGGACTACTTCCGTGTTTTATGAAATCGTGATGAAAAGTTTATACCTGCAGGTCAGAAAACGACAGTTGCATTAACTTCTTGAAGAAATGTTTTGCTAATATACACAAGCCAGTGTTAAGTGATTTCTTAGGTTCAAAGTCGCTAATCTAATCGAAAGCATTCTATCCGAAAATAAGGCGTTAGAACATTTCATATGATCCTAGAACTAAAGAACAAGATGGTATTAGCGCTATTCGTATTAGTTTGTGTATAAAAAACGATATCAAGATTCAGTTCTTCCTGTAAGAGCCGCAGACGACATTATCTTCAAATAACAGTTGATTTCAATTCGCATTTGCATAGACTTCATGTTATTCGATACGGGAGAACGAACCGCGAATGCAAGTAGTTAAGTAAAGTTATGATAACTGAACCATTAATTTCGATTGTAGAGCAGTGTGTGCTGCAAAATAATGACATCGGGAATCTCGCGCAAGCGCCGCACCCGGTCCGGCTGAATTATGGTTAAGGGTAAAAATAGTAGGAAACCCTAATAAATAAATGGTGAGGTATACATGACGCCTGGTGTGCACACAGAAAATGTGGACAATTCGCGTACCTTCCCAATTTACAGCAACGAATCTTTGATTTAAACGGTCGTGAAAAACGCGGTAAAACAACTTTGCATAGCAACATTCTGTGCGATTATTATCTGATACGCAAATGTTACATGTTGTATGCTAACGATGGTAGCTTGCAAACTGCTTGCATATTGCATATATACATAGAGATACATACAAATCGTTAATAAATCACATATATCTTGACAATTAACTGACCCGACGTAAAACAAAGAATGTAATGAGGGTACATTGTAAATGAATACTGTTCCTTTGTCATGAAATGTGCACGAAAAATAAAAACATAAATATTTTTGCCGATTGTAGTAATTGAGGACAAGCGAAAATGATAACTTTATAAGGTAACATGTATCGTGCTTTTTTTATATTCGCTCTATCTCTGTGGATTAGCAGATTATAAAACGATATGCAATCGGGAAAATCTAATATGGAATGAGAAAAATGTGGCTGATATTTGTCACTGTAATTGCATCGCGAAATATTTATAGTCAGGAAACTTTTCTTTGTAACATATTCTACTATAATGTTGGTAGTAACCATACGCTACCTTTTTGTTAGAGCAAGTACAATCAATGTTGAAAATGACTGTAATTTGACGTGAGATTAACAATCTTCTTTCTCAGTACTCTCCATTAACACTTAAAGTATAATTTAGGCTAAAATTAAGTAATTTCAAGTATTGTTCAATAAAACCATTTATGTACACATTTCTCTTGTTATTATTGTTATTATTATCGATCGCAGTTAGTCATTATGCTTACGATTTGATCATGATCACTGATATGAAGCGATTTATGAAGTGTCTTCGACACTGTGTACCTTTCTCGCGGACTTACCTGTGAAGTATTCGAGAATGCAGCGATCGTCGGAGCGACTCGCAGGCGTAGAGCTTCAGTCGCAGTGGGCGAAGATGGAATCCGCTCACGAAGGCCCGCGACGGCGATCGCGACGGGAAGCAGGGAAGATACCGCAATAAACGGAAACTCAATCGCGCAATGACTCCGCGGCTACGACCGTCGATAGTAGTAGCTGTGGACCGAGCGGCCGGCCATGAGTAAACGCGTTCTCAACCCTCGAAGGGAATCGAAATGGGGTGCGGGCATTCCGGCCGCGGTTCCGGATTCCCGTGGACCCTGCGTCGGCGTCGTTGCATCCTTGCGCGGACATAACGGCGCAAATTCATCCCTTCCATCCGCGGGAGCTCGACGCGATAGATATTTTTCCCCTGGCGTGTGTCCCCTCTGTGACCTCTTTCGCGATAGCATTCAGGATTTCCACCGCCGCCATCGGGCTTGTGTGCTCCACGAAATATAGTTGTCAGCGAATGTAATCTCTTGGTGCTTACGTCACATATAGTCTCTGCTATGTCTCGAATTCTTATGTCCACGTTGTACCATGCGTACGGATCATCTCCAATCTCTCTGGGAGTCGCACGATTTCTGGTACTTTCTATTTTTCCAACATTCATAAAGTAAATGTATCTTTCCCTCTGGCGTGTGTCCTCTCTGTGACTTCTTTCGCGATAGCATTCAGGATTTCCACCGCCGCCATCGGGCTTGTGTGCTCCACGAAATATAGTTGTCAGCGAATGTAATCTCTTGGTGCTTACGTCACGTATAGTTTCTGCTATGTCTAGAATTCTTATGTCCACGTCATACCAGATCATCTCTGATCTCTCTAGGTACTGAGTTCTGGGAGTCGCACGATTTCTGGTACTTCCTATTTTTCCAACATCGACACGGCAAATGTACCTTTCCCTCTGGCGTGTGTCCTCTCTGTGACCTCTTTCGCGACAGCATTCAGGATTTCCACCGCCGCCATCGGGCTTGTGTGCTCCACGAAATATAGTTGTCAGCGAATGTAATCTCTTGGTGCTTACGTCACATATAGTCTCTGCTATGTCTCGAATTCTTATGTCCACATTGTATCATGCGTACGGATCATCTCCGATTTCTCTGGGTACTGAGTTCTGAGAGTCGCACCATTTCTGGTACTTCCAATTTTTTCAACATTGACACGACAAATGTACCTCATGCCGAATATATACATCAAGACAAGCTTCGTTTCTTGCGATGTACGCAAGTTTTAACGAATACCAACAAAGTATTCGATAGCATCGCGTTATCCAAATATGGTGTAGCACAAGAGCGAGCCAATGGACGACGTTTTTCTTTCCGTCGCGAGACGATGAAATATACACCGACGTGCTCGTGTCCTGACTATATAGAACGGTATGTAAGGTATAAACGTGGCGCGTAATTTTCTTGTAACTAAATGAAAATAAATTCACGACCGACTAATGGTATTCCCTTCGACAGGCTTGGCTTCAGCCTCCGTGGGGTTTTATGAACGCAAATTACAGAGCTCGATGGCCGCCTCCTGCCAACGCCGACACTCTTGGTGTTCCAGGGCCTTGGTAACTTTTTCAATTTCACGGTCAGTCACCCCCTACTCCCAGCTCCTCTTTTCTCACTTTACTTTTACAAGACTACTGTATAAGTCTAATTTCACTTTGATAATCATACGCAATGTGTCGTCTTGACGCTTGAATGAAAAGTTCGATCAAAAATATATTAATCGCAATAAAAGGAATGTTACTATCAATAAAGGTACTAAATAAAAGAGATGTCTATCAGGCGACAGGTCTGTTATTTAGATACAACCGTAAACCGAGTGGTTAGAACTTGAAAAAGCATAAATTAGTTGTCTTCTTCTCGATGACATTCCCTTTACAATTTCCCATCGGACTGACCATTTCTATCGTGTTCATGTTCCAGAACGTATTATTCGTCTCTTTTTGTCGATCCTCCCTGGCCACTTCGTCATCACCGTGATACCATAATCCGACTGGCACGACCCTTCGTAATTTCCGGACGTATACTCATCCCCACGTTTATCCCTACAAGATCAGCGCGTTTAATTAGCCGACCTCTATGGGGCCGAAGTAGTGAAGCAATATCTTTATTGACAAAAAGCTGTGCAAATGACGGGAGAAGGCGTTAGCACGAATGCTCAACTGCGTATTATTAAAGAAAATGAGAAATGAAGGATCACAATAGATTGAATGTTTTGTTAGAATAATAATTCATCAATCAGTACGCTATGAATAATTTAAAAAGCTCAAGCTCGCTTCATATACACAGATATGAAGGTGTTCAACGATGACAATGTTGCCTGAAAATTACTTGTGCGTAATCGATGTGCGTGAAACTATTCCGGAAACTTTTCGACTGATATCCTCTCGATATTTCAGTACGCTGTTTAGACTTAACGTAAACATGTTCTCCAATCTATTAATATTGCAACGATCGATATCACCCTCGAAGCATCCATAAATTTTCCACGGATATATACGCACACGTCCTTCGATTCACGGTGAACCACCAACGGCGATGCAGCGCCGCGAGGCTGATGTGGTAGTAGGCGGAGGTTGGCTGAGCAGGGTCGATGTTATGCTCGCTCCGGTGCTCTTGGCTAACACCACCATGGCCGTGGTGGAACGATAGAAACGAATACCGGGTAGGGGAAATATAAGGGCGAAAGCCTGTAGAACTTGGCTGGATAGGGCTACGTGAGGTTAGGGGAGGAATCGAAGGAAGGAGAGGATGGACGAGAGAGGGCATGAGAAGAAAGAGCGATGAGAGAGAGAGATGGAGAGAGAGAAGGGGGAGAGAGAGAGAGAGGTGGGGGAGAGGGAGGGAGCCGGAAGGGAGAGATGGAAACGTTCCAGAGAGATGGGACACGAGGGATTTATGCCGTTGGCTGTCGTCGGAGGGTGGATTGTGAGCCACGGAGCATAAATAACGACACGATAGCCTCCACCGCCGAAACGCGTCGTCATGTATTCCGTTGCTGTATCCACGTCATTCGGGCTTAACAATCTGGAGAAAATATATTTGCCCTGCTAAATCAATTTAATCGGACGAGAGACGATGCGTGGCGCGAAGCTCCATTTCGCTGGAACGCTATTCGTCGAGTGAAGAAGATATTGTCCAATCGCGCGGAATACGTCGGAATACGCGAAACGCGAGTTTGCAGCGACGGCGTGAACTATCGCCGTCGTTAATGAACCGGGTTCTTTTTTTACCGCGGGTGACAGGTAGATTATTTGTGCGCGCGGGGTTACATCAGCCGATAATCTCCCTATAGGCGCGGGTTGTATTCACAATATTTCCTCTTCACGTCTTGTTTAAGATCTCATAAACGGGCGCTTACTGCGGCTCTAACCGTTCCGACTGAACTAAGGGTGACATCGGTATGCGACAGCCACGTACCTGAAAAATAACTCTTCGAACGCGTGCAACGTTAATGCGATTTCTTGCCGTTATCAAATCGAGATACTCGGGGACATATGTGAGATGCGACGGTCCGCTAATGAGAGATAATGCCAGAAAGTATTTATACACAAAGGACCTCGTAGTACTTTGGGATAGCAACATCTGTGACATAAAACCTGATTTAACATCACGGACAGAAATTGCAGGTAGAGTGAACAAATCGTGTTATAATTCCAATCTTCTTTTATTCGTGGATAATCAGATGCCGAAACGCTTGCGGAATATAATTGGTGTTTTTATATTGGCATCTCTGCATTTTGGTTATCTGGATTTGGCATCGAAATTTTATTATTAGCTGGGAATAACAATATTTGAATATTGTTTTATGGAACCTATCAATTTCCGATGTATTTTTCTGTTCTGGTCTTATTCTTCTCGTTCTTCTTCAAAGAACTCGATCTCTTCGCGAATCCGCCTTCTGATGGCTTCGCGTCAGATTGGCTTAATTCACGACCGTCTTAGTTATTTGTAAGTTGCCAGTATCTCCTTATTCCAATGGCAGAAAAGGAATGAGATGAGTATTGGAGAAGGCATGGTAACTCTGCGACTTGTCCCATAAAGTAATATTAATTGGAATCTCGTATATTCATCTCCGCGCCAGGTTTGAATCCAAACGGAAAAGCAATAAGAACAAGAAAGAAGTTTTCTTATATACATTAGAATATCATCTGCATTATGTAAATGTAGGTTTTCGTTGGAATAATATATATTAATGTAATGTAAATTCCAAAATCTTCCGTATTAAGCGGAAGAATTGCAATCGTCGATACAGCTATTTCTCTTATCGTAACAAAATGTATCAAGAAAAACTGCACTGTCATGCAAAATCCAATTTTTTTTCAAGTGAAATAGTTTTTGCAATAAATTCATCATTTACTGCACCCAAAAACTCTACATACAAAACGCTACATGCAAAGCAAAATAAATAATATAATTTGTTAATTAAACAACAAGAGCCAGACTGCAGCGTGGTAATCTTACAAATGCTGACTTAGCTAGGAACTTTTCTACGCAGAATTGTTCCACGATAAAAGACAAAGAAAAAGACAAAGGATAAGAAGAATCTCTCATGAATAAAAGATGAGACGAAATCCTATGTAGTCATGTCAGACCGGAGACTCTGAAGCAGACCAAGTCTTAGTAGCTTCGGTGCGCGCAGTCGAGCTTACAGCGCCATTAAAATAAAATAAAGCCTCCCTCTGCTTCCATCCCACCCCGTACCACTGTTATCGGCCGTCGCCATCTCCGTCTTTCACTTTCATCTTCTCTTATCCGGCATTTTTTCTTCTCCGGTATTCCTCTCTCCTCCCTCTTCATACCAGCGTTTCTCTCGCTCTCCTTTCCTCCCGCCCTTTTTGTTCCCCTTCTCCGTTTCTCAGAGAGACACACGCTTTCTGTCTCCTTTTACTTTCCAATTGCCTTCTGCCATCAGCATTTTCAGAATGTTGCCAACGTAGACAGCCAGGGCGTAAACGTGAAATCATTGCTGAGTATACGAGCAGAAGAGCCGTCTATATGTGCCTTTTGAGAGGGTCCGCAATGTTCGTACAGATCACGACGCTTATAATAACACTTAACCGCCGACGGTGAATGGCGGCTGCAAGTTGCAACTTCGCTTCTTTGTGTCTCTCCCCTTTGTACTTTGGACTGTTCGCGGTTATCGGTCGTGCCGGTACTTTCGATTCTTTTTAAGCGTTTTACTGTTTCGTGCTGTTGTGGTGGTACGTAACGTCTTTGTTTCTCGGATTTTCAGTTTCTTCCAGTATTGCAATCTACTGATGAACATGGATCTAAGTTGCTTATGCATCTTTATGTCACGCGTGAAATCGCTTAATGGACACTCTGTTATGGGAGGTACGTGTGCAACATAATATGAAGTAGTTACGAGGCGTACATGCTACCACCTGGAAGATTACGGCATATTTAAATATTTACTCTCTATAAACGCGACAAAGAACCGTAAAAATCTCGTTGAATATTTGGGAACGTGTTGCACCAATATTCTCCTTCAAATTGTGCATATTTTAATCAAATATCCGATATAAACTACACTGTCATACTTGTAGACGTTAATATTAACGTTACAATGGTAACTATTAACGTTATTAACGTTATTGTTACCTTGCAACTGTTGCTGTAAATTGCTACTACTACTATTTTTGTCAGAATAACAGGAAGTAAGCTTAAAAATGACTATAATTTTAGTGAGATCAACCAATTCTTTTAATCCCGATATATAGCCTCTTGAATTGCTGTGATCTCGTTTAAAAATTGAAATATTAACTCTCTATTAAGAATAAATAATAGAATAAATAATCTAACAATAGATTCAAGAATATTATATGTAATAGATATTTGCAAACGCAAACAAATCACAAGAAAATAAAGCTAGGAAGAAAACAACGATGAAATCACTGTTGCCTCGTCGAAGACTCAGTTTATCCCGAACTAACGGAATAATTCTATTAGCGAAACCATTAACGCTCGTGTTTATTATGCTTGACGCTCGCTTTTATAGTTATAACTTGAAGTATCTCTCTTCCTCCTCCTTTTACTAGGTTTGCTTAGATGAAAGAAAATGACTAACTTCAATTATAGGCTCGATATAGATGTATTTGACGATATTTTGTGCTCTAACGAAGTACAAAAATAAATTTTATCGTCCTATACTTCTCGTTTACTCCATAAAAGGGTGAATTGTCACATCGTCCTTGTCTCATTCTTCATCCTTGGTGCATTATCACCTCACTTCAGACTTTAATGCTAATTTATTATTCGTATGGTTATAGTTTATAGTTAATCACGTAAAGAAGTAAAGGTATATCTTGCATAAATGTAAATGCATTGTGTAAATATAATTTGTATTTGAACAATATATATTTAACACACTTTTAATCTCTCTTTGCGCGTCAATTGAAATATTTATGTAATTTTCATACAGTCACGAATTGAATGATAATGCAAGGAGTTAAGAACGGCGACAAATTCGAGAGAAGATAAACGAAATGAGAGGGAGAGAAGGAAATAGGGTGACTATGTTCGCGAGAGAGGGAAGATTAGATAGAAGGTCAGGGGAGAACCTGGATATTAACGCGTACTCCAATACAGAGCACATGAATTCTATGAGAGTACTAAAACGTACTTTATACGTATAATACGAGCGTTTTCGATAATCCAGTTCCCTTTCATTTCCGTTTCTGTCTATAAGTCTTGACAGCTAACATCTAGTCGCGTGGGCAACATTTTGTCTATAATATTTCTCAGAAAAGAAGCGAATACTATACGAATAGCTGTGATGAGCTAAATTGCAAAACCAATGAAAGATTCTGATGATTAATGATATTAAAACAAACAAAACTGACATATTGAAATTATATTTTAAGCTACAGTATGGACTATACATTTTAATTTAAACATGATTGAGCGGGATAATAATATGAATGAGCTCTTATTGTCACTAAAAGCTCTAAAACATATAATAATTTTCCATATATTTTTAAAATGTACACATAATTTCAATTGAGAAACTTCCGTACAGCTTTAAATACAGAAAAAGTTGTTTAAACTAAACCTTAGATTATTGTCGTGTATTCTATCCATAATATTACATTATTATTATCGAAAAAAGTGACATATTACATAATTTTAGTCTTAAGAAATTTCTGTAAAGAAAATATGTTTCAAAAACAACACGCAGTTATATTTTTTTGAAATCCTAAGTAGCGAAGCGAAGCCGTCATAAACCAGCGGTACAGGATAAAGCGCTACCTTGGCGGTTATCAGGAATGAATGCACGGGTAATCTAAAGTGAGGAACGAAGATAACAGCCAATGGGCTGCCGCCATCATGCAACCTTAAACTCTGACTAACCACGACGGCAAAATATTTTGAATAAATCGAATTCCTATGCGTTTATTCTTACGTTGCAATCCTCGGAAAAAAATTATACATAACATTCGCTACTATCCACATTATGCACACTTAAATATACTTATGTACATATCTCTTCTCAGTTTTTTACATAACGTACGTTACGCTTAAAAGTAACACACGCCAATAGCTCATAGAAGCACGAAATATACCGCACGTGTTACATAATACCTTAGTGCCTTTATCGCAGACTCTTGTCGTGTACATTCGCTATTAAAACGGAGATTGCGAGGTGAGTATGTACGGAATTTCAAAGAGACATTCCCACAATTCTGATCCCTCGAGTGATACCGCTATTCGTACTTAGTAACCCTCATCATAGCCCTTCGTTTGACGACGCGGGACGACGAAACTGATGGGAACTACGGCTTCACACATTCGCATTCAAGGACACTTCCTCAATGATTGTCACGTCTAACCCGGCGAGATATCACACTTTAAAATTATTGTTTAAATACCCCTTTACAGCTGTCTCTTCCTCTCCAGCAAACATAGTCGCTTGTGGACAGGTGTCAACGCGTTGTAACTATGAATGTTACAGTATTACGCAGAAGAGACTCTCAGTCTGGAATAGAGGACAACGGTAGGATCTTATGGTGTCATTAACGTCGGCAGATAAGGATTAGCTCAGGAGTGGCTGTCACTTTCGGCGCGAGCCACTATGCGCGTTTTGTCGCGGTAATTTCACACCGACTATTCGCCGTGGCTCCCGCAGCAACGTCGCGCTGCGACCCGACAAGCCGCGAAAAACGGATTAGGTGCAGACCTACAAACGTAACGACGATCGGAGCTATTGCCTTACGGAAGTCGGTCTCTCCGGAGCACGCTCGTTCGACTGGTCATTTGATGGGCAATAGACACTCGGTGACCGTTCGACCGGTCATCCAGCACCGGACAAACGCCTCTATCTTCCTCTCTCACGCTCTCCCTCTCCCGTGTTAAACGATTATTTTTGTTGACGTCGTAAATCCTTTTAAACGCGGTACTCCGAGTGCTCCGATGTATATCCACACGTACCTACGTTCTCCCCCGAGAACTATCGTCTCTCCTTGATATCTCACTTACTCGTTCCTGACAATCGTTTCGGCCACGATCACACAACGCAGCACGCGCGCGCGTCTACGCGAGCGACCCGATCTTTACTCACTGATCCGCAGCGCTTCACACGTAAGAGCAGTCGACGTCCTCATGCTTGGTCTGATTTTCGCTCGGCACGAGCAAAATGCTTCAGTCAACTTTTTTAAGTCACTTTTTTAATAATAACTATTGTGTAATATTGACTATTTTGTAGCAACTATTCCAGGATTGACTATTCAGTGACAACTATTGTACAACTGCCTGATACCTGCGTCTCGGGAAATCCTAATTTTGCACGTATTTCTTCACTTCAGTTTATCGTATAATTATTTAGAGGTAAGTTGAAATGTTTGTGCATGAACAACTTATTCCTAACGCAGTTTTAGCGATTTTTGATACACGCACTTCGAGTAATTTAATTTTATTATACTTATTTCGGCTTACCTTAACCAGCAATCTTAGTTGCTTGTATGTAATCAAGCCGGTTTTGCGAGTTGGATATACCCAGAAAAATCGTTACCTTCCACGTGTCAGTATTATTACAGCGCTAATAAGAGAGAGACATAAATAAATTGATCGAGGAATTTAATTGCACAGATACATCAAGAATGATAGTACATTTTTTTTCTTACTTCCAGTTGATTGTTATATAATTGAAGTCAGTTAAAATTGGAATCAATCTTCAGATCAATTACCCCTTTATTTTAAGAAATTTTCCTTTGAACGCTATGACCGCGCGCGCGCGCTTAGAGAAGCGCCTACAAAAGGGTAATCCGGAAGCTTTAAAACTATAAAAAAATGCCCGGTGTAAAATAGGCGACCGAAGGATGTCAGCTGACCTTAATTACTTTATTGGTAAGGATTACGGTTTGCCCGACAAACACCGAGCTGTTTTTTGTGCTTGGTCTGTCTAGTATTAGAACTGCTCGATGGGACACTTCTGCGTCTCCCTTTTCTGTAAAGCATCTCTAGCTTCTTTCAGCGGTCAAAATAGTTTTATTTACTTTTAAAACAGTTGGAACACAAAGAAACACGCGGTCGTGTCCAACGAGTCTTCCATGTCCAACGAGTCTTTCTATATTCGGAACGAATTCTCTCAGCTCGAAAGGGAGAAAATTAAACATACCATGTTCGAAGCTAAAAGAAGTCAATTCGAAATATCTAACAAGATATTTGTTGACAGTCAGTTAAATTAAATGACATTTTAGAAGAATTATAAACCTCTAATTATATATTAAGTAAACCATAATTGCCATTGTACATTTTCAAATATTAATAATGCCTTTGTATCTGCTCCAAACAATACTGATATTTTTCTAATTGACGGAATGCGCGATTTTTTCAGTGCATCTCATCCGGATTTACTTAAAATGGTTGCAGTAATCCGATTAACATCGCACGCCACGCAAAATAAGATTCATTGTAGTCACAAATCCCCCATAAGAATTCAAACATTTAACGTTGGCTACATACTACGACTTTACAGCGGTCGACGTAACAGCCGCTATATATTTACACGCGTATTTACGACTGTCCATTCTGTTCCATACTAGCACGCTCCGAAACGCAAGTCAACCTGGCCCAGTGTTAGACAGCCGTCGCGTTCCAAAAGCCTCGAAGGTTTGTCAAAAGGGCAAATGAATCGGCAAAACGGAACAATATTTTCTCTTTGAAAAACAAATTTAATTTCGCCTCGAACAAGGATCAATATTCCTTATCTAAAGTGAACTAAGTCCGGTTTTACTTCAGACGGGGAATATTTAAGTCGGTTTACCTTCTCGTTTTTAGCAAAAAATAGCGCATACACGGAAAAAAATTTGATTAGATTTAACCAAATATCTGATGAAATATGAACGAACCAGAATTCCGGTTGACATTATTAAAATTCTGTTCAAGTTGATAAGACTTCTGATTAACCAAATAAGATTACTTGTTATCCAAAACAACAACTGTTCTAGTTGAATTAACATGAATCAAAAATCTTGCTAACTCCAACAGAATTCTAATAATTTCAATTGGAATTCTGATACGTTAATATTTGGTTAATGCAACGAATTTTTTTCCATGTGTCTAATTCCACACATGCAAATATTGAGAGACCAAATTTATTAATCTTCATGACAGAATTTCTGTAATTGAAATTCGATGTTTTCTATGAACCAGAATGTTGTAAAATTGCATAAAATACGAGCTGTCTTGCAGATCAATCTCATGAGTTTCAAGTCGGATGCTGTTGCCAGTCAGCTACCGCTCTCGAAATTTTTAAATGATACAATTGATGCCAAAGAAAAAAAAAAGAGTAAACAGAGACAAGTCGGTGGGACATAAGAAAAGGGCGTAGGAAAAGAGGATGGCGTCAATAGCCATGAAGCCGAGAAGGTATAAGTAAAGAAGGCGGACGAAAGAGCATGCTAAAGAAAGAAAAAGGACGAGGGAAGTCTTAAAAAGAGGAGCTTGAGAATTAAACTAAAAAAGAAGGGCGAGAGAGCAGCCGGCAGTAAAACGGCAAGCAAGCGGCCGGCGAGGAGATTTCGCGAACAGATAATTGTGTAAGTGGACCTCTCACGTTGCGTTGCTTCGGCATTTGTACCAAGACAGCTCCGTCCAACGACGATATCCTGCTTGCGGTGGATTGGCAAAGATACGGAGAAACGAAAAAAAAACGTGAAGAAATACTTCCAAGGATAATTTTAATTACCACATCTACTTGGGACACACATTAAATATCTTTCTCTGCTACAAATACTTCAACATATGTGATTCCGCAATGTGCAGGTGTAGCAATGTAATTTTTCAAAATTACTACTTGTCAGTAGAGAACCAATTAGCATTGATCATCAATCATGTAATTCGTTAAATTATTCTTCTCACCTTTCTACTCATACTATAATTAAAGTTAAACGATTATTTCTACTGCTAGAGAAAAATAAACTGGTTGATTCTGCAAAACTATAGCTTGCTGCACAAAATGAAGAGTTATAACCTACAGATATACTCTAGCAGCAGAGGAGTTAGTACGGAAGCAATTACTATAAATATTAGAAATATTATTGCTTTAACTAACTTCTAATGTTGCAGTAATTATTGGTTATTATAATGAAATTTGTTACCAAATTTCTTTTCACGCATCAATAAATAAAAAAAAGTTACCTAAAAAATTATGTCTTATTAAAGAACCTAAACTATATCTTTCGTTGGCTTTGATACACAGAGAGAACGATTTGTTGAATCAAATAAACGTTTCTTTGGAATAGTCCAAACAAATTTGTTGGTTGACACAACAAAACTATTTCTTTGGAACTAAGCCACGAATAAATATTTTTGTTACGTCAAACAAAACTGTTCGATCAATAAAAAAATTCGTTTGGACCATTCCAAAGAAGTGTTTGTTTGATTCAAACAAATCGTTCTCTCTGTATAGAAAATTATCTTTGTTCTACCAACAAAATTGCCGTGCTATAATAATGTCAAACTTTGTTGAACATATTCACTAATCTTATTATAACGTAGAAAACTGGCTGCGTGTATATCGCGACTATAAATTTGCTAAGTCAACGAGGTTTTCAGTTGTAACAAAAAATCCTTATTCCGTACGAGTGTAAGCAATATCACTCGGAACAAATGAGAGGAGTCAAGGATAAGATAAAAATATCCAAATAATATATACATGACGCCAAATTTGGAAAACTATAATGTCCAATCAGTTCGAAGTGAAGGAAACCATCTATCTTCCGATGTAAATTATACATGAATCGCGACGAGAACTCGCCTCACGATAGCGAGTCGAAGTGCCTCGCGCCGACGCGAGTGATTGATAGTCCCGCTCACACTCAGCAGGATCAAGGATCTGACGTCGATCCAAGATGGTGAACTACCTAGCAACGCTAATGCCCGTACTCGTCTCGCTTGTATGTCGAATATACCGTACAGACTGCACGCGGCGACGGTAGCATTTATGAGCATCGCCGGCATGAATATTTATGCAGCGGCCATTATCGTCTACATAATAGCGCGTATAGCGAATGCGGATAAGCGAGGCTTGAACCTGCAGCACGATGATTCTCAAACAGGTAAGCTGTCATCTTGAAACCAGATGAAAGATGCAGGGTTGCAGCGAGGGTGACAGTACAATCGTGCACACAAGCGCAAGAAACCGTGACTTTTTCATCAAATTACATATAGTCGACTAATGTTCTACAATTTAACCAAGTACTATGAGTACAATTCATCGTAATTTGTACGCCAAACAATACCAACTCCCCTAAAGTGAATCAGTAAAATTGTTTCAATAAAAAGAATATTTCACCGATGATCAGTGAGTATTTACTGATTTTCAAAACATCCTCATTTTACTACTCCGTTCTATTTCTCATTGATTTCAATCAGTGGAAGTAAGATTTCATTACAAAATCTATAGTACATAGAGTTATTACATGTTGTACAACTGTATATGCTGTACAAATCCAACTTTCTATGTTTGTAGCGATGGAATTAACGGCTTCCATGCGATTTGTGCCTGCGTTTACGAATTGCATCAATAATATGAATAGTCATCATTATTAACTGATACCTTTGGTGAGGTTTTACTGATTGCGGTGTTATAACTGAACTATTCAGTTCTATTCAGTAAATACTATTCAGTAAATATAGCATTTCAATGAAGAATATACTGATTGTATACTTTAAAGGGGATGAACAGTTATCGAACGTGTGACTTCCCAGACAGCACAATGTCCAAAATCGGGTCATAAGACGTCTTTGAAACATCTTTAAAACATCTTTTAAGACAAGTTTATAAGATATTGTCTTAAAGAGGTATTGTCCTAAAGACGTCTCATGACTCGATTTTAAACATTTGTGCCTGGGTTGCGAGTGATTCCAGTGGTTAGTCATTGCAGACTCGGCGGCCATTTCTCTGGACGCTCTCTAAAAACCACCACATCGATTCTCTCCTCCCCGAATATTGATCACGAAAGCCTTCGGAAAGTTAATTCCCGCTAGGTGCCTGGAAACGCCCATGACTATGGCTGTCGGTGGAATCTCAAGGTACGCGGCGGTTGGTATCTGTCCCGAAGAGATATGAAACGCCTATAGTGTGCACCATGGCAGTGCTGAGCCTATGACTAGGCCGGTGCACGGCATAAGGCCAAGATCCTAAATCACATTTGACTCCCGTAATGGGATTGCCGAGAAAGCCTAAACCTCCGAGGAATGAAATCTCTCTGATAGTAAATCTACCTCTTCCACGGGCCTCGCCATCGCGTTCCTTTTTCCATACGCCGAAATGCCTCTCATGGCCGCCGCGGCATATGTTGTCAGATAGCACATTCCAAGCACTCGGAATGCCGGAGATTAGAACTCTACACGCCATGTTGATCTGGCACGATGTCCAAATTAAAGCAGATAATGCGCCAGCGATTTTCTTATACCGCGATTACTATGACTTCCCTCCAAAAGAAAAGAACCCCATCTTGTTTTCAGGGTTTGATTTCCGAATTGATGTTCGCATTAAATTGATACTAACAGATACTTGCTGATATTGACTGACATTAACATTAAATCCATTCTTACTAATTAAGAAAGGAATGAGAGAGGGAGAGAGAACTCGCCCTCAAAAAACATGCTATTTGAGAAGAAATAAAAAATTCGTTTTAAAAAATCGTAATTTGAAAAGAATACATTATATGCTTCGTTTGTCAGGTGACAGCCGCCACTCGAAATATGTTTTATTTCCGCCGCGTGTCCCTTGCATGTTTTGTAGGTTTCATTGGGAAAAAGAGAAACTTCCATTTCCCGCCTAGAAACACTTTTTTGCCTGCGCCTCATAAAATCCTTTCCGTAGAGGAGCGCGGAAAGCGAAGTGAAATCGGGGTGGAATGTAGGCTAGCCGGTTACCATTTCGACGAAAAATAAGCAGTGAGAATCCCTAGAAAATACAACCGAGTAAATCGCGGGGACTGGGAGACTCAACGAAGAAGAATAAACCGGTCGAAGGAGCACGGGATCGAACGTATATTTCTGTCTTCGGTGCCTCTCAGAAACGTTGAAATCGTCTCGAAAGCAATAAAGACAATTGTTATTGTTTAGAACTGACCAGACCGATCCTGTTTTCGCAATCTCAGTTCGTCCACCTTTCGGTGTCCTTCTTCGCTCCATCACAGTTCTCACCGTGATCTTCACTTCTTTTCTTCACATCGCATTCTTTCACCATCTTATTTAACATCATCATTTGAAATTTGTTAAATTTATTATACATTACCCCTATTTTTGTCTCCGGTAGAAGGAACGCGCACTGTGTGCGCTCACTATAAGTGCGAAAGAGCATTTATTTTTCTTCTAGAAATATATACCTCTTCCTATTCCTTTCTAAAAATATATACATCGAAGTCGATAGGGACGGAGGTGTGATTGCGAATTATCAGTTCTAATCAGTTATACTCACCATAGAGTTGATTTGTAAAGAAGGAAGATCCAACACCAGACGTGGTAAAGAGGGAAAGATCTACTTCCCGAGCTCTCCGAGCGCGAATTCGTTCGTGCGTGGCCTGTGGCGTCTCGTTTCATGTGTTAATAAATAGCCGCGTTATTACCAGCAAGCTAATTCCTCAGTCACTCTCTTCATTTAACGGAGCCAATTATGACAGGCATAAATGTAAGCACTTAATAGTTGTGTACACAAACGCACGCGCACAAAACGCGACACCGTGACTCCGCGAGGTCGGCTCTCGGTGATCTATAATAACGCACCGTAAGCGCACAAATATCACCATAACACAACATTTCCCGTTTGCGAAGGCAATTGTCGCTCTATTGCTTGTCAGTTCCTTTCACGTGCACTACGTTGAATGTCATGAATCGTGCCTTGCGTATGACAGAAGAGACCACAACTTAGAGAACACTTCACAACTCAGAGATTACTTCAAAAGTCTTTTTTTTTATTATTAATTCGATTTCAATTACAAAAAAAAAAAAGAAATTCGTCGCACCATTCACGTCTCCTCTCTCACTCTCTTCAAACGCGTCGCGAGAACGTTTGGACGTTAAAAAGAGAAAAACGCGTCGCGAAAAAGTTGAACTATCCAGCACATCGATCCGCTTTATGTATCATTCATTCGGCGCTCCCAAGCGCGACTGAAATGCCGCGAGCGGTTCACAGTTAAGCAAGTGCTCCGCTTAATTGCCGCCATGATACTTTTATTGTGCATTAATTCCGTGATTGTCGTTACGAAATCAATTTGCCACGATACTTGAGGCGTCGTAAAGTTATTTAACGTGTATTATAAAAACAACGTGCTTACGTGCTCTCCCACTTCGCCATCCTCGTCCCGCTCTTCGTTTCTAGCTGTATGACTACGTTCGCTCATAAAGGCTACACACATCTCGTCTCGTTTTGCCGACAGGTTTTAGTGTTTTATTGGCTTTACACAGGTGTAATGCAGAGATTGATTGTAAGCAAACGTACATCGAATGCGTTATCGAAGGTAATCATTGTACGAATCGCACCTAAATGCTGCTGAATAACGCAGACAGAAAGTACTCTAAGTATACTATCTCTTTGCTCTTTGCATATTCTGTAAAAGAATATAGCAATATTTCTCTTAAAAATATATTTAAATATATATTTTATCTCCTTCCAACTCCATGACATTAAAAATTCCTTAATTACTCAGCAGAGAGAAAATCTTTTGTTGCAGCTTCGTGCAACATTTCATATATTCAATATCAAGTTATGAGAGTTGTGAGAATTGTAAGATTATGAGAATTGATAGACAGTGTGTAAGTTAAAACTTAAGTAAGGAAAAAACTTAAGTATGCATTATCTAAAGATTATTTCATTACGGACTATACAGCAACGTGATAAACGACGGTGTAAAGCGAAAGCATCTATCACCTGTTATTATTTCAAGTACTTAAGTCACATATTTTGATATGTTCACTTATTCAGCCTGTAGAACAATCCAATTTAGTCGTAATGACAAAAACAGCACACCTTTTATAATTTGTCGCTGCAGTATCGATCTTCTTTATTTTTCCATCAAAATAAGCACTCTCTCACGAAAAAATTATGATGCGACGATGTATCGACGGACTGTTCTCTTCGTGTTCCGCGAAAGAATACACAAACGCAATGTAGTTGGACATACCGTCCAGGAGAAACTAATCGCTCATCGTGGTTGCTGAAACCAGTCGAGTCCTTCGAAGTCCGACGGCCGTCGTCAGAGACGACTCACTCGTTTACTCGACTAATTATCGAGGTGTGCGAGCAAATACGCGGTGCATCTTTCAAAGCTCTGCCGTAGCCGAAACTATGGTGTCGTTTTCTCAGATGACTCGAACTAAAGTGTCAATTCAAAAACCTGTCCTGACAGAGGAAAGTCAGGTACGTTGTAATGCAGAGAATGTTTGTAATATTCGGAACTCTCTTTCCCATTGTATCTTAATTAAATTTCTAACATCATAGCACGCCAACTGAATAATTATAATGTAGATAATTGCTTAAATTTCTAAATAATTGATCAAACATAATTTTTATAAATACCCAGATAGTACAAGATCTTCTGAAGATATCTTAAGGTCGTACTGAGGACGAACAAATGTCCTCAGGACTTTTTCAGGATGTATTCTGGATGTCGCCTGGACATCTGTATTATTAGGATAGTTTTTGACACAATATGTTATCTAAATAATCTTTATATGTAATATTTATACACTATAAATTATACACGTAATATTTATGCACAATATAATTTGTATTAGCAAATAAAATAACAAACTTTGCTGTTAATTAAATTATTTGAATTACTTAAGTTATAATAACCGATACAATGATTAGTTCAATAAGTCTAACGAATTAATTGAATGAATCTAAAGTATTAGATTGATATCTCACATATGTCAATCAAATACGTTATAATCCAAAGAATATATAATTATGTAATCTAACATAGACTAAAGAGAGAGAGAAACTCTAAATAAATAATACATAATTATAGTTCTTAAATTATAATTAATTTATTAAAGAGCATTAAAATGACGTTGTATGAAAATCTTTTTTCATGTTATTAATAAATAAATTTGATATATAATTATATTTTATATTTTGTGCATTTATACAACAAGTTTTTATAATAGATGCAACAGTAAATACAAAACTCTCTTTCTCTTGTTCTTTTGTACGTTTACTCTTTACAACTTTACAAGTTATTGTACATGCAAAATATGATATAACATCTTCATATTTTTATAAAATAATAAATAAGAAAGGTGCGATACTAGCGGCTATTATTTTCAGAAAAAACTTTCTGTGTACCTTCGCCACCTCAATATGTAAAGTTATGAACACGTAATGTGTTAAGAACACGTGAAGATTGCGTGCCATCTAGTGGGCATCTTTGTAACGTTTCTAAACGTGTTGGAAAAGAAGACAATCAAAAAATCTTCTGTAGATAAAACAGAAATGCAAGCAGTTACTCCTATGGCAAATAGTTATCCATAGTTGAAATATTCTTTATATTTTTTGAAAAAAAACCAAACTAATGTGTTTGCAACTCATGTGATTTACAATTCTTCGATAACGATGTCGCTGTCTCGCTCTCTAATCAGATGAAATAAGACAAGATAAAATGGAATTATCACTCCGTAATTATTTTTGAAGTAACTTATTCCTTTTACATAAAATGCCAAATCTAACTTCACTAATTCTACTAATTGCTACTTTAACATTTTGTACTCTTTTTATTAGTGTCTTCACTAATTTTTTCTTATGGGTAAATAATAAATCTCTTGCACTCCTAGCGGACAGTTTGGAAACTATGTACGCAGGTCATAACCGGTTGCCTAACGATAGGTGCTTGGCGTCAATTATGAATCTTTTCCCCTAACATAAACTCGTGAAACGTGAACATTTCTATATGCTTTTACATTAAAAAATTTTCTCTTTTCACGAATTTACGCTAGAGGAAAAGATTCATGATCGACCAGCTGAACACTTAGGCCAAGTTCCACAGCATCCGTTTAATTTTAACTACTAGTTAAGTCACAATAGTGATTGGTTAATTCTGATTAACTCTTCTTAACGCTAAATGCGATTGGTTAAGTCCAATGGAATAACCGGTCAGTTAAGTTAATTAGAAGTTGTGGAACTGGGCCTTAGAATCATTCTAGAAATGTGTTCTTTTATTATGTCGTATTTCCATACTTAAAATAAACTAGATGTATATATTCAAGACATGTGATGGAAGAGTGGAAGAAAACGCTTGTAGAAAAGTATAAAGGATGTAATAATAAATGTAAATATAGTTAAAAATATAAATGCGGTAAATGAATTAAACAGTTTAAATTCTTTCCTTATACTGTTTAGTGAAAAGAAGCAAGGACGAATCGAAAAATGTAATGAAGAAAACGCTTGTAGAAAAGTATAAAGGATGTAATAATAAATGTAAATATAGTTAAAAATATAAATGCGGTAAATGAATTAAACAGTTTAAATTCTTTCCTTATACTGTTTAGTGAAAAGAAGCAAGGACGAATCGAAAAATGTAATGAAGAAAACGCTTGTAGAAAAGTATAAAGGATGTAATAATAAATGTAAATATAGTTAAAAATATAAATGCGGTAAATGAATTAAACAGTTTAAATTCTTTCCTTATACTGTTTAGTAAAAAGAAGCAAGGACGAATCGAAAAATGTACCACATGCAAAAGATGAATTTAAAAAGTTATAGTAATAAGGTATATTTATACTGAGCGCAGACCGAAGAAAAATTTTACTGTCTTCTGAGTGCTGTGTTATGGAATACTACCATATATAAAGTTTTACGAACCGAAAATATCAAGTATACGAATACGAGTTGATAATACGCGCCTCCACAGTCTGCTTCTCTTCGATAACTTCAGACGATTGATTTATATTGAGGGACAGCAACGCGAAGTGCGCACGCGAAAAAAAACAACATGGTCGCGCTTATGGTTGCACCGTAAATTTCTTTCCTTTTGTAAAAATCACAGAAAAACGTTCAACATCGAAGAACGAAACCAACATGATCTTTCAGCCAACACCTTTAAATTTACGATGAGTTTGCACGCACAGCGACTCACATAATTTTACGAGATAAAAATGATTTTAGCTCTTTTTATCGGATAAAAAATTTTATGAGATGAAAGTAATTTTAGCTCTTTTTGTCACACACTCTGGAAAGACGAAAAGAACATTTTTATTGCCCTTCTAGGTAAATTGGCAAAGTCAATTGACGATTCAGCAGCTGCCATTACATCAGAAATATATACCGACGGTCAACGACTTCCCTGCTACTTTCACGAGACACATATTGCAGGACTTTACTGCGATGGAGGAAGCACATTCTATGATCGTTACCAAGGAAACAGAGCATAGTACGTTTTTATTGACGAGTAAAGGAAACCGTGTGCAGTCCTTATCAAGATAGAGTATGGCCGTACGACTTGGTCCAGTCATTGTCAGTGATGTTTGCTTCTGCACACGTTCTGATTCTTAATACGTAATGTTTCATTCCCACTCAATCAATATTATAAAATTAAAATATTTTAAATATACTAAAGATAACGTGAGATAATATGAGGATAACATAGCATTCTGAAATTTTCTTGAATAAAAAAAAGCAAATATATTAGACACGAATATTACCAAGTACTTGGACAATTGGTACAATCGTGTTCATAAAGTGTTTCAGAGGCAAGTTTTTCATTGGAGAAATATCGAGATGCCAGTAATTTTGAAATTTCATGAACAATTGAATGTTTGTGAATAATTGAATTGAAAATTATGTTATATTTTCAGAATAAAAATAAGCAAACCATGTGCCGAAAACTGTGCCGTATTCAACAACATCGAAAGACAACATTCCGTTTCACAGACAATCGTACAAAAGTTGAGATTCTTATTTCTCGAGAATTCTAATTTTTAATATCAAACATTCTCTAATAGAGAAATCTAACCTTTAATAGCAAAAAAAAAATATATATATATATATTGAATATAATATATATATTGAATTTCAAAATGACACAGTGACCAAATTTCCGCGACATTTTCCAATATATGTGAAATATATAAATTTCGCGCTCTTTTGTGTGACATTGTTATGATTGCTAAATTTACCTCAGGTAATGTATATAATTATGTTGCATCATGCTAAGAAGTAATTTAGATGCGCTATTAATCAGCGCAAAATGTCCATCTTATTAAATTTTTGTTTTTAAGTTACCAAAATATCGGGAACTCAGGATCTCTTCTACGTTCTGTTACAGTTCTGCCACAAAAGAATATATCATATCATGGATTAAATGTGATGGTCAGTAATTTGACGAGAAAAATATGGTACAAGTTAAACTTTGGCGACCGTAACTACTTGAACGACTTTCAATTGTATCTCAGTTTTCGATCGCAAAGTTCAATAGAAGAGTACGGGAAGTTTACGAACCTACCTTTATGAGTTGATTCTGTTCGGCTAGAACTAAATCTTCCTGTATGGTATTCGCACACACCCAAACTAAATCTTCCAGAAATCACATCAACGTGCGGTCACAAACTCCATCAGATTAAAAAAAAAGAGCAAATTTCTTCTTACAAGTTATGTGAAAATATGTGAATACATTATGAATAAGGAGGCTTTCTTTTTAAAAAAATAAAAATAGTAGTCATCCTTTTTATAATTTTAGGATACTGTCATTGCTCAAGATAATCCTAACATAACGATCACACGAAATAACGTAACGCGTCGACTATAAACGATTCGGTCAATTCGAGGAATTCAGAAATCACGCGCGACGCATCTTCCGATCCGTTTACCGGCCCATCAAACACTGTCATGATCGTCCGGCAGTTTCGTACACACGAATGTTATTAGTCCCGAGACCACGTGACTTCCAGCCGGTAAGGCACGCCTTAGAGCACTGTTACGTTATTCATTCAACAATTTCACATTTTCAATTTCACATTGTAATGTATGTGTGTGTGTGTGTTAACATTATACTTCATTTTATAATAAATTCTCATTTTATAATTTCTCATTTTATAATAATTTAAAATTAATTCCCTCTTTACATATGTAGAAGTATCGTGATATATCATTGTCACGAATTTGATAAACACGTTCTCTTCCTCTGTTAACTGTCATGACAGCTTATTTATATTTATTTCTATATTTATTTGTTGTTCCGAGTCAGTCTATGTGTGCGAGCGAGCGTAGCTACGTAAGCCACGTTTTGAGTAATAATAAATATATATGTTGGAAAGTAATATAATGGTTATTCCTTCCATACCAGCAAAACCTAACAATGTTATACATTGTTTTATAATATTTAATTTCTCATTGACATTCAGACTGTCAGAATATATAATCATTGTGATGACAGTCAATCGCTACAACCAAACTCGCGTCAAAATTGAAACAGGTAACAATAAAATAATGCGTCTTTTTTAAAGATAAGATAATTTTATTTTGATAAGTCACACATGGGCGTTTAAAATAATGCGTCTTTTTTGAAGATAAGATAATTTTATTTTGATATAAGTTATACATGCGCATTTAAAAAGAAAGCCTCCTTATTCATGACGTATTCACATAACTTTCACATAATTTTCACATAACTTGTAAGAAGAAACTTGCTTTTTTTTTAATCTGGTGGTGTTTATGACCGCACAAGGGTTGATATAAGTCATACAAGTAAGCAAACTTTTACGATTGCTCAAATAAGTAAACAAATAAATGAAATTATACAAATAAATGAAATAAATAATTTTTTCACATGCATACGTTTATTTTTTTTACACGTTATACAAAATATTATGCGGGATACACACGGATACGCAAGATCGAAAAATTTCAACGCAATAACCTTTAAAAATACGCTTTAGGAATTTTTCACGGTTTTTCCGATTACGAAAAATCTTCGGTTATAGAAGAAAGAGCCACGGGCGTGGACTAGACGTTATAATATTTACAGACGCAATAAAAGTACGCCCTTTAGCGATCCATTCATCTAAATCCTTCTGTTGGAGGAACACCACGTTGCGGAACGATGGTCACACAATAATACCAACGCACGAAGAGAATGTGACTTCAAAACGTTCAGTGTTAGGGTTTCGCCCGTACCAGTTTTATTGCTTTTTTTAAATTTTTCAGCTGCACTCGTTCTTTTCTATCTCCTGCCTTTCTATCACCTTCCTTCAGTTCGAACTAATTCGTCTTGCAATTCAATAATCTATCTGTGATATTCGCGACGCGGATTATCGTTCGATGAAAACAAGAAATTTCTTCTTTTTAGATACATAGTACAGTGTTCAAGATTCTTCAAGTTTCTAAGTGATTTGGAAATTTTCAGATATATATATATAACTTTTTGCGAAATAATAATTGTGTTCAGCAAAAATCAGCACTTAGTAAGCGCTTAGTAATTGTTGCGATTGAAGTGTACTTTGTGATCCTTAACACGTTCAGAGGAATATAGCAATCAGAAGCAATAATCATTAAGCGCTGACTTCTCTTCGGCACAGTCAATATATTTCATGATAATGTAATTTCCGCGTGTACAGAAAATTGTAAACAAATATGTAAGTGAAAAAGTGTGAGATCATATTTCAAGTGCGAAGTATCGAGTATGAAGATGGAATAGTGCCGCCATTTTGGATAAAGTACGGTTTCCCACGAAGCCGCGGTTAATTTATCATATTTTATCTCCGGTCTGTCGCGTTCCCCACGCCCATGGACCCAAGATGGCCGACTGTGTATCCATGGTAACACTCTCTTACAGCATCACCCTAGTGGAATCCTGAAGGGGTGAGTAAAACAGCCGGTGCGCCACGTCAACTAAAAAGAGGGGTGGCTACCAGATAACGAAGAGATATGAGCGGACATATTTCCCGCGCTACTCATCGGACGGGCCATCTAATCTACGGACGTCATCTTCTCGCATTGGGGACAACGATCAGACGATGAGACGGTTATTACATGCTCGAGAATTTGCAATCCAATGCGGTCGTAAAGGGGTATGAGACTTGGCCCGTTCTTTTCTTAATCGGCGAGAAACGTATGCGGAAAACCGCCGTGCGGTATCGTAAACGCGGATCGTCAATAAGTTTCCCTCTCTGAACGGCGGTTATTGCGATGGTGTAAACAGTTCTCCGAAATGGCGGCACTAAAATTATAAATTAACAACCGTGCGATGCGCTGACACGTTTCGCCAATATGCACGTTGCTAGTTACGAGATACTTGCCGTTTACAAACAACGTGCGAATGAAGTCAACTTGCGTAGTCGACGATAAGAAAGTCGCAATGTGTTTCTTTTCGATGTACTTCCCTTATAGAAATATCATACTAAGAATCATTGATAATTACTTATTATCCAGTATTTTTAATACTGAAAATAAATAATTATCAATGATTCTTAGTATGATATTTCTATAAGGGTTTGTGATAGATGAAAATCACGAAGATGAACACGAGATTCGTACCAGTTGTAAAACTCGTCAAATTGAAGAATGTCACAACTTTTTTATCAATGATTATATATTATTAACCTTCCCAATTATTAAGTCACATACCATATACACACACATAAAACTTAATTTTTAAATATTCGTATCATGTCTGGATATATATCATGGTTGATAATTATTCGGCCAATCTATTATTTTGATAACATATCGTATCATGTTTGTATTATACAGAACTTCAATAATGCTTTCTATTTCCGATTAGAATATTTTGGCTCGAGTGCATCGCATCTACATATTTTTGTATCATAACTGTGGATTTTGAGAAAAATTGACAACTCAGTTACATTAAATACTACAGTAATAGTGCACGTATACATTATAAGATCGGCAGTTGGCTCTTATTTGCCTTATTTTTGGTTTGCTTTGATAAAGTCTCAAGAAGTCTCCTTTAACTTTTGATTCATTATTAGAGTCTTGTATATATTATATCATATTATATCCAGACACAATATGAACGATTTAAAAAATTAGTGAATTTTGGTTAGTAAATGTTAAAGTTTTAAATGTAGTAAATAAAATTTTAAAAATAATAAATATTGAAACTTAATATATATAATCTACGATGAAATAACTATGAATTTATATAATAATCTCTATAAACTTGTTCTATGAAATATATAATTTAAAATAAAAGTTTCAGAGCGCGCTTAAAGAGGAAACGCTTTTAGTACTTATAATATATAAACTAAATAAAAATATTAAACTATTAAACTATTAAAAATATTAATATTAAACTAAATAAAAAGTTTTTAATCAACATAAATCGTGAAATTAATTTTGTCAAAATTAAAAACGATTGTAAATTTTACTCGTTTCTGTTCATTAAATAAGATGTTCAAATAAATGATTATTTTATCATGTGTCGGTATGTAATAAATATTACTCATTGTTAAATAAAATATAGATCAAATTTTCGGTATAAAGTATGAATAGAAGATAAATTATAGTAGAATCACATGGATTTCTCGATCTTCTAGTTTAAACTCTTTAGATTTCTTTTATAAATAATATTTAAACTTATATGTCTTTTTTATGTTGATTCATCAATGTGAATTTACTACTACGGAACTCTTTACACAATAAAAAATCAAAGATACATATCTTATAAAAAAGAATATATATATATATATATATATATATATATATATATATATATATATATATATATATATAT